>NC_060125.1:0-600000 GCF_021461395.2 Schistocerca americana
GGGCACCGTATGATCGTTCTCGTGTGAGACTAGATTATCGAATCCGACGCAAAAATGATTGTTAATTGTAACGTTTAGGGCCTCCTAATGACGATGGAACACTCAAATTGCGTCGAGATTCAATACATCGGCCTCCAGCCGACATGTCTCCAAGGGTCTGTTGCTGCCTCGGGCACCTTATGGTCGTTCTCATGTGAGTTTAGATTATCGAATCCGACGCAAAAATGATAGTTAATTGTAACGTTTAGGGCCTCCTAATGACGATGGGACACTCAAATTGCGTCGAGATTCAATACATCGTCCTCCAGCCGACTTTTCTCCATGGGGATATTACTGCCTCCGGCCTCTTATGTTCGCTCTCATGTGAGTCTAGATTTTCGAATCCGACGCGAAACTGAATGTTAATTGTAACCGTTCAGGGCTTCCTAATTACGATGGCACACTCAAATTGCGTCGAAATTCAATACATCGACCTCCAGCCGACTTGTCTACAAGGGGATATTGCTGCCCCGGGCACCACATGGTCCGTCTCCGGTGATTCTACGTTTTCGAATCCGACGCAAAACTCATAGTTAATTGTAACGTTCAGGGCCTCCTATTGGCGATGGAACTCTCAAATTGCGTCGAGATCCAATACATCGGCCTCCAGCCGACTTGTCTCCAAGGGCCTATTGCTGCCTAGGGGCACCTTATGGCCGTTCTCTTGTAAGTCTAGATTTTCGAATCCGACGCAAAAACGATACTTAATTGTAACGTTCAGGGCCTCCTAATGACGATGGAACTCTCAAATTGCGTCGAGATTCAATACATCGTCCTCCAGCCGACTCGTCTCCAAGGGTCTATTGCTGCCTCGGGCACCTTATGGTCGTTCTCCTGTGAGTCTAGAATTTCGAATCCGACGCAAAAAATGATAGTTAATTGTAACGTTCAGGGCCTTCTAATGACGATGGAACACTCAAATTGCGTCGAGATTCAATACATCGTCCTCCAGCCGACTTGTCTACAAGGGGATATCGCTGCCTCGGGCACCACATGGTCCTTCTCCGGTGATTCTACGTTTTCGAATCCGACGCATAAATGATAGTTAATTGTAACGTTCAGGGACTCCTAAAGACGATGGAACACTCAAAATTGCGTCGAGATTCAATACATCGGCCTCCAGCGGACTTGTCTCCAAGGGGATATTGCTGTCTCGAGCACCGTATGAACTTCTCCTGTGAGTAGAATTTCGAATCCGACACATAAATGATAGTTAATTGTAACGTTCAGGGACTCCTAAAGACGATGGAACACTCAAATTGCGTCGAGATTCAATACATCGGCCTCCAGCCGACTTGTCTCCAAGGGTCTATTGCTGCCTCGCGGCACCTTATGGTCATTCTCCTGTGAGTCAACATTTTAGAATCCGACGCAAAACTGATAGTTAAATGTAATGCTCAGGGCCTCTTAATGACGATGGTACACTCAAATTGCGTCGAGAGTCAATACATCTTCCTCCAGCCGACTTGTCTACAAGGGGATATTGCTGCCCTCGGGCTCCATGTGGTCCGTCTCCTGTGAGTCTAGATTTTCGAATCCGACGCGAAACTGATAGTTAATTGTAAGGTTTAGGGCTTCCTAATGACGATAGAACGCTCAAATAGCGTCGAGATTCAATACATCGGCCTCCAACCGACTTGTCTCCAAGGGTCTGTTGCTGCCTCGGGCACCTTATGGTCGTTCTTTTGTGAGTTTATATTATCGAATCCGACGCAAAAATGATAGTTAATTGTAACGTTTAGGGCCTCCTAATGACGATGGGGCACTCAAATTGCGTCGAGCTTCAATACGTCGTCCTCCAGCCGACTTGTCTCCATGGGGATATTATTGCCTCCGGCCTCTTATTTTCGCTCTCATGTGAGTCAAGATTTTCGAATCCGACGCGAAACTGATTGTTAATTGTAACGTTCAGGGCTTCCTAATTACGATGGAAAACTCAAATTGCGTCGAGATTCAATACATCGGCCTCCAGAGGACTTGTCTCCAAGGGGATATTGCTGTCTCGAGCACCGTATGAACTTCTCCTGTGAGTAGATTTTCGAATCCGACGCATAAATGATAGTTAATTGTAACGTTCAGGGACTCCTAAAGACGATGGAACATTAAAATTGCGTCGAGATTCAACACATCAGCCTCCAGCCGACTTGTCTCCAAGGGTCTATTGCTGCCTCGGGCACCTTATGGTCGTTCTCCTGTGAGTCTAGATTTCGAATCCGACGCAAAACTCATTGTTAATTGTAACGTTCAGGGCCTTGTTATGACGATGGAACACTAAAATTGCGTCGAGATTCAATACATCGGCCTGCAGCCGACTTGTCTCCAAGGGTCTGTTGCTGCCTCGGGCACCTTATGGTCGTTCTCCTGTGAGTCAACATTTTAGAATCCGACGCAAAACTGATAGTTAAATGTAATGCTCAGGGCCTCTTAATGACGATGGAACACTCAAATTGCGTCGAGAGTCAATACATTTTCCTCCAGCCGACTTGTCTACAAGGGGATATTGCTGCCTCGGGCTCCATGTGGTCCGTCTCCTGTGAGTCTAGATTTCGAATCCGACGCGAAACTGATAGTTAATTGTAAGGTTCAGGGCCTCCTAATGACGATGGAACACTCAAATTGCGTTGAGATTCAATACATCGACCTCCAGTCGACTTGTATCCAAGGGGATATTGCCCTGAACGTTACAATTAACTATCAGTTTTTCGTCGGATTCGAAAATCTAGACTCACAGCAGACGGACCATTTGGTGCCCGAGGCAGCAATATCCCCTTGGAGACAAATCGCCTGGAGGACGATGTATTGAATCTCGACGCAATTTGAGTCTTCTGTCGTCATTAGGAGGACCTGAACGTTACTATTCACTATCATCTTTGCGTCGGATTCGAAAATCTAGACTCACAGGAGAAGGATCATATGGTGCCCGAGACAGCAATATCCCCTTGTAGACAAGTCGGCTGGAGGCCGATGTATTGGATCTCGACGCAATTTGAGTGTTCCATCGGCATTAGGAGGCCCTAAACGTTACAATTAACTATCATTTTTGCGTCGGATTCGATAATCTAAACTCACAGGAGGAAGACCATAAGGTGCCCGTGACAGCAATATCCCCTTGGAGACATGTCCGCTGGAGTCCGATGTATTGAATCTCGACGCAATTTGAGTGTTCCATCGTCATTAGGAGGCCCTGAACGTTACAATTAACTATCATTTTTGCGTCGGATTCGATAATCTAAACTCACAGGAGAAAGACCGTAAGGTGCCCGAGGAAGCAATAGACCCTTGGAGACAAATCGGCTGGAGGCCGATGTATTGAATCTCGACGCAATTTGAGTGTTCCATCGGCATTAGCAGGCCCTGAACGTTACAATTAACTATCATTTTTGCGTCGGATTCGATAATCGAAACTCACAGGAGAAGGATCATATGGTGCACGAGACTGCAATATCCCCTTGGATACGAGTCGACTTGAGGTCGATGTATTGACTCTCGACGCAATTTGAGTGTTCCATCGTCTTTAGGAGCCCCTGAACGTTACAATTAACTATCATTTATGCGTCGGATTCGAAAATCTACTCACAGGAGAAGTTTATACGGTGCTCGTGGCAGCAATAGACCCTTGGAGACAAGTAGGCTGGAAACCGATGTATTGATTCTTGACGCAATTTGAGTGTTCCATCGTCATTAGGAGGCCCTGAACGTTACAATTAAGGATCATTTTAGCGTCGGATTCGAAAATCTACTCGCAGGAGAAGTTCATACGGTGCTCGAGACAGCAATATCCCGTTGGAGACAAGTCCGCTCGAATCCGATGTATTAAATCTCGACGCAATTTGAGTGTCCCATCGTCATTAGGAGGGCCTAAACGTTACAATTAACGATCATTTTTGCGTCGTATTCGATAATCTACACTCACAGGAGAACGACCATAAGGTGCCCGAGGCAGCAACAGACCCTTGGAGACAAGTCGGCTGGAGGCCGATGTATTGAATCTCGACGCAATTTGAGTGTTCCATCGCCATTACAAGGCCCTGAACGTTACAATTAACTATCATTTTAGCGTCGGATTCGAAAATCTACTCACAGGAGAAGTTCATACGGTGCTCGAGACAGCAATATACCCCTTGGAGACAAATCGACTGGAGGCCGATGTATTGAATCTCGAGGCAATTTGAATCTTCTATCGTCATTAGGAGGCGCTGAAAGCTACAATTCACTATCATTTTTGCGTCGGATTCGAAAATCTAGACTCACAGGAGAAGGATCGTATTGTGCCCGAGACAGCAATATCCCCTTGGAGACAAGTCGGCTGGAGGCCGATGTATTGAATCTCGACGCAATTTGAGAGTTCCATCGTCATTAGGACGCCCTGAACGTTACAATTAAATATCATTTTTGCGTCGGATTCGAAAATCTAGACTTACAAGAGAACGACCATAAGGTGCCCGAGGCAGCATTAGACCCTTGGAGACAAGTCGGCTGGAGGTCGATGTATTGAATCTCGACGCAATTTGAGTGTTCCATCGCCAATTGGAAGCCCTGAACGTTACAATTAACTATCAGTTTTTCGTCGGATTCGAAAATCTAGACTCACAGCAGACGGACCATTCGGTGCCCGAGGCAACAATATCCCCTTGGAGACAAATCGGCCGGAGGACGATGTATTGAATGTCGACGCAATTTGAGTCTGCTATCGTCATTAGGAGGCGCTGAACGTTACAATTCACTATCATTTTTGCGTCGGATTCGAAAATCTAGACTCACAGGAGAAGGATCATATTATGCCCGAGACAGCAATATCCCCTTGGAGACAAGTCGGCTGGAGGCCGATGTATTGAATCTCGACGCAATTTGAGTGTTCCATCGGCATTAGCAGGCCCTGAACGTTACAGTTAACTATCATTTTAGCGTCGGATTCGAAAATCTACTAACAGGAGAAGTATCATATGGTGCCCGAGACAGCAATATCCCCTTGGAGGCAAGTCCGCTGGAGGCCGATGTATTGAATCTCGACGCAATTTGAGTGTTCCATCGTCATTACAAGGCCCTGAACGTTACAATTAACTATCATTAATGCGTCGAATTCGAAAATCTAGACTCACAGGAGAACGACCATAATGTGCCCGAGGCAGCAACAGACCCTTGGAGACAAGTCGGCTGGAGGCCGATGTATTGAATCTCGACGCAATTTGTTTGTTCCATCGGCATTACAAGGCCCTGAACGTTACAATTAACTATCATTTTAGCGTCGGATTCGAAAATCTACTCACAGGAGAAGTTCATACTGTGCTCGAGACAGCAATATACCCCTTGGAGACAAATCGACTGGAGGCCGATGTGTTGAATCTCGACGCAATTTGATTGTTCCATCGACATTAGGTGGCCCTGAACGTTACAATTAACTATCATTTTTGCGTCGGATTCGAAAATCTAGACTCACAGGAGAACAACCATACGGTGCCCGGGGCAGCAATATTCCCTTGGAGACAAGTCGGCTGGAGGCCGATGTATTGAATCTCGACGCAATTTGAGTGTTACATCGTCATTACAAGGCCCTGAACGTTACAATTAACTATGAGTTTTGCGTCGGATTCGAAAATCTAGACTCACAGGAGAACAACCATAAGGTGCCCGAGGCAGCATAAGACCCTTGAAGACAAGTCGGCTGGATGCCGATGTATTGACTCTCGACGCAATTTGAGTGCTCCATCGTCTTTAGGAGTCCCTGAACGTTACAATTAACTATCATTTATGCGTCGGATTCGAAAATCTAGACTCACAGGAGAACGACCATAAGGTGCCCGAGGCAGCAACAGACCCTTGGAGACAAGTCGGCTGGAGGCCGATGTATTGAATCTCGACGCAATTTGAGTGTTCCATCGTCATTAGGAGGCCCTGAACGTTACAATTAACTATCATTTTAGCTTCGGATTCGAATATCTACTCACAGGAGAAGTTCATACGGTGCTCGAGACAGCAATATACCCCTTGGAGACAAATCGACTGGACCCCGATGTATTGAATCTCGACGCAATTTGAGTGTTCCATCGTCATTAGGTGGCCCTGAACGTTACAATTAACTATCATTTTTGCGTCGGATTCGAAAATCTAGACTCACAGGAGAACGACCATACGGTGCCCGAGGCAGCAACAGACCCTTGGAGACAAGTCGGCTGGAGGGCGATGTATTGAATCTCGACGCAATTTGAGTGTTCCATCGTCATTAGAAGGCCCTGAACGTTACAATTAACAATCAGTTTTGCGTCGGGTTCGATAATCTAGACTCACAGCATTACGATCACAAGGTGCCCGTGGCAGCTATTGACCCTTGGAGACAAGTCGGTTGGAGAACGATGTATTGGATCGCGACGCAATTTGGGTGTTCCATCGTCATTAGGAGGCCCTGAATGTTACAATTAACTATCAATTTTTCGTCGGATTCGAAAATCTAGACTCACTGGAGACGGACAATAAGGTGCCCGATGCAGCAATATCCCCTTGGAGACCAGTCCGCTGGAGGACGATGTATCGAATCGCGACGCAATTTGAGTGTTCCATCGTCATTAGGAGGCCCTGAACCTTACAATTAACTATCAGTTTCGCGTCGGATTCGAAAATCTAGACTCACAGGAGACGGACCACATGGAGCCCGAGGCAGCAATACCCCCTTGTAGACAAGTCGGCTGGAGGAAGATGTATTGACTCTCAACGCAATTTGAGTGTTCCATCGTCATTAAGAGACCCTGAGCATTACATTTAACTATCAGTTTTGCGTCGGATTCGAAAATCTAGACTCACAGGAGAACGACCATAAGGTGCCCGAGGCTGCAATAGACCCTTGGAGACAAGTCAGCTGGAGGCCGATGTATTGAATCTCGACGCAATTTGAGTCATCTATCGTCATTAGGAGGCGGTGAACGTTACAATTCACTATCATTTTTGCGTCGGATTCGAAAATCTAGACTCACAGGAGAAGGATCATATTGTGCCCGAGACTGCAATATCCCCTTGGATACAAGTCGACTGGAGGCCGATGTATTGACTCTCGACGCAATTTGAGTGTTCCATCGTCTTTAGGAGTCCCTGAACGTTACAATTAACAATGATTTTAGCGTCGGATTCGAAAATCTACTCACAGGAGAACGACCATAAGGTGCCCGAGGCGAACCTTGGAGACAAGTCGGCTGGAAACCGATGTATTGATTCTTGACGCAATTTTTAGTGTTCCATCGTCATTAGGAGGCCCTGAACGTTACAATTCACTATCATTTTTGCGTCGGATTCGAAAACGTAGAATCACCGGAGACGGACCATGTGGAGCCCGAGGCAGCGATATCCCCTTGGAGACAAGTCGGCTGGAGGCCGATGTATTGAATCTCGACGCAATTTGAGTGTTCCATCGTCATTAGGAGGCCCTGAAAGTTACAATTAACTATCATTTTTGCGTCGGATTTGAAAATCTAGACTCACAGGAGAAGGATCATATGGTGCCCGAGACAGCAATATCCCCTTGGAGACAAGTCGGCTGGAGGCCGATGTATTGAATCTCGACGCAATTTGAGTGTTCCATCGTCATTACAAGGCCCTGAACGTTACAATTAACTATGAGTTTTGCGTCGAATTCGAAAATCTAGACTCACAGGAGAACGACCATAAGGTGCCCTAGGCAGCAATAGACCCTTGGAGACAAGTCCGCTGGAGGCCGATGTATTGAATCTCGACGCAATTAGAGTGTTCCATCGTCATTAGGAGGCCCTGAACCTTACAATTAACTATCAGTTTCGCGTCGGATTCGAAAATCTAGACTCACAGGAGACGGACCACATGGAGCCCGAGGCAGCAATATCCCCTTGTAGACAAGTCGGCTGGAGGAAGATGTATTGCCTCTCGACGCAATTTGAGTGTTCCATCGTCATTAAGAGGCCCTGAGCGTTACAATTAACTATCATTTATGCGTCGGATTCGAAAATCTAGACTCACAGGAGAACGACCATAAGGTGCCCGTGGCAGCAACAGACCCTTGGGGACAAGTCGGCTGGAGGCCGACGTATTGAATCTCGACGCAATTTGAGTGTTCCATCGTCATTACAAGCCCCTGAACGTTACAATTAACTATCATTTTAGCGTTGGATTCGAAACTCTACTCACAGGAGAAGTTCATACGGTGCTCGAGACAGCAATATACCCCTTGGAGACAAATCGACTGGTGGCCGATGTATTGACTCTCGACGCAATTTGAGTGTTCCATCGTCATTAGGTCGCCCTGAACGATATAATGAACTATCAGTTTTGCGTCGGATTCGAAAATCTAGACTTACAAGAGAACGACCATAAGGTGGCCGAGGCAGCATTAGACCCTTAGAGACAAGTCGGCTGGAGGTCGATGTATTGAATCTCGACGCAATTTGAGTGTTCCATCGCTATTAGGAGGCCCTGAACGTTACAATTAACTATCAGTATTTCGTCGGATTCGAAAATCTAGACTCACAGCAGATGGACCATTTGGCGCCCTAGGCAGCAATATCCCCTTGGAGACAAATCGGCTGGAGGACGATGTATTGAATCTCGACGCAATTTGAGTCTTCTATCGTCATTAGGAGGCGCTGAACATTACAATTCACTATCATTTTTGCGTCGGATTCGAAAATCTAGACTCACAGGAGAGGGATCATATTGTGCCCGAGATAGCAATATCCCCTTGGAGACAAGTCGGCTGGAGGCCGATGTATTGAATCTCGACGCAATTTGAGTGTTCCATCGTCATTACAAGGCTCTCAACGTTACAATTAACTATGAGTTTTGCGTCGAATTCGAAAATCTAGACTCACAGGAGAACGACCATAAGGTGCCCGAGGCAGTAATAGACCCTTGGAGACAAGTCGGCTGGAGGCCGATGTATTGAATCTCGACGCAATTTGAGTGTTCCATCGACATAAGGAGGCCCTGAACGTTACAGTTAACTATCTTGTTAGCGTCGCATTCGAAAATCTACTAACAGGAGAAGGATCATATGGTGCCCGAGACAGCAATATCCCTTTGGAGACAAGTCCGCTAGAGGCCGATGTGTTGAATGTCGACGCAATTTGAGTGTTCCATCGTCATTAGGAGGCCCTGAGAGATACAATTAACTATCATTTTTGCGTCGGATTCGAAAATCTATACTCACAGGAGAAGGATCATATTGTGCCCGAGACAGCAATATCCCCTTGGAGACAAGTCGGCTGGAGGCCGATGTATTGAATCTCGACGCAATTTGAATGTTCCATCGTCATTACAAGGCCCTGAACGTTACAATTAACTATGAGTTTTGCGTCGGATTCGAAAATCTAGTCTCACAGGAGAACGACCATAAGGTGCCCGAGGCAGCAATAGACCCTTGGAGACAAGTCGGCTGGAGGCCGATGTATTGAATCTCGACGCAATTTGAGTGTTCCATCGGCATTGGGAGGCCCTGAACGTTACAGTTAACTATCATTTTAGCGTCGGATTCGAAAATTTATTGGAGAAGGATCATATGGTGCCCGAGACAGCAATATCCCCTTGGAGCCAAGTCCGCTGGAGGCCGATGTATTGAATCGCGACGCAATTTGAGTGTTCCATCGTCATTAGGAGGCCCTGAACCTTACAATTAACTATCAGTTTCGCGTCGGATTCGAAAATCTAGACTCACAGGAGACGGACCACATGGAGCCCGAGGCAGCAATATCCCCTTGTAGACAAGTCGGCTGGAGGAAGATGTATTTCCTCTCGACGCAATTTGAGTGTTCCATCGTCATTAAGAGGCCCTGAGCATTACATTTAACTATCAGTTTTGCGTCGGATTCGAAAATCTAGACTCACAGGAGAACGACCATAAGGTGCCCGAGGCAGCAACAGACCCTTGGAGACAAGTCGGCTGGAGGCCGATGTATTGAATCTCGACGCAATTTGAGTGTTCCATCGTCATTACAAGGCCCTCAACGTTACAATTAACTATCATTTTAGCTTCGGATTCGAAAATCTACTCACAGGAGAAGTTCATACGGTGCTCGAGACAGCAATAGACCCTTGGAGACAAGTCGGCTGGAGGACGATGTATTGAATCTCGACGCAATTTGAGTGTTGCATCGTCCTTAGAAGGCCCTGAACGTTACAATTCACCATCATTTTTGCCTCGGATTCGAGAATCTAGACACACAGGAGAACGACCATAAGGTGCCCGAGGCAGCAATAGCTCCTTGGAGACAAGTCGGCTGGAGGACGATGTATTGAATCTCGACGCAATTTGAGTGCTCCATCGTCATTTGGAGGCCCTGAACGTTACAATTAACTATCAGTTTCGCGTCGGATTCAAAAATCCAGACTCACAGGAGACGGACCATTAGGTGCCCGAGGCAGCAATATCCCCTTGGAGACAAATCAGCTGGAGGACAATGTATTGAATCTCGACGCAATTTGAGTCTTCTATCGTCATTAGGAGGCCCTAAACGTTACAATTAACTATCATTTTTGCGTCGGATTCAAAAATCTACTCACAGGAGAAGTTCATACGGTGCTCGAGGCAGCAACAGACCCTTGGAGACAAGTCGACTGGAGGTCGATGTATTGAATCTTGACACAATTTGAGTGTTCCATCGTCATTACAAGGCCCTGAACGTTACAATTAACTATCATTTTAGCGTCGGATTCGAAAATCTAGACTCACAGGAGAACGACCATAAGGTGCCCGAGGCAGCAATAGACCCTTGGAGACAAGTCGGCTGGAGGCCGAAGTATTGAATCTCGACGCAATTTGAATGTTCCATCGTCATTACAAGGCCCTGAACGTTACAATTAACTATCATTTTTGCGTCGGATTCGAAAATCTAGACTCACAGGAGAACGACCATAAGGTGCCCGAGGCAGCTATATCCCTTTGGAGACAAGCCGGCTGGAGGCCGATGTATTGAATCTCGACGCAATTTGAGTGTTAAATCGGCATTAGGAGGCCCTGAACGTTACAGTTAACTATCATTTTAGCGTCGGATTCGAAAATCTACTAACAGGAGAAGGATCATATGGTGCACGAGACTGCAATATCCCCTTGGATACAAGTCGGCTGGAGGCCGATGTATTGAATCTCGACGCAATTTGAGTGTTCCATCGTCATTACAAGGCCCTAAACGTTACAATTAACTATCATTTTTGCGTCGGATTCGATAATCTAAACTCACAGGAGAACGACCATAAGGTGCTCGAGGCAGCAACAGACCCTTGGAGACAAGTCGGCTGGAGGCCGATGTATTGAATCTCGACGCAATTTGAGTGTTCCATCGTCATTACAAGGCCCTGAACGTTACAATTAACTACCATTTTTGCGTCGGATTCGAAAATCTAGACTCACAGGAGAAGAATCGTATTGTGCCCGAAACAGCAATATCCCCTTGGTGCCAAGTCCGCTGGAGGCCGATGTATTGAATCTCGACGCAATTTGAGTGTTCCATCGTCATCAGGAGGCCTTGAACCTTACAATTAACTATCAGTTTCGCGTCGGATTCGAAAATCTAGACTCACAGGAGACGGACCACATGGAGCCCGAGGCAGCAATATCCCCTTGTAGACAAGTCGGCTGGAGGAAGATGTATTGCCTCTCGACGCAATTTGAGTGTTCCATCGTCATTAAGAGGCCCTGAGCATTACATTTAACTATCAGTTTTGCGTCGGATTCGAAAATCTAGACTCACAGGAGAACGACCATAAGGTGCCCGAGGCAGCAATAGACCTTTGGAGACAATTCGGCTGGAGGCCGATGTATTGAATCTCGACGCAATTTGAGTGTTCCATCGTCTTTAGGAGTCCCTGAACGTTACAATTAACTATCATTTATGCGTCGGATTCGAAAATCTAGACTCACAGGAGAACGACCATAAGGTGCCCGAGGCAGCAACAGACCCTTGGAGATAAGTCGGCTGGAGGCCGATGTATTGAATCTCGACGCAATTTGAGTGTACCATCGTCATTACAAGGCCCTGAACGTTACAATTAACAATCAGTTTTGCGTCGGGTTCGAAAATCTAGACTCACAGCAGAACGATCACAAGGTGCCCGTGGCAGCTATTGACCCTTGGAGACAAGTCGGTTGGAGGACGATGTATTGGATCGCGACGCAATTTGAGTGTTCCATCGTCATTAGGAGGCCCTGAATGTTACAGTTAACTATCAGTTTTTAGTCGGATTCGAAAATCTAGACTCACAGGAGACGGACCATAAAGTGCCCGATGCAGCAATATCCCCTTTGAGACCAGTCCGCTGGAGGACGATGTATCGAATCGCGACGCAATTTGAGTGTTCCATCGTCATTACAAGGCCCTAAACGTTACAATTAACTATCATATTTGCGTCCGATTCGATAATCTAAACTCACAGGAGAACGACCGTAAGGTGCCCGAGGCAGCAACAGACCCTTGGAGACAAGTCGGCTGGAGGCCGATGTATTGATTCTCGACGCAATTTTAGTGTTCCATCGTCATTAGGAGGCCCTAAACGTTACAATTAACTATCATTTTTGCGTTGGATTCGATAATGTAAACTCACAGGAGAACGACCATAAGGTGCCCGAGGCAGCAACAGACCCTTGGAGACAAGTCGGCTGGAGGCCGATGTATTGAATCTCGACGCAATTTGAGTGTTCCATCGTCATTACAAGGCCCTGAACGTTACAATTAACTATCATTTTTGCGTCGGATTCGAAAATCTAGACTCACAGGAGAACGACCATAAGGTGCCCGAGGCAGCAGTAGACCCTTGGAGACAAGTCGGCTGGAGGTCGATGTATTGGATCGCGACGCAATTTGAGTGTTCCATCGTCATTAGGAGGCCCTGAATGTTACAATTAACTATCATTTTTGCGTCGGATTCGATAATCTAAACTCACAGGAGAACGACCATAAGGTGCCCGAGGCAGCAACAGACCCTTGGAGACAAGTCGGCTGGAGGCCGATGTATTGAATCTCGACGCAATTTGAGTGTTCCATCGTCATTACAAGGCCCTGAACGTTACAATTAACCATCATTTTAGCGTCGGATTCGAAAATCTACTAACAGGAGAAGGATCATATGGTGCCCGAGACAGCAATATCCCCTTGGAGACAAGTCGGCTGGAGGTTGATGTATTGAATCTCGACGAAATTTGAGTGTTCCATCGGCATTACAAGGCCCTGAACGTTACAATTAACTATCATTTTTGCGTCGGATTCAAATATCTACTCACAGGAGAAGTTCATACGGTGCTCGAGGCAGCAACAGACCCTTGGAGAGAAGTCGACTGGAGGTCGATGCATTGAATCTCGACGCAATTTGAGTGTTCCATCGTCATTACAAGGCCCTGAACGTTACAATTAACTATCATTTTAGCGTCGGATTCGAAAATCTAGACTCACAGGAGAACGACCATAAGGTGCCCGAGGCAGCAATAGACCCTTGGAGACAAGTCGGCTGGAGGCCGATGTATTGAATCTCGACGCAATTTGTATGTTCCATCGTCATTACAAGGCCCTGAACGTTACAATTAACTATCATTTTAGCGTCGGATTCAAAAATCTACTCACAGGAGAAGTTCATACGGTGCTCGAGGCAGCAACAGACCCTTCGAGACAAGTCGACTGGAGGTCGATGTATTGAATCTCGACGCAATTTCAGTGTTCCATCATCATTACAAGGCCCTGAACGTTACAATTAACTATCATTTTAGCGCCGGATTCGAAAATCTAGACTCACAGGAGAACGACCATAAGGTGCCGGAGGCAGCAATAGACCCTTGGAGACAAGTCGGCTGGAGGCCGATGTATTGAATCTCGACGCAATTTGAGTGTTCCATCGTCATTACAAGGCCCTGAACGTTACAATTTACTATCATTTTAGCGTCGGATTCGAAAATCTAGACTCACAGGAGAACGACCATAAGCTGCCCGAGGCAGCAATAGACCCTTGGAGACAAGTCTGCTGGAGGCCGATGTATTGAATCTCGACGCAATTTGAATGTTCCATCGTCATTAGAAGGCCCTGAACGTTACAATTAACTATCATTTTTGCGTCGGATTCGAAAATCTAGACTCACAGGAGAACGACCATAAGGTGCCCGAGGCAGCAATATCCCCTTGGAGACAAGTCGGCTGGAGGCCGATGTATTGAATCTCGACGCAATTTGAATGTTCCATCGGCATTAGCAGGCCCTGAACGTTACAGTTAACTATCATTTTAGCGTCGGATTCGAAAATCTACTAACAGGAGAAGGATCATATGGTGCACGAGACTGCAATATCCCCTTGGATACAAGTCGGCTGGAGGCCGATGTATTGAATCTCGACGCAATTTGAGTGTTCCATCGTCATTACAAGGCCCTGAACGTTACAATTAACTATCATTTTTGCGTCGGATTCGACAATCTAAACTCACAGGAGAACGACCATAAGGTGCCCGAGGCAGCAACAGACCCTTGTAGACAAGTCGGCTGGAGGCCGATGTATTGAATCTCGACGCAATTTTAGTGTTCCATCGTCATTAGGAGGCCCTAAACGTTACAATTAACTATCATTTTTGCGTTGGATTCGATAATCTAAACTCACAGGAGAACGACCATAAGGTGCCCGAGGCAGCAACAGACCCTTGGAGACAAGTCGGCTGAAGGCCGATGTATTGAATCTCGACGCAATTTGAGTGTTCCATCGTCATTACAAGGCCCTGAACGTTACAATTAACTATCATTTTTGCGTCGGATTCGAAAATCTAGACTCACAGGAGAACGACCACAAGGTGCCCGAGGCAGCAATTGACCCTTGGAGACAAGTCGGCTGGAGGTCGATATATTGGATCGCGACGCAATTTGAGTGTTCCATCGTCATTAGGAGGCCCTGAATGTTACAATTAACTATCATTTTTGCGTCGGATTCGATAATCTAAACTCACAGGAGAACGACCATTTGGTGCCCGAGGCCGCAACAGACCCTTGGAGACAAGTCGGCTGGAGGCCGATGTATTGAATCTCGACGCAATTTGAGTGATCCATCGTCATTAGGAGGCCCTGAACGTTACAGTTAACTATCATTTTAGCGTCGGATTCGAAAATCTACTAACAGGAGAAGGATCATATGGTGCCCGAGACAGCAATATCCCCTTGGAGACAAGTCGGCTGGAGGCCGATGTATTGAATCTCGACGCAATCTGAGTGTTCCATCGGCATTACAAGGCCCTGAAAGTTACAATTAACTATTATTTTTGCGTCGGATTCGAAAATCTACACTCACAGGAGAACGACCATAAGGTGCCCGAGGCAGCAACAGGCCCTTGGAGACATGTCGGCTGGAGGCCGATGTATTGAATCTCGACGCAATTTGAGTGTTCCATCGTCATTACAAGGCCCTGAACGTTACAATTAACTATCATTTTTGCGTCGGATTCGAAAATCTAGACTCACAGGAGAACGACCGTAAGGTGCCCGATGCAGCAATAGACCCTTGGATACAAGTCGGCTGGAAACCGATGTATTGATTCTTGACGCAATTTGAGTGTTCCATCGTGTTTAGGTGGCCCTGAACGTTACAATTCACTATCATTTTTGCGTCGGATTCGAAAATCTAGACTCACAGCAGACGGACCATTTGGTGCCCGAGGCAGCAATATCCCCTTGGAGACAAAACGGCTGGAGGACGATGTATTGATCTCGACGCAATTTGAGACTTCTATCGTCATTAGGAGGCGCTGAACGTTACAATTCACTATCATTTTTGCGTCGGATTCGAAAATCTAGACTCACAGGAGAAGGATCATATTGTGCCCGAGACAGCAATATGCCCTTGGAGACAAGTCGGCTGGAGACCGATGTATTGAATCTCGACGCAATTTGAGTGTTCCATCGTCATTAGGAGGCCCTGTCCGCCCCGGTAGCTGAGTGGTCAGCGTGACAGACTGTCAATCCTAAGAGCAGGAATTCGATTCCCGGCTGGGTCGGAGATTTTTTGGGATCAGGGACTGGGTGTTGTGTTGTCCTAATCATCATCATTTCATCACCATCGACGCGCAGGTCGCCGAAGTGTCGTCAAATCGAAAGACCTGCACCAGGCGAACCGACGGGAGGCTGGAGGACGATGTATTGGATCGCGACGCAATTTGAGTCTTCTATGGTCATTAGGAGGCGCAGAACGTTACAATTCACTATCATTTTTGCGTCGGATTCGAAAATCTAGACTCACAGGAGAAGGATCATATTGTGCCCGAGACTGCAATATCCCCTTGGATACAAGTCGACTGGAGGTCGATGTATTGAATCTCGACGCAATTTGAGTGTTCCATCGGCATTACAAGGCCCTGACCGTTACAATTAACTATCATTTTTGCGTCGGATTCGAAAATCTAGACTCACAGGAGAACGACCATAAGGTGCCCGAGGCAGCAATAGACCCTTGGAGACAAGTCGGCTGGCGGACGATGAATTGAATCTCGCCGCAATTTGAGAGTTCCATCGTCATTAGGAGGCCCTGAACGTTACAATTAACTATCATTCTTGCGTCGGATTCGAAAATCTAGACTTACAAGAGAACGACCATAAGGTGCCCGAGACAGCATTACACCCTTGGAGACAAGTCGGCTGGAGGACGATGTATTGGATCGCTACGCAATTTGAGTGTTCCATCATCATTAGGAGGCTATGAATGTTACAATTAACTATCAGATTTTCGTCGGATTCGAAAATCTAGACTCACAGCAGACGGACCATTTGGTCCCCGAGGCAGCAATATCCCCTTGGAGACAAAACGGCTGGAGGACGATGTATTGAATCTCGACGCAATTTGAGTCTTCTATCGTCATTAGGAGGCGCTGAACGTTACAATTAACTATCATTTTTGCGTCGGATTCGTAAATCTAGACTCACAGGAGAAGGATCATATTGTCCCCGAGACAGCAATATCCATTTCGAGACAAGTCGGCTGGAGGACGATGTATTGAATCTCGACGCAATTTGAGTGTCCTATCGTCATTAGGAGGCCCTAAACGTTACAATTAACTATCATTTTTGCGTCGGATTCGATAATCTAAACTCACAGGAGAACGACCATAAGGTGCCCGAGGCAGCAACAGACCCTTGGAGACAAGTCGGCTGGAGGCCGATGTATTGAATCTCGACGCAATTTGAGTGTTCCATCGTCATTAGGAGGCCCTGAACGTTACAGTTAACTATCATTTTAGCGTCGGATTCGAAAATCTACTAACAGGAGAAGGATCATATGGTGCCCGAGACAGCAATATCCCCTTGGAGGCAAGTCGGCTGGAGGCCGATGTATTGAATCTCGACGCAATTTGTATGTTCCATCGTCATTACAAGGCCCTGAACGTTACAATTAACTATCATTTTTGCGTCGGATTCGAAAATCTAGACTCACAGGAGAAGGACCTTGTGGTTCCCGAGGCAGCAATAGACCCTTGGAGACAAGTCGGCTGGAGGACGATGTATTGAATCTCGACGCAATTTGTATGTTCCATCGTCATTACAAGGCCCTGAACGTTACAATTAACTATCATTTTTGCGTCGGATTCGAAAATCTAGACTCACAGGAGAACGACCATAAGGTGCCCGAGGCAGCAATAGACCCTTGGAGACAAGTCGGCTGGAGGACGATGTATTGAATCTCGACGCAATTTGAGTGTCCCATCGTCATTAGGAGGCCCTAAACGTTACATTTAACTATCACTTTGCGTCGGATTCGATAATCTAAACTCACATGAGAACGACCATAAGGTGCCCGAGGCAGCAACAGACCCTTGGAGACAAGTCGGCTAGAGGACGATGTATTGAATCTCGACGCAATTTGAGTGTTCCATCGTCATTACAAGGCCCTGAACGTTACAATTAACTATCATTTTTGCGTCGGAGTCGAAAATCTAGACTCACAGGAGAACGACCATAACGTGCCCGAGGCAGCAATAGACCCTTGGAGACAAGTCGGCTGGAGGACGATGTATTGAATCTCGACGCAATTTGAGTGTTCCATCGGCATTAGGAGGCCCTGATCGTTACAATTAACTATCATTTTTGCGTCGGATTCGATAATCTAAACTCACAGGAGAACGACCATAGGGTGCCCAAAGCAGCAACAGACCCTTGGAGACAAGTCGGCTGGAGGCCGATGTATTGAATCTCGACGCAATTTTAGAGTTCCATCGGCATTAGGAGGCCCTGAACGTTACAATTAACTATCATTTTTGCGTCGGATTCAGAAATCTAGACTCACAGGAGAACGACCATAAGGTGCCCGAGGCAGCAATAGACCCTTGGAGACAAGTCGGCTGGAAACCGATGTATTGATTCTTGACGCAATTTGAGTGTTCCATCGTCATTAGGAGGCCCTGAACGTTACAATTCACTATCATTTTTGCGTCGGATTCGAAAACCTAGACTCACAGGAGAAGGACAATGTGGTGCCCGAGGCAGCAATAGACCCTTGGAGACAAGTCGGCTGGAAACCGATGTATTGATTCTTGACGCAATTTGAGTGTTCCATCGTCTTTAGGAGGCCCTGAACGTTACAAATCGCTATCATTTTTGCGTCGGATTCGAAAATCTAGACTCACAGCAGACGGACCATATGGTGCCCGAGGCAGCAATATCCCCTTGGAGACAAATCGGCTGGAGGACGATGTATTGAATCTCGACGCAATTTGAGACTTCTATCTTCATTAGGAGGCGCTGAACGTTACAATTCACTATCATTTTTGCGTCGGATTCGAAAATCTAGACTCACAGGAGAAGGATCATATTGTGCCCGAGACAGCAACATGCCCTTGGAGACAAGTCGGCTGGAGACCGATGTATTGAATCTCGACGCAATTTGAGAGTTCCATCGTCATTAGGAGGCCCTGAACGTTACAATTAACTATCATTCTTGCGTCGGATTCGAAAATCTAGACTTAAAAGAGAACGACCATAAGGTGCCCGAGGCAGCAATAGACCCTTGGAGACAAGTCGGCTGGAGGACGATGAATTGAATCTCGACGCAATTTGAGAGTTCCATCGTCATTAGGAGGCCCTGAACGTTACAATTAACTATCATTCTTGCGTCGGATTCGAAAATCTTGACTTACAAGAGAACGACCATAAGGTGCCCGAGGCAGCATTAGACCCTTGGAGACAAGTCGGCTGGAGGACGATGTATTGGATCGCGACGCAACTTGAGTTTTCTATGGTCATTAGGAGGCGCTGAACGTTACAATTCACTATCATTTTTGCGTCGGATTCGAAAATCTAGACTCACAGGAGAAGGATCATATTGTGCCCAAGACTGCAATATCCCCTTGGATACAAGTCGACTGGAGGTCGATGTATTGAATCTCGACGCAATTTGAGTGTTCCATCGGCATTACAAGGCCCTGACCGTTACAATTAACTATCACTTTTGCGTCGGATTCGAAAATCTAGACTTACAAGAGAACGACCATAAGGTGCCCGAGGCAGCAATAGACCCTTGGAGACAAGTCGGCTGGAGGACGATGTATTGAATCTCGACGCAATTTGAGAGTTCCATCGTCATTAGGAGGCCCTGAACGTTACAATTAACTATCATTCTTGCGTCGGATTCGAAAATCTAGACTTACAAGAGAACGACCATAAGGTGCACGAGGCAGCATTAGACCCTTGGAGACAAGTCGGCTGGAGGACGATGTATTGGATCGCGACGCAATTTGAGTGTTCCATCGTCATTAGGAGGCTATGAATGTTACAATTAACTATCAGTTTTTCGTCGGATTCGAAAATCTAGACTCACAGCAGACGGACCATTTGGTGCCCGAGGCAGCAATATCCCCTTGGAGACAAAACGGCTGGAGGACGATGTATTGAATCTCGACGCAATTTGAGTCTTCTATCGTCATTAGGAGGCGCTGAACGTTACAATTCACTATCATTTTTGCGTCGAATTCGAAAATCTAGACTCACAGGAGAAGGATCATATTGTCCCCGAGACAGCAATATCCCCTTGGAGACAAGTCGGCTGGAGGACGATGTATTGAATCTCGACGCAATTTGAGTGTAATATCGTCATTAGGAGGCCCTAACGTTACAATTAACTATCATTTTTGCGTCGGATTCGATAATCTAAACTCACAGGAGAACGACCATAAGGTGCCCGAGGCAGCAACAGACCCTTGGAGACAAGTCGGCTGGAGGCCGAAGTATTGAATCTCGACGCAATTTGAGTGTTCCATCGTCATTAGGAGGCCCTGAACGTTACAGTTAACTATTATTTTAGCGTCGGATTCGAAAATCTACTAACAGGAGAAGGATCATATGGTGCCCGAGACAGCAATATCCCCTTGGAGGCAAGTCGGCTGGATGCCGATGTATTGAATCTCGACGCAATTTGAGTGTTCCATCGTCATTAGGGGGCCCTGAACGTTACAATTAAGTATCATTTTTGCGTCGGATTCGAAAATCTAGACTCACAGGAGAAGGACCTTGTGGTTCCCGAGGCAGCAATAGACCCTTGGAGACAAGTCGGCTGGAGGACGATGTATTGAATCGCGACGCAATTTGAGTGTTCCATCGGCATTAGGAGGCCCTGAACGTTACAATTAACTATCATTTTTGCGTCGGATTCGATAATCTAGACTTACAAGAGAACGACCATAAAGTGGCCGAGGCAGGATTAGACCCTTGGAGACAAGTCGGCTGGAGGACGATGTATTGAATCTCGACGCAATTTGAGTGTCCCATCGTCATTAGGAGGCCCTAAACGTTACAATTAACTATCATTTTGCGTCGGATTCGATAATCTAAACTCACATGAGAACGACCATAAGGTGCCCGAGGCAGCAACAGACCCTTGGAGACAAGTCGGCTAGAGGGCGATGTATTGAATCTCGACGCAATTTGAGTGTTCCATCGTCATTACAAGGCCCTGAACGTTACAATTAACTATCATTTTTGCGTCGGATTCGATAATCTAAACTCACAGGAGAACGACCATAGGGTGCCCAAAGCAGCAATAGACCCTTGGAGACAAGTCGGCTGGAGGCCGATGTATTGAATCTCGACGCAATTTGAGTGTTCCATCGGCATTAGGAGGCCCTGAACGTTACAATTAACTATCATTTTTGCGTCGGATTCGATAATCTAAACTTACAGGAGGACGACCATAAGGTGCCCGAGGCAGCATTAGACCCTTGGAGACAAGTCGGCTGGAGGCCGATGTATTGAATCTCGACGCAATTTGAGTGTTCCATCGTCATTACAAGGCCCTGAACGTTACAATTAACTATCATTTTTGCGTCGGATTCGGAAATCTAGACTCACAGGAGAATGACCATAAGGTGCCCGAGGCAGCAATAGACCCTTGGAGACAAGTCGGCTGGAAACCGATGTATTGATTCTTGACGCAATTTGAGTGTTCCATCGTCATTAGGAGGCCCTGAACGTTACAATTCACTATCATTTTTGCGTCGGATTCGAAAATCTAGACTCACAGGAGAAGGACCATGTGGTGCCCGAGGCAGCAATAAACCCTTGGAGACAAGTCGGCTGGAGGCCGATGTATTGAATCTCGACGCAATTTGAGTGTTCCATCGTCATTACAAGGCCCTGAACGTTACAATTAACTATCATTTTTGCGTCGGATTCGAAAATCTAGACTCACAGGAAAACGACCGTAAGTTGCCCGAGGCAGCAACAGACCCTTGGAGACAAGTCGGCTGGAGGCCGTTGTATTGAATCTCGACGCAATTTGAGTGTTCCATCGGCATTAGGAGGCCCTGAACGTTACAATTAACTATCATTTTTGCGTCGGATTCGAAAATCAAGACTCACAGGAGAAGTACCATATAGTGCCCGAGGCAGCAATAGACCCTTGGAGACAAGTCGGCTGGAGGCCGATGTATTGAATCTAGACGCAATTTGAGTGTTCCATCGTCATTACAAGGCCCTGAACGTTGCAATTAACTATCATTTTTGCGTCGGATTCGAAAATCTAGACTCACAGGAGAACGACCATAAGGTGCCCGCGGCAGCAATAGACCCTTGGAGACAAGTCGGCTGGAGGACGATGTATTGAATCTCGACGCAATTTGAGTGTTCCATCGGCATTAGGAGGCCCTGAAAGTTACAATTAACTATCATTTTTGCGTCGGATTCGATAATCTAAACTCACAGGAGAACGACCATAGGGTGCCCAAAGCAGCAATAGACCCTTGGAGACAAGTCGGCTGGAGGCCGATGTATTGAATCTCGACGCAATTTGAGTGTTCCATCGGCATTAGGAGGCCCTGAACGTTACAAATAACTATCATTTTTGCGTCGGATTCGATAATCTAAACTCACAGGAGAACGACCATAAGGTGCCCGAGGCAGCAACAGACCCTTAGAGACAAGTCGGCTGGAGGCCGAAGTATTGAATCTCGACGCAATTTGAGTGTTCCATCGTCATTAGGAGGCCCTGAACGTTACAGTTAACTATTATTTTAGCGTCGGATTCGAAAATCTACCAACAGGAGAAGGATCATATGGTGCCCGAGACAGCAATATCCCCTTGGAGGCAAGTCGGCTGGATGCCGATGTATTGAATCTCGACGCAATTTGAGTGTTCCATCGTCATTAGGGGGCCCTGAACGTTGCAATTAAGTATCATTTTTGCGTCGGATTCGAAAATCTAGACTCACAGGAGAAGGACCTTGTGGTTCCCGAGGCAGCAATAGACCCTTGGAGACAAGTCGGCTGGAGGACGATATATTGAATCGCGACGCAATTTGAGTGTTCCATCGGCATTAGGAGGCCCTGAACGTTACAATTAACTATCATTTTTGCGTCGGATTCGATAATCTACACTTACAAGAGAACGACCATAAGGTGGCCGAGGCAGCATTAGACCTTTGGAGACAAGTCGGCTGGAGGACGATGTATTGAATCTCGACGCAATTTGAGTGTCCCATCGTCATTAGGAGGCCCTCAACGTTACAATTAACTATCATTTTGCGTCGGATTCGATAATCTAAACTCACATGAGAACGACCATAAGGTGCCCGAGGCAGCAACAGACCCTTGGAGACAAGTCGGCTAGAGGACGATGTATTGAATCTCGACGCAATTTGAGTGTTCCATCGTCATTACAAGGCCCTGAACGTTACAATTAACTATCATTTTTGCGTCGGATTCGATAATCTAAACTCACAGGAGAACGACCATAGGGTGCCCAAAGCAGCAATAGACCCTTGGAGACAAGTCGGCTGGAGGCCGATGTATTGAATCTCGACGCAATTTGAGTGTTCCATCGGCATTAGGAGGCCCTGAACGTTACAATTAACTATCATTTTTGCGTCGGATTCGATAATCTAAACTTACAGGAGAACGACCATAAGGTGCCCGAGGCAGCATTAGACCCTTGGAGACAAGTCGGCTGGAGGCCGATGTATTGAATCTCGACGCAATTTGAGTGTTCCATCGTCATTACAAGGCCCTGAACGTTACAATTAACTATCATTTTTGCGTCGGATTCGGAAATCTAGACTCACAGGAGAATGACCATAAGGTGCCCGAGGCAGCAATAGACCCTTGGAGACAAGTCGGCTGGAAACCGATGTATTGATTCTTGACGCAATTTGAGTGTTCCATCGTCATTAGGAGGGCCTGAACGTTACAATTCACTATCATTTTTGCGTCGGATTCGAAAATCTAGACTCACAGGAGAAGGACCATGTGGTGCCCGAGGCAGCAATAAACCCTTGGAGACAAGTCGGCTGGAGGCCGATGTATTGAATCTCGACGCAATTTGAGTGTTCCATCGTCATTACAAGGCCCTGAACGTTACAATTAACTATCATTTTTGCGTCGGATTCGAAAATCTAGACTCACAGGAAAACGACCGTAAGTTGCCCGAGGCAGCAACAGACCCTTGGAGACAAGTCGGCTGGAGGCCGTTGTATTGAATTTCGACGCAATTTGAGTGTTCCATCGGCATTAGGAGGCCCTGAACGTAACAATTAACTATCATTTTTGCGTCGGATTCGAAAATCAAGACTCACAGGAGAAGGACCATATAGTGCCCGAGGCAGCAATAGACCCTTGGAGACAAGTCGGCTGGAGGCCGATGTATTGAATCTCGACGCAATTTGAGTGTTCCATCGTCATTACAAGGCCCTGAACGTTACAATTAACTATCATTTTTGCGTCGGATTCGAAAATCTAGACTCACAGGAAAACGACCATAAGGTGCCCGATGCAGCAATAGACCCTTGGATACAAGTCGGCTGGAAACCGATGTATTGATTCTTGACGCAATTTGAGTGTTCCATCGTCTTTAGGAGGCCCTGAACGTACAATTCACTATCGTTTTTGCGTCGGATTCGAAAATGTAGACTCACAGCAGACGGACCATTTGGTGCCCGAGGCAGCAATATCCCCTTGGAGACAAATCGGCTGGAGGACGATGTATTGAATCTCGACGCAATTTGAGACTTCTATCTTCATTTGGAGGCGCTGAACGTTACAATTCACTATCATTTTTGCGTCGGATTCGAAAATATAGACTCACAGGAGAAGGATCATATTGTGCCCGAGACAGCAATATGCCCTTGGAGACAAGTCGGCTGGAGACCGATGTATTGAATCTCGACGCTATTTGAGTGTTCCATCGTCATTAGGAGGCCCTGTCCGCCCCGGTAGCTGAGTGGTCAGCGTGACAGACTGTCAATCCTACGGCCCCGAGTTCGGTTCCCGGCTGGGTCGGAGATTTTTTTTGGGATCAGGGACTGGGTGTTGTGTTGTCCTAATCATCATCATTTCATCCCCATCGACGCGCAGGTCGCCGAAGTTTTGTCAAATCGAAAGACCTGCATCAGGCGACCCGACGGGAGGCTGGAGGACGATGTATTGGATCGCGACGCAACTTGAGTTTTCTATGGTCATTAGGAGGCGCTGAACGTTACAATTCACTATCATTTTTGCGTCGGATTCGAAAATCTAGACTCACAGGAGAAGGATCATATTGTGCCCGAGACTGCAATATCCCCTTGGATACAAGTCGACTGGAGGTCGATGTATTGAATCTCGACGCAATTTGAGTGTTCCATCGGCATTACAAGGCCCTGACCGTTACAATTAACTATCACTTTTGCGTCGGATTCGAAAATCTAGACTTACAAGAGAACGACCATAAGGTGCCCGAGGCAGCAATAGACCCTTGGAGACAAGTCGGCTGGAGGACGATGTATTGAATCTCGACGCAATTTGAGAGTTCCATCGTCATTAGGAGGCCCTGAACGTTACAATTAACTATCATTCTTGCGTCGGATTCAAAAATCTAGACTTACAAGAGAACGACCATAAGATGCCCGAGGCAGCATTAGACCCTTGGAGACAAGTCGGCTGGAGGACGATGTATTGGATCGCGATGCAATTTGAGTGTTCCATCGTCATTAGGAGGCTATGAATGTTACAATTAACTATCAGTTTTTCGTCGGATTCGAAAATCTAGACTCACAGCAGACGGACCATTTTGTGCCCGAGGCAGCAATATCCCCTTGGAGACAAAACGGCTGGAGGACGATGTATTGAATCTCGACGCAATTTGAGTCTTCTATCGTCATTAGGAGGCGCTGAACGTTACAATTCACTATCATTTTTGCGTCGGATTCGAAAATCTAGACTCACAGGAGAAGGATCATATTGTCCCCGAGACAGCAATATCCCCTTTGAGACAAGTCGGCTGGAGACGATGTATTGAATCTCAACGCAATTTGAGTGTAATATCGTCATTAGGAGGCCCTAAACGTTACAATTAACTATCATTTTTGCGTCGGATTCGATAATCTAAACTCACAGGAGAACGACCATAAGGTGCCCGAGGCAGCAACAGACCCTTGGAGACAAGTCGGCTGGAGGCCGAAGTATTGAATCTCGACGCAATTTGAGTGTTCCATCGTCATTAGGAGGCCCTGAACGTTACAGTTAACTATCATTTTAGCGTCGGATTCGAAAATCTACTATCAGGAGAAGGATCATATGGTGCCCGAGACAGCAATATCCCCTTGGAGGCAAGTCGGCTGGATGCCGATGTATTGAATCTCGACGCAATTTGAGTGTTCCATCGTCATTAGGGGGCCCTGAACGTTACAATTAACTATCATTTTTGAGTCGGATTCGAAAATCTAGACTCACAGGAGAAGGACCTAGTGGTTCCCGAGGCAGCAATAGACCCTTGGAGACAAGTCGGCTGGAGGACGATGTATTGAATCTCGACGCAATTTGAGTGTTCCATCGGCATTAGGAGGCCCTGAACGTTACAATTAACTATCATTTTTGCGTCGGATTCGATAATCTAGACTTACAAGAGAACGTCCATAAGGTGCCGAGGCAGCATTAGACCCTTGGAGACAAGTCGGCTGGAGGACGATGTATTGAATCTCGACGCAATTGGAGTGTCCCATCGTCATTAGGAGGCCCTAAACTTTACAATTAACTATCATTTTGCGTCGGATTCGATAATCTAAACACACATGAGAACGACCATATGGTGCCCAAGGCAGCAACAGACCCTTGGAGACAAGTCGGCTGGAGGACGATGTATTGAATCTCGACGCAATTTGAGTGTTCCATCGTCATTACAAGGCCCTGAACGTTACAGTTAACTATCATTTTGGCGTCGGATTCGAAAATCTAGACCTACAGGAGAACGACCATAAGGTGCCCGAGGCAGCAATAGACCCTTGGAGACAAGTCGGCTGGAGGACGATGTATTGAATCTCGACGCAATTTGAGTGTTCCATCGGCATTAGGAGGGCCTGAACGTTACAATTAACTATCATTTTTGCGTCGGATTCGAGAATCTAAACTCACAGGAGAACGACCATAGGGTGCCCGAGGCAGCAATAGACCCTTGGAGACAAGTCGGCTGGAGGCCGATGTATTGATTCTCGACGCAATTTGAGTGTTCCATCGTCATTACAAGGCCCTGAACGTTACAATTAACTATCATTTTTGCGTCGGATTCGAAAATCTAGACTCACAGGAAAACGACCGTAAGTTGCCCGAGGCAGCAATAGACCCTTGGAGACAAGTCGGCTGGAGGCCGTTGTATTGAATCTCGATGCAATTTGAGTGTTCCATAGGCATTAGTAGGTCCTGAACGTTACAATTAACTATCATTTTGCGTCGGATTTGATAATCTAAACTCACAGGAGAACGACCATAAGGTGCTCGAGGCAGCAATAGACCCTTGGAGACAAGTCGGCTGGAGGACGATGTATTGAATCTCGACGCAATTTGAGTGTTCCATCGGCATTAGGAGGCCCTGAACGTTACAATTAACTATCATTATTGCGTCGGATTCGATAATCTAAACTCACAGGAGAACGACCATAAGGTGCCCGAGGCAGCATTAGACCCTTGGAGACAAGTCGGCTGGAGGCCGATGTATTGAATCTCGACGCAATTTGAGTGTTCCATCGTCATTACAAGGCCCTGAACGTTACAATTAACTATCATTTTTGCGTCGGATTCGAAAATCTAGACTCACAGGAGAACGACCATAAGGTGCCCGAGGCAGCAATAGACCCTTACAGACAAGTCGGCTGGAAACCGATGTATTGAATCTCGACGCAATTTGAGTGTTCCATCGGCATTACAAGGCCCTGAACGTTACAATTAACTATCATTTTTGCGTCGGATTCGAAAATCTAGGCTCACAGGAGAACGACCATAAGGTGCCCGAGGCAGCATTAGACCCTTGGAGACAAGTCGGCTGGAGGACGATGTATTGAATCTCGACGCAATTTGAGTGTCCCATCGTCATTAGGAGGCCCTAAACGTTACAATTAACTAACATTTTTGCGTCGGATTCGATAATATAAACTCACAGGAGAACGACCATAAGGTGCCCGAGGCAGCAACAGACCCTTGGAGACATGTCGGCTGGAGGCCGATGTATCGAATCTCGACGCAATTTGAGTGTTCCATCGTCATTACAAGGCCCTGAACGTTACAATTAACTATCATTTTTGCGTCGGATTCGAAAATCTAGACTCACAGGAGAACGACCACAAGGTGCCCGATGCAGCAATAGACCCTTGGATACAAGTCGGCTGGAACCGATGTATTGATTCTTGACGCAATTTGAGTGTTCCATCGTCTTTAGGAGCCCCTGAACGTTACAATTCACTATCATTTTTTCGTCGGATTCGAAAATCTAGACTCACAGCAGACGGACCATTTGGTGCCCGAGGCAGCAATATCCCACTGGAGACAAATCGGCTGGAGGACGATGTATTGTATCTCGACGCAATTTGAGACTTCTATCGTCATTAGGAGGCGCTGAACGTTACAATTCACTATCATTTTTGCGTCGGATTCGAAAATCTAGACTCACAGGAGAAGGATCATATTGTGCCCGAGACAGCAATATGCCCTTGGAGACAAGTCGGCTGGAGACCGATGTATTGAATCTCGACGCAGTTTGAGTGTTCCATCGTCATTAAGAGGCCCTGTCCGCCCCGGTAGCTGAGTGGTGAGCGTGACAGACTGTCAATCCTAAGGGCCCGAGTTCGATTCCCGGCTGGGTCGGAGATTTTCTCGGCTTAGGGACTGGGTGTTGTGTTGTCCTAATCATCATCATTTCATCCCCATCGACGCGCAGGTTGCCGAAGTGTCGTCAAATCGAAAGACCTGCACCAGGCGAACGGTCTACCCGACGGGATACCCTAGCCACACGACATTTCCATTAGGAGGCCCTGAACGTTACAATTAACTATCATTTTTGCGTCGGATTCGAAAATCTACTAACAGGAGAAGGATCATATGGTGCCCGAGACAGCAATATCCCCTTGGAGGCAAGTCGGCTGGATGCCGATGTATTGAATCTCGACGCAATTTGAGTGTTCCATCGTCATTAGGGGGCCCTGAACGTTACAATTAACCATCATTTTTGCGTCGGATTCGAAAATCTAGACTCACAGGAGAAGGACCTCGTGGTTCCCGAGGCAGCAATAGACCCTTGGAGACAAGTCGGCTGGAGGACGATGTATTGAATCTCGACGCAATTTGAGTGTTCCATCGGCATTAGGAGGCCCTGAACGTTACAATTAACTATCATTTTTGAGTCGGATTCGATAATCTAAACTCACAGGAGAACGACCATAAGGTGCCCGAGGCAGCAATAGACCCTTGGAGACAAGTCGGCTGGAGGCCGATGTATTGAATCTCGACGCAATTTGAGTGTTCCATCGTCATTAGGAGGCCCTAAACGTTACAATTAACTATCATTTTTGCGTCGGATTCAAAAATCTAGACTTACAAGAGAACGACCGTAAGGTGCCCGAGGCAGCATTAGACCCTTGGAGACAAGTCGGCTGGAGGACGATTTATTGGATCGCGACGCAATGTGAGTGTTCCATCGTCATTAGGAGGGCCTGAACGTTACAATTAACTATCATTTTTGCGTCGGATTCGATAATCTAAACTCACAGGAGAACGACCATAGGGTGCCCAAAGCAGCAATAGACCCTTGGAGACAAGTCGGCTGGAGGCCGATGTATTGAATCTCGACGCAATTTGAGTGTTCCATCGGCATTAGGAGGCCCTGAACGTTACAATTAACTATCATTTTTGCGTCGGATTCGATAATCTAAACTTACAGGAGAACGACCATAAGGTGCCCGAGGCAGCATTAGACCCTTGGAGACAAGTCGGCTGGAGGCCGATGTATTGAATCTCGGCGCAATTTGAGTGTTCCATCGGCATTAGGAGGCCCTGAACGTTACAATAAACTGTCATTATTGCGTCGGATTCGATAATCTAAACTCAGAGGAGAACGACCATAAGGTGCCCGAGGCAGCAATAGACCCTTGTAGACAAGTCGGCTGGAGGCCGATGTATTGAATCTCGACGCAATTTGAGTGTTCCATCGTCATTACAAGGCCCTGAACGTTACAATTAACTATCATTTTTGCGTCGGATTCGAAAATCTAGACTCACAGGAAAACGACCGTAAGTTGCCCGAGGCAGCAATAGACCCTTGGAGACAAGTCGGCTGGAGGCCGTTGTATTGAATCTCGACGCAATTTGAGTGTTCCATCGGCATTAGGAGGCCCTGAACGTTACAATTAACTATCATTTTTGCGTCGGATTCGAGAATTCAGACTTACAAGAGAACGACCATAAGGTGCCCTAGGCAGCAGTAGACCCTTGGAGACAAGTCGGCTGGAGGGCGATGTATTAAATCTCGACGCAATTTGAGTGTTAAATCGGCATTAGGAGGTCCTGAACGTTACAATTAACTATCGTTTTTGCGTCGGATTTGATAATCTAAACTCACAGGAGAACGACCATAAGGTGCTCGAGGCAGCAATAGACCCTTGGAGACAAGTCGGCTGGAGGCCGATGTATTGAATCTCGACGCAATTTGAGTGTTCCATCGTCATTAGGAGGCCCTAAACGTTACAATGAACTATCATTTTTGCGTCGGATTCAAAAATCTAGACTATTAAGAGAACGACCATAAGGTGCCCGAGGCAGCATTAGACCATTGGAGACAAGTCGGCTGGAGGACGATGTATTGAATCTCGACGCAATTAGAGTGTTCCATCGGCATTAGGAGGCCCTGAACGTTACAATAAACTGTCATTATTGCGTCGGATTCGATAATCTAAACTCACAGGAGAACGACCATAAGGTGCCCGAGGCAGCAATAGACCCTTGTAGACAAGTCGGCTGGAGGCCGATGTATTGAATCTCGACGCAATTTGAGTGTTCCATCGTCATTACAAGGCCCTGAACGTTACAATTAACTATCATTTTTGCGTCGGATTCGGAAATCTAGACTCACAGGAGAACGACCATAAGGTGCCCGAGGCAGCAATAGACCCTTGGAGACAAGTCGGCTGGAAACCGATGTATTGATTCTTGACGCAATTTGAGTGTTCCATCGTCATTAGGAGGCCCTGAACGTTACAATTCACTATCATTTTTGCGTCGGACTCGAAAATCTAGACTCACAGGAGAAGGACCATGTGGTGCCCGAGGCAGCAATAGACCCTTGGAGACAAGTCGGCTGGAGGACGATGTATTGAATCTCGACGCAATTTGAGTGTCCTATCGTCATTAGGAGGCCCTAAACGTTACAATTAACTATCATTTTTGCGTCGGATTCGATAATCTAAACTCACAGGAGAACGACCATAAGGTGCCCGAGGCAGCAACAGACCCTTGGAGACAAGTCGGCTGGAGGCCAATGTATTGAATCTCGACTCAATTTGAGTGTTCCATCGTCATTAGGGGGCCCTGAACGTTACAATTAACTATCATTTTTGCGTCGGATTCGAAAACCTAGACTCACAGGAGAAGGACCTTGTGGTTCCCGAGGCAGCAATAGACCCTTGGAGACAAGTCGGCTGGAGGACGATGTATTGAATCTCGACGCAATTTGAGTGTTCCATCGGCATTAGGAGGCCCTGAACGTTGCAATTAACTATCATTTTTGCGTCGGATTCGATAATCTAGACTTACAAGAGAACGACCAAAAGGTGGCCGAGGCAGCATTACACCCTTGGAGACAAGTCGGCTGGAGGCCGATGTATTGAATCTCGACGCAATTTGAGTGTTCCATCGGCATTAGGAGGCCCTAAACGTTACAATTAACTATCATTTTTGCGTCGGATTCGATAATCTAAACTCACAGGAGAACGACCATAAGGTGCCCGAGGCAGCAACAGACCCTTGGAGACATGTCGGCTGGAGGCCGATGTATTGAGTCTCGACGCAATTTGAGTGTTCCATCGTCATTACAAGGCCCTGAACGTTACAATTAACTATCATTTTTGCGTCGGATTCGAAAATCTAGACTCACAGGAGAACGACCATAAGGTGCCCGATGCAGCAATAGACCCTTGGATACAAGTCGGCTGGAAAGCGATGTATTGATTCTTGACGCAATTTGAGTGTTCCATCGTCTTTAGGAGCCCCTGAACGTTACAATTCACTATCATTTTTTCTTCGGATTCGAAAATCTAGACTCACAGCAGACGGACCATTTGGTGCCCGAGGCAGCAATATCCCACTGGAGACAAATCGGCTGGAGGACGATGTATTGAATCTCGACGCAATTTGAGACTTCTATCGTCATTAGGAGGCGCTGAACGTTACAATTCACTATCATTTTTGCGTCGGATTCGAAAATCTAGACTCACAGGAGAAGGATCATATTGTGCCCGAGACAGCAATATGCCCTTGGAGACAAGTCGGCTGGAGACCGATGTATTGAATCTCGACGCAATTTGAGTGTTCCATCGTCATTAGGAGGCCCTGTCCGCCCCGGTAGCTGAGTGGTCAGCGTGACAGACTGTCAATCCTACGGGCCCGAGTTCGATTCCCGGCTGGGTCAGAGATTTTCTCGGCTCAGGGACTGGGTGTTGTGTTGTCACAATCATCATCATTTCATCCCCATCGACGCGCAGGTCGCCGAAGTGTCGTCAAATCGAAAGACCTGCACCAGGCGAACGGTCTACCCGACGGGATACCCTAGCCACACGACATTTCCATTAGGAGGCCCTGAACGTTACAATTAACTATCATTTTTGCGTCGGATTCGAAAATCTAGGCTTACAAGAGAACGACCATTAGGTGCCCGAGGCAGCATTAGACCCTTGGACACAAGTCGGCTGGAGGACGATGTATTGACTCTCGACGCAATTTGAGTGTTCCTTTGTCTTTAGGAGTCCCTGAACGTTACAATTAACTATCATTTATGCATCGGATTCGAAAATCTAGACTCACAGGAGAACGACCATAAGGTGCCCGATGCAGCAATAGACCCTTGGATACAAGTCGGCTGGAAACCGATGTATTGATTCTAGTCGCAATTTGAGTGTTCCATCGTCTTTAGGAGTCCCTGAACATTACAATTAACTATCATTTATGCGTCGGATTCGAAAATCTAGACTCACAGGAGAACGACCATAAGGTGCCCGAGGCAGCATTAGACCCTTGGAGGCAAGTCGGCTGGAGGACGATGTATTGGATCGTGACGCAATTTGAGACTTCTATGGTCATTAGGAGGCGCTGAACGTTACAATTCACCATCATTTTTGCGTCGGATTCGAAAATCTAGGCTCACAGGAGAAAGATCATATTGTGCCCGAGACTGCAATATCCCCTTGGATACAAGTCGACTGGAGGTCGATATACTGAATCTCGACGCAATTTGAGTGTTCCATCGGCATTACAAGGCCCTGACCGTTACAATTAACTATCATTTTTGCGTCGGATTCGAAAATCTAGACTTACAAGAGAACGACCATAAGGTGCCCGAGGCAGCATTAGACCCTTGGAGACAAGTCGGCTGGAGGACGATGTATTGGATCGCGACGCAATTTAATTTTTCCATCGTCATTTGGAGGCTATGAATGTTACAATTAACTATCAGTTTTTCGTCGGATTCGAAAATCTAGACTCACAGCAGACGGACCATTTGGTGCCCGAGGCAGCAATATCCCCATGGAGACAAATCGGCTGCAGGACGATGTATTGAATCTCGACGCAATTTGAGTCTTCTATCGTCATTAGGAGGCGCTGAACGTTACAATTCACTATCATTTTTGCGTCGGATTCGAAAATCTAGACTCACAGGAGAAGGATCATATTGTCCCCGAGACAGCAATATCCCCTTGGAGACAAGTCGGCTGGTGGACGATGTATTGAATCTCGACGCAATTTGAGTGTCCTATCGTCATTAGGAGGCCCTAAACGTTACAATTAACTATCATTTTTGCGTCGGATTCGATAATCTAAACTCACAGGAGAACGACCATAAGGTGCCCGAGGCAGCAACAGACCCTTGGAGACAAGTCGGCTGGAGGCCAATGTATTGAATCTCGACGGCATTTGAGTGTTCCATCGTCATTAGGAGTCCCTGAACGTTACAGTTAACTATCATTTTAGCGTCGGATTCGAAAATCTGCTAACAGGAGAAGGATCATATGGTGCCCGAGACAGCAATATCCCCTTAAAGGCAAGTCGGCTGGAGGCCGATGTATTGAATCTCGACGCAATTTGAGTGTTCCATCGTCATTAGGGGGCCCTGAACGTTACAATTAACTATCATTTTTGCGTCGGATTCGAAAATCTAGACTCACAGGAGAAGGACCTTGTGGTTCCCGAGGCAGCAATAGACCCTTGGAGACAAGTCGGCTGGAGGACGATGTATTGAATCTCGACGCAATTTGAGTGTTCCATCGGCATTAGGAGGCCCTGAACGTTGCAAGTAACTATCATTTTTGCGTCGGATTCGATAATCTAGACTTACAAGAGAACGACCAAAAGGTGGCCGAGGCAGCATTACACCCTTGGAGACAAGTCGGCTGGAGGACGATGTATTGAATCTCGACGCAATTTGAGTGTCCCATCGTCATAAGGAGGCCCTAAACGTTACAATTAACTATCATTTTGCGTCGGATTCGATAATCTAAACTCACATGAGAACGACCATAAGGTGCCCGAGGCAGCAACTGACCCTTGGAGACAAGTCGGCTGGAGGACGATGTATTGATTCTCGACGCAATTTGAGTGTTCCATCGGCATTAGGAGGCCCTGAACGTTACAATTCACTATCATTTTTGCGTCGGATTCGAAAATTCAGACTTACAAGAGAAAGACCATAAGGTGCCCGAGGCAGCAATAGACCCTTGGAGACAAGTCGGCTGGAGGCCGATGTATTGAATCTCGACGAAATTTGAGTGTTCCATCGGCATTAGGAGGCCCTGAACGTTACAATTCACTATCATTTTTGCGTCGGATTCGAAAATCTAGACTCACAGGAGAAGGACCATGTGGTGCCCGAGGCAGCAATAGACCCTTGAAGACAAGTCGGCTGGAGGCCGATGTATTGAATCTCGACGCAATTTGAGTGTTCCATCGTCATTACAAGGCCCTGAACGTTACAATTAACCATCATTTTTGCGTCGGATTCGAAAATCTAGACTCACCGGAAAACGACCGTAAGGTGCCCGAGGCAGCAATAGACCCTTGGAGACAAGTCGGCTGGAGGACGATGTATTGAATCTCGACGCAATTTGAGTGTTCCATCGGCATTAGGAGGCCCTGAACGTTACAATTAACTATCATTTTTGCGTCGGATTCGAAAATTCAGACTTACAAGAGAACGACCATAAGGTGCCCGAGGCAGCAATAGACCCTTGGAGACAAGTCGGCTGGAGGCCGATGTATTGAATCTCGACGCAATTTGAGTGTTCCATCGTCATTAGGAGGCCCTAAACGTTACAATTAACTATCATTTTTGCGTCGGATTCAAAAATCTAGACTTACAAGAGAACGACCGTAAGGTGCCCGAGGCAGCATTAGCCCCTTGGAGACAGGTCGGCTGGAGGACGATGTATTGGATCGCGACGCAATGTGAGTGATCCATCGTCATTAGGAGGGCCTGAACGTTACAATTAACTATCATTTTTGCGTCGGATTCGAAAATCTAGACTCACAGGAGAACGACCATAAGGTGCCCGAGGCAGCAATAGACCCTTACAGACAAGTCGGCTGGAAACCGATGTATTGATTCTTGACGCAATTTGAGTTTTCCATCGTCATTAGGAGGCCCTGAACGTTACAATTCACTATCATTTTTGCGGCGGATTCGAAAATCTAGACTCACAGGAGAACGACCATAAGGTGCCCGAGACAGCAATAGACCATTGGAGACAAGTCGGCTGGAGGACGATGTATTGAATCTCGACGCAATTTGAGAAATCTATCGTCATTAGGAGGCGCCGAACGTTACAATTCACTATCATTTTTGCGTCGGATTCGGAAATCTAGACTCACAGGAGAACGACCATAATGTGCCCGAGGCAGCAATAGACCCTTGGAGACAAGCCGGCTGGAAACCGATGTATTGATTCTTGACGCAATTTGAGTGTTCCATCGTCATTAGGAGGCCCTGAACGTTACAATTCACTATCATTTTTGCGTCGTATTCGAAAATCTAGACTCACAGGAGTAGGACCATGTGGTGCCCGAGGCAGCAATAGACCCTTGGAGACAAGTCGGCTGGAGGCCGATGTATTGAATCTCGACGCAATTTGAGTGTTCCATCGTCATTACAAGGCCCTGAACGTTGCAATTAACTATCATTTTTGCGTCGGATTCGAAAATCTAGACTCACAGGAAAACGACCGTAAGGTGCCCGAGGCAGCAATAGACCCTTGGAGACAAGTCGGCTGGAGGCCGTTGTATTGAATCTCGACGCAATTTGAGTGTTCCATCGGCATTAGGAGGCCCTGAACGTTACAATTAACTATCATTTTTGCGTCGGATTCGAAAATTCAGACTTACAAGAGAACGACCATAAGGTGCCCGAGGCAGCAATAGACCCTTGGAGACAAGTCGGCTGGAGGCCGATGTATTGAATCTCGACGCTATTTGAGTGTTCCATCGTCATTAGGAGGCCCTGAACGTCACAATTAACTATCATTTTTGCGTCGGATTAAAAAATCTAGACTTACAAGAGAACGACCGTAAGGTGCCCGAGGCAGCATTAGACCCTTGGAGACAAGTCGGCTGGAGGACGATGTATTGGATCGCGACGCAATGTGAGTGTTCCATCGTCATTAGGAGGGCCTGAACGCTACAATTAACTATCATTTTTGCGTCGGATTCAAAAATCTAGACTAACAAGAGAACGACCATAAGGTGCCCGAGGCAGCATTAGACGCTTGGAGACAAGTCGGCTAGAGGACGATGTATTGGATCTCGACGCAATTTGAGTGTCCCATCGTCATTAGGAGGCCCTAAACGTTACAATTAACTATCATTTTGCGTCGGATTCGATAATCTAAACTCACATGAGAACGACCATAAGGTGCCCGAGGCAGCAACAGACCCTTGGAGACAAGTCGGCTGGAGGACGATGTATTGAATCTCGACGCAATTTGAGTGTTCCATCGTCATTACAAGGCCCTGAACGTTACAATTAACTATCATTTTTGCGTCGGATTCGAAAATCTAGACTCACAGGAGAACGACCATAAGTTGCCCGAGGCAGCAATAGACCCTTGGAGACAAGTCGGCTGGAGGACGATGTATTGAATATCGACGCAATTTGAGTGTTCCATCGGCATTAGGAGGCCCTGAACGTTACAATTAACTATCATTTTTGCGTCGGATTCGATAATCTAAACTCACAGGAGAACGACCATAGGGTGCCCAAAGCAGCAATAGTCCCTTGGAGACAAGTCGGCTGGAGGCCGATGTATTGAATCTCGACGCAATTTGAGTGTTCCATCGGCATTAGGAGGCCCTGAACGTTACAATTAACTATCATTTTTGCGTCGGATTCGATAATCTAAACTTACAGGAGAACGACTATAAGGTGCCCGAGGCAGCATTAGACCCTTGGAGACAAGTCGGCTGGAGGCCGATGTATTGAATCTCGACGCAATTTGAGTGTTCCATCGTCATTACATGGCCCTGAACGTTACAATTAACTATCATTTTTGCGTCGGATTCGGAAATCTAGACTCACAGGAGAACGACCATAAGGTGCCCGAGGCAGCAATAGACCCTTGGAGACAAATCGGCTGGAAACCGATGTATTGATTCTTGACGCAATTTGAGTGTTCCATCGTCATTAGGAGGCCCTGAACGTTACAATTCACTATCATTTTTGCGTCGGATTCGAAAATCTAGACTCACAGGAGAAGGAGCATGTGGTGCCCAAGGCAGCAATAGACCCTTGGAGACAAGTCGGCTGGAGGCCGATGTATTGAATCTCGACGCAATTTGAGTGTTCCATCGGCATTACAAGGCCCTGAACGTTACAATTAACTATCATTTTTGCGTCGGATTCGATAATCTAAACTCACAGGAGAACGACCATAAGGTGCCCGAGGCAGCAATAGACCCTTGGAGACAAGTCGGCTGGAGGCCGTTGTATTGAATCTCGACGCAATTTGAGTGTTCCATCGGCATTAGGAGGCCCTGAACGTTACAATTAACTATCATTTTTGCGTCGGATTCGAAAATTCAGACTTACAAGAGAACGACCGTAAGGTGCCCGAGGCAGCATTAGACCCTTGGAGACAAGTCGGCTGGAGGACGATGTATTGAATCTCGACGCAATTCAAGTGTTCCATCGGCATTAGGAGGCCCTGAACGTTACAATAAACTGTCATTATTGCGTCGGATTCGATAATCTAAACTCACAGGAGAACGACCATAAGGTGCCCGAGGCAGCAATAGACCCTTGGAGACAAGTCGGCTGGAGGACGATGTATTGAATCTCGACGCAATTCAAGTGTTCCATCGGCATTAGGAGGCCCTAAACGTTACAATTAACTATCATTTTTGCGTCGGATTCAAAAATCTAGACTTACAAGAGAACGACCGTAAGGTGCCCGAGGCAGCATTAGACCCTTGGAGACAAGTCGGCTGGAGGACGATGTATTGGATCGCGACGCAATGTGAGTGTTCCATCGTCATTAGGAGGGCCTGAACGTTACAATTAAATATCATTTTTGCGTCGGATTCAAAATTCTAGACTAACAAGAGAACGACCATAAGGTGCTCGAGGCAGCATTAGACCCTTGGAGACAAGTCGGCTGGAGGACGATGTATTGAATCTCGACGCAATTTGAGTGTTCCATCGGCATTAGGAGGCCCTGAACGTTACAATTAACTATCATTATTGCGTCGGATTCGATAATCTAAACTCACAGGAGAACGAACATAAGGTGCCCGAGGCAGCATTTGACCCTTGGAGACAAGTCGGCTGGAGGCCGATGTATTGAATCTCGACGCAATTTGAGTGTTCCACCGTCTTTAGGGGTCCCAGAACGTTACAATTAACTATCATTTAGGCGTCGGATTCGAAAATCTATACTCACAGGAGAACGACCATAAGGTGCCCGAGGCAGCAATAGACCCTTGGAGACAAGTCGGCTGGAAACCGATGTATTGATTCTTGACGCAATTTGAGTGTTCCATCGTCATTAGGAGGCCCTGAACGTAACAATTCACTATCATTTTTGCGTCGGATTCGAAAATCGAGAGTCACAGGAGAAGGACCATGTGGTGCCCGAGGCAGCAATAGACCCTTGGAGACAAGTCGGCTGGAGGCCGATGTATTGAATCTCGACGCAATTTGAGTGTTCCATCGTCATTACAAGGCCCTGAACGTTACAATTAACTATCATTTTTGCGTCGGATTCGAAAATCTAGACTCACAGGAGAACGACCATAAGGTGCCCGAGGCAGCAATAGACCCTTGGAGACAAGTCGGCTGGAAACCGATGTATTGATTCTTGACGCAATTTGAGTGTTCCATCGTCATTAGGAGGCCCTGAACGTTACAATTCACTATCGTTTTTGCGTCGGATTCGAAAATCTAGACTCACAGGAGAACGACCATAAGGTGCCCGAGGCAGCAATAGACCCTTGGAGACAAGTCGGCTGGAGTCCGATGTATTGAATCTCGACGCAATTTGAGTGTTCCATCGGCATTAGGAGGCCCTGAACGTTACAATTAACTATCATTTTTGCGTCGGATTCGAAAATCTAGACTTACAAAAGAACGACCATAAGGTGCCCGTGGCAGCATTAGACCCTTGGAGACAAGTCGGCTGGAGGACGATGTATTGAATCTCGACGCAATTTGAGAGTTCTATCGTCATCAGGAGGCGCTGAACGTTACTATTCACTATCATTTTTGCGTCGGATTCGAAAATCTAGACTCACAGGAGACGGACCACATGGAACCCGATGCAGCAATATCCCCTTGTAGACAAGTCGGCTGGAGGAAGATGTATTGACTCTCGACGCAATTTGAGTGTTGCATCGTCATTAAGAGGCCCTGAGCATTACATTTAACAATCAGTTTTGCGTCGGATTCTAAAATGTTGACTCACAGGGGAACGACCATACGGTGCCCGAGGCAGCAACAGACCCTTGGAGACAAGTCGGCTGGAGGCCGATGTATTGAATCTCGACGCAATTTGAGTGTTCCATCGTCATTACAAGGCCCTGAAGGTTACAATTAACTATCATTTTTGCGTCGGATTCGATAATCTAAACTCACAGGAGAACGACCATAAGGTGCCCGGGGCAGCAATAGACCCTTGGAGACAAGTCGGCTGGAGGCCGATGTATTGAATCTCGACGCAATTTGAGTGTTCCATCGTCATTAGGAGGCCCTAAACGTTACAATTAACTATCATTTTTGCGTCGGATTCAAATATCTAGACTTACAAGAGAACGACCGTAAGGTGCCCGAGGCAGCATTAGACCCTTGGAGACAAGTCGGCTGGAGGACGATGTATTGGATCGCGACGCAATGTGAGTGTTCCATCGTCATTAGGAGGGCCTGAACGTTACAATTAACTATCATTTTTGGGTCGGATTCGAAAATCTAGACTTACCAGAGAACGACCATAAGGTGCCCGAGGCAGCATTAGACCCTTGGAGGCAAGTCGGCTGGAGGACGATGTATTGAATCTCGACGCAATTTGAGTGTTCCATCGTCATTACAAGGCCCTGAACGTTATTATTTACTATCATTTTTGCGTCGGATTCCAAAATCTAGACTCACAGGAGAACGACCATAAGGTGCCCGAGGCAGCAATAGACCCTTGGAGACAAGTCGGCTGGAAACCGATATATTGATTCTTGACGTAATTTGAGTGTTCCATCGTCATTAGGAGGCCCTGAACGTTACAATTCACTATCATTTTTGCGTCGGATTCGAAAATCTAGACTCACAGGAGAACGACCATAAGGTGCCCGAGGCAGCAATAGACCCTTGGAGACAAGTCGGCTGGAGGCCGATGTATTGAATCTCGACGCAATTTGAGTGTTCTATCGTCATTAGGAGGCCCTAAACGTTACAATTAACTATCATTTTTGCGTCGGATTCAAAATTCTAGACTTACAAGAGAACGACCGTAAGGTGCCCGAGGCAGCATTAGACCCTTGGAGACAAGTCGGCTGGAGGACAATGTATTGGATCGCGACGCAATGTGAGTGTTCCATCGTCATTAGGAGGGCCTGAACGTTACAATTAACTATCATTTTTGCGTCGGATTCGAAAATCTAGACTTACAAGAGAACGACCATAAGGTGCCCGAGGCAGCATTTGACCCTTGGAGACAAGTCGGCTGGAGGACAATGTATTGATTCTCGACGCAATTTAAGTGTTCCATCGGCATTTGGAGGCCCTGAACGCTACAATTAACTATCATTATTACGTCGGATTCGATAATCTAAACTCACAGGAGAACGACCATAAGGTGCCCGAGACAGCATTAGACCCTTGGAGACAAGTCGGCTGGAGGCCGATGTATTGAATCTCGACGTAATTTGAGTGTTCCATCGTCATTACAAGGCCCTGAACGTTACAATTAACTATCATTTTTGCGTCGGATTCGAAAATCTAGACTCACAGGAGAACGACCATAAGGTGCCCGAGGCAGCAATAGACCCTTGGAGACAAGTCGGCTGGAAACCGGTGTATTGATTCTTGACGCAATTTTAGTGTTCCATCGTCATTAGGAGGCCCTGAACGTTACAATTCACTGTCATTTTTGCGTCGGATTCGAAAATCTAGACTCACAGGAGAAGGACCATGTGGTGCCCGAGGCAGCAATAGACCCTTGGAGACAAGTCGGCTGGAGGCCGTTGTATTGAATCTCGACGCAATTTGAGTGTTCCATCGGCATTAGGAGGCCCTGAACGTTACAATTAACTATCATTTTTGCGTCGGATTCGAAAATTCAGACTTACAAGAGAACGACCATAAGGTGCCCGAGGCAGCAATAGACCCTTGGAGACAAGTCGGCTGGAGGACGATGTATTGAATCTCGACGCAATTTGAGTGTTCCATCGGCATTAGCAGGTCCTGAACGTTACAATGAACTATCATTTTTGCGTCGGATTCGATAATCTAAACTCACAGGAGAACGACCATAAGGTGCCCGAGGCAGCAATAGACCCTTGGAGACAAGTCGGCTGGAGGCCGATGTATTGAATCTCGACGCAATTTGAGTGTTCCATCGTCATTAGGAGGCCCTAAACGTTACAATTAACTATCATTTTTGCGTCGGATTCAAAATTCTAGACTTACAAGAGAACGACCGTAAGGTGCCCGAGGCAGCATTAGACCCTTGGAGACAAGTCGGCTGGGGGACGATGTATTGGATCGCGACGCAATGTGAGTGTTCCATCGTCATTAGGAGGGCCTGAACGTTACAATTAACTATCATTTTTGCGTCGGATTCGAAAATCTAGACTAACAAGAGAACGACCATAAGGTGCCCGAGGCAGCATTAGACCCTTGGAGACAAGTCGGCTGGAGGACGATGTATTGAATCTCGACGCAATTTGAGTGTTCCATCGGCATTAGGACGCCCTGAACGTTACAATTAACTATCATTTTTGCGTCGGATTCGATAATCTAAACTCACAGGAGAACGGCCATAAGTTGCCCGAGGCAGCAATAGACCCTTGGAGACAAGTCGGCTGGAGGCCGATGTATTGAATCTCGACGCAATTTGAGTGTTCCATCGTCATTACAAGGCCCTGAACGTTACAATTAACTATCATTTTTGCGTCGGATTCGAAAATCTAGACTCACAGGAGAACGACCATAAGGTGCCCGAGGCAGCAATAGACCCTTGGAGACAAGTCGGCTGGAAACCGGTGTATTGATTCTTGACGCAATTTTAGTGTTCCATCGTCATTAGGAGGCCCTGAACGTTACAATTCACTATCATTTTTGCGGCGGATTCGAAAATCTAGACTCACAGGAGAACGACCATAAGGTGCCCGAGGCAGCAATAGACCATTGGAGACAAGTCGGCTGGAGGACGATGTATTGAATCTCGACGCAATTTGAGTCATCTATCGTCATTAGGAGGCGCCGAACGTTACAATTCGCTATCATTTTTGCGTCGGACTCGAAAATCTAGACTCACAGGAGAAGGATCATATTGTGCCCGATACTGCAATATCCCCTTGGATACAAGTCGACTGGATGACGATGTATTGACTCTCGACGCAATTTGAGTGTTCCACCGTCTTTAGGGGTCCCAGAACGTTACAATTAACTATCATTTAGGCGTCGGATTCGAAAATCTATACTCACAGGAGAACTACCATAAGGTGCCCGAGGCAGCAATAGACCCTTTTCAGACAAGTCGGCTGGAAACCGATGTATTGATTCTTGACGCAATTTGAGTGTTCCATCGTCATTAGGAGGCCCTGAACGTTACAATTAACTATCATTTTTGCGTCGGATTCGAAAATCTAGACTCACAGGAAAACGACCGTAAGGTGCCCGAGGCAGCAATAGACCCTTGGAGACAAGTCGGCTGGAGGCCGTTGTATTGAATCTCGACGCAATTTGAGTGTTCCATCGGCATTAGGAGGCCCTGAACGTTACAGTTAACTATCATTTTTGCGTCGGATTCGAAAATTCAGACTTACAAGAGAACGACCATAAGGTGCCCGAGGCAGCAATAGACCCTTGGAGACAAGTCGGCTGGAGGCCGATGTATTGAATCTCGACGCAATTTGAGTGTTCCATCGTCATTAGGAGGCCCTAAACGTTACAATTAACTATCATTTTTGCGTCGGATTCGAAAATCTAGACTAACAAGAGAATGACCATAAGGTGCCCGAGGCAGCATTAGACCCTTGGAGACAAGTCGGCTGGAGGACGATGTATTGAATCTCGACGCAATTTGAGTGTTCCATCGGCATTAGGAGGCCCTGAACGTTACAATTAACTATCATTTTTGCGTCGGATTCGATAATCTAAACTCACAGGAGAACGGCCATAAGGTGCCCGAGGCAGCAATAGACCCTTGGAGACAAGTCGGCTGGAGGCCGATGTATTGAATCTCGACGCAATTTGAGTGTTCCATCGTCATTAGGAGGCCCTAAACGTTACAATTAACTATCATTTTTGCGTCGGATTCGATGATCTAAACTCACAGGAGAACGACCATAAGGTGCCCGAGGCAGCAACAGACCCTTGGAGACAAGTCGGCTGGAGGCCGATGAATTGAATCTCGACGCAATTTGAGTGTTCCGTCGTCATTACAAGGCCCTGAACGTTACAATTAACTATCATATTTGCGTCGGATTCGAAAATCTAGACTCACAGGAGAACGACCATAAGGTGCCCGAGGCAGCAATAGACCCTTGGAGACAAGTCGGCTGGAAACCGATGTATTGATTCTTGACGCAATTTGAGTGTTCCATCGTCATTAGGAGGCCCTGAACGTTACAATTCACTATCATTTTTGCGTCGGATTCGAATATCTAGACTCACAGGAAAAGGACCATGTGGTGCCCGAGGCAGCAACAGACCCTTGGAGACAAGTCGGCTGGAGGCCGATGTATTGGATCGCGACGCAATGTGAGTGTTCCATCGTCATTAGGAGGGCCTGAACGTTGCAATTATCATTTTTGAGTCGGATTCGAAAATCAAGACTAACAAGAGAACGACAATAAGGTGCCCGAAGCAGCATTAGACCCTTGGAGACAAGTCGGCTGGAGGACGATGTATTGAATCTCGACGCAATTTGAGTGTTCCATCGGCATTAGGAGGCCCTGAACGTTACATTTAACTATCATTATTGCGTCGGATTCGATAATCTAAACTCACAGCAGAACGACCATAAGGTGCCCGAGGCAGCATTAGACCCTTGGAGACAAGTCGGCTGGAGGCCGATGTATTGAATCTCGACGCAATTTGAGTGTTCCATCGTCATTACATGGCCCTGAACGTTACAATTAACTATCATTTTTGCGTCGGATTCGAAAATCTAGACTCACAGGAGAACGACCATAAGGTGCCCGAGGCAGCAATAGACCCTTACTGACAAGTCCTCTGGAAACCGATTTATTGATTCTTGACGCAATTTGAGTTTTCCATCGTCATTAGGAGGCCCTGAACGTTACAATTCACTATCATTTTTGCGGCGGATTCGAAAATCTAGACTCACAGGAGAACGACCATAAGGTGCCCGAGGCAGCAATAGACCATTGGAGACAAGTCGGCTGGAGGACGATGTATTGAATCTCGACGCAATTTGAGTCATCTATCGTCATTAGGAGGCGCCGAACGTTACAATTCACTATCATTTTTGCGTCGGACTCGAAAATCTAGACTCACAGGAGAAGGATCATATTGTGCCCGATACTGCAATATCCCCTTGGATACAAGTCGACTGGATGACGATGTATTGACTCTCGACGCAATTTGAGTGTTCCACCGTCTTTAGGGGTCCCAGAACGTTACAATTAACTATCATTTAGGCGTCGGATTCGAAAATCTATACTCACAGGAGAACTACCATAAGGTGCCCGAGGCAGCAATAGACCCTTTTCAGACAAGTCGGCTGGAAACCGATGTATTGATTCTTGACGCAATTTGAGTGTTCCATCGTCATTAGGAGGCCCTGAACGTTACAATTCACTATCATTTTTGCGTCGGATTCGAAAATCTAGACTCACAGGAGAAGGACCATGTGGTGCCCGAGGCAGCAATAGACCCTTGGAGACAAGTCGGCTGGAGGCCGATGTATTGAATCTCGACGCAATTTGAGTGTTCCATCGTCATTACAAGGCCCTGAACGTTACAATTAACTATCATTTTTGCGTCGGATTCGAAAATCTAGACTCACAGGAGAACGACCATAAGGTGCCCGAGGCAGCAATAGACCCTTGGAGACAAGTCGGCTGGAATCCAATGTATTGAATCTCGACGCAATTTGAGAGTTCCATCGGCATTAGGAGGCCCTGAACGTTACAATTAACTATCATTTTTGCGTCGGATTCGAAAATCTAGACTTACAAGAGAACGACCATAAGGTGCCCGAGGCAGCATTAGACCCTTGGAGATAAGTCGGCTGGAGGACGATGTATTGAATCTCGACGCAATTTGAGAGTTCTATCGTCATCAGGAGGCGCTAAACGTTACTATTCACTATCATTTTTGCGTCGGATTCGAAAATCTAGACTTACAAGAGAACGACCATAAGGTGCCCGAGGCAGCAATAGACCCTTGGAGACAAGTCGGCTGGAGGCCGATGTATTGAATCTCGACGCAATTTGAGTGTTCCATCGGCATCAGGAGGCCCTGAACGTTAGAGTTAACTATCAGTTTCGCGTCGGATTCGAAAATCTAGACTCACAGGAGAACGACCATAAGGTGCCCGAGGCAGCAATACACCCTTGGAGACAAGTCGGCTGGAAACCGATGTATTGATTCTTGACGCAATTTGAGTGTTCCATCGTCATTAGGAGGCCCTGAACGTTACAATTCACTATCATTTTTGCGTCGGATTCGATAATCTAAACTCACAGGAGAACGACCATAAGGTGCCCGAGGCGGCAACAGACCCTTGGAGACAAGTCGGCTGGAGGCCGATGTATTGAATCTCGACGCAATTTGAGTGTTCCATCGTCTTTAGGAGGCCCTGAACGATACAATTAACTAGCAGTTTTGCGTCGGATTCGAAACCGTAGAATCACCGGAGAAGGACCATGTGGTGCCCGAGGCAGCGATATCATCTTGGAGACAAGTCGGCTGGAGGACGATGTATTGAATCTCGACGCAATTTGAGTCTTCCATCGTCATTAGAAGGCCCTGAACGTTACAATTAACTATCATTTTTGCGTCGGATTCGAAAATCTAGACTCACAGGAGAACGACCATAAGGCGCCCGAGACTGCAATATCCCCTTGGATGCAAGTCGACTGGAGGTCGATGTATTGAATCTCGACGCAATTTGAGTGCTCCATCGTCATTAGGAGGCCCTGAACCTTACAATTAACTATCAGTTTCGCGTTGGATTCGAAAATCTAGACTCACAGGAGACGGACCACATGGAGCCCGAGGCAGCAATATACCCTTGTAGACAAGTCGGCTGGAGGAAGATGTATTGACTCTCGACGCAATTTGAGTGTTCCATCGTCATTAAGAGGCCCTGAGCATTACATTTAACTATCATTTTAGCGTCGGATTCGAAAATGTTGACTCACACGAGAACGACCATAAAGTGCCCGAGGCAGCAACAGACCCTTGGAGACAAGTCGGCTGGAGGCCGATGTATTGAATCTCGACGCAATTTGAGTGTTCCTTCGTCGTTACAGGGCCCTGAACGTTACAATTAACTATGAGTTTTGCGTCGGATTCTAAATTGTTGACTCACAGGGGAACGACGAGACGGTGCCCGAGGCAGCAATGGACCCTTGGAGACAAGTCGGCTGGAGGCCGATGTATTGAATCTCGACGCAATTTGAGTGTTCCATCGTCATTACAAGGCCCTGAACGTTACAATTAACTATCATTTTTGCGTCGGATTCGAAAATCTAGACTCACAGGAAAACGACCGTAAGGTGCCCGAGGCAGCAATAGACCCTTGGAGACAAGGTGGCTGGAGGCCGTTGTATTGAATCTCGACGCAATTTGAGTGTTCCATCGGCATTAGGAGGCCCTGAACGTTACAATTAACTATCATTTTTGCGTCGGATTCGAAAATTCAGACTTACAAGAGAACGACCATAAGGTGCCCGAGGCAGCAATAGACCCTTGGAGACAAGTCGGCTGGAGGCCGATGTATTGAATCTCGACGCAATTTGAGTGTTCCATCGGCATTAGGAGGTCCTGAACGTTACAATTAACTATCATTTTTGCGTCGGATTCGATAATCTAAACTCACAGGAGAACGACCATAAGGTGCCCGAGGCAGCAATAGACCCTTGGAGACAAGTCGGCTGGAGGCCGATGTATTGAATCTCGACGCAATTTGAGTGTTCCATCGTCATTAGGAGGCCCTAAACGTTACAATTAACTATCATTTTTGCGTCGAATTCAAAATTCTAGACTTACAAGAGAACGACCGTAAGGTGCCCGAGGCAGCATTAGACCCTTGGAGACAAGTCGGCTGGGGGACGATGTATTGGATCGCGACGCAATGTGAGTGTTCCATCGTCATTAGGAGGGCCTGAACGTTACAATTAACTATCATTTTTGCGTCGGATTCGAAAATCTAGACTAACAACAGAACGACCATAAGGTGCCCGAGGCAGCATTAGACCCTTGGAGACAAGTCGGCTGGAGGACGATGTATTGAATCTCGACGCAATTTGAGTGTTCCATCGGCATTAGGAGGACCTGAACGTTACAATTAACTATCATTATTGCGTCGGATTCGATAATCTAAACTCACAGGAGAACGACCATAAGGTGCCCGAGGCAGCATTAGACCCTTGGAGAAAAGTCGGCTGGAGGCCGATGTATTGAATCTCGACGCAATTTGAGTGTTCCATCGCCATTAGGAGGTCCTGAACGTTACAATTAACTATCATTTTTGCGTCGGATTCGATAATCTAAACTCACAGGAGAACGACCATAAGGTGCCCGAGGCAGCAATAGACCATTGGAGACAAGTCGGCTGGAGGCCGATGTATTGAATCTCGACGCAATTTTGAGTGTTCCATCGTCATTAGGAGGCCCTAAACGTTACAATTAACTATCATTTTTGCGTCGGATTCAGAAATCTAGACTTACAAGAGAACGACCGTAAGGTGCCCGAGGCAGCATTAGACCCTTGGAGACCAGTCGGCTGGAGGACGATGTATTGGATCGCGACGCAATGTGAGTGTTCCATCGTCATTAGGAGGGCCTGAACGTTACAATTAACTATCATTTTTGGGTCGGATTCAAAAATCTAGACTAACAAGAGAACGACAATAAGGTGCCCGAAGCAGCATTAGACCCTTGGAGACAAGTCGGCTGGAGGACGATGTATTGAATCTCGACGCAATTTGAGTGTTCCATCGGCATTAGGAGGCCCTGAACGTTACAATTAACAATCATTATTGAGTCGGATTCGATAATCTAAACTCACAGGAGAACGACCATAAGGTGCCCGAGGCAGCATTAGACCCTTGGAGACAAGTCGGCTGGAGGTTGATGTATTGAATCTCGACGCAATTTGAGTGTTCCATCGTCTTTACAAGGCCCTGAACGTTACAATTAACTATCATTTTTGCGTCGGATTCGAAAATCTAGACTCACAGGAGAACGACCATAAGGTGCCCGAGGCAGCAATAGACCCTTACAGACAAGTCGGCTGGAAACCGATGTATTGATTCTTGACGCAATTTGAGTTTTCCATCGTCATTAGGAGGCCCTGAACGTTACAATTCACTATCATTTTTGCGGCGGATTCGAAAATCTAGACTCACAGGAGAACGACCATAAGGTGCCCGAGGCAGCAATAGACCATTGGAGACAAGTCGGCTGGAGGACGATGTATTGAATCTCGACGCAATTTGAGTCATCTATCGTCATTAGGAGGCGCCGAACGTTACAATTCACTATCATTTTTGCGTCGGATTCGAAAATCTAGACTCACAGGAGAAGGATCATATTGTGCCCGATACTGCAATATCCCCTTGGACACAAGTCGACTGGATGACGATGTATTGACTCTCGACGCAATTTGAGTGCTCCACCGTCTTTAGGGGTCCCAGAACGTTACAATTAACTATCATTTAGGCGTCGGATTCGAAAATCTATACTCACAGGAGAACGACCATAAAGTGCCCGAGGCAGCAATAGACCCTTGGAGACAAGTCGGCTGGAAACCGATGTATTGATTCTTGACGCAATGTGAGTGTTCCATCGTCATTAGGAGGCCCTGAACGTTACAATTCACTATCATTTTTGCGTCGGATTCGAAAATCTAGACTCACAGGAGAAGGACCATGTGGTGCCCGAGGCAGCAATAGACCCTTGGAGACAAGTCGGCTGGAGGCCGATGTATTGAATCTCGACGCAATTTGAGTGTTCCATCGTCATTACAAGGCCCTGAACGTTACAATTAACTATCATTTTTGCGTCGGATTCGAAAATCTAGACTCACAGGAGAACGACCATAAGGTGCCCGAGGCAGCAATAGACCCTTGGAGACAAGTCGGCTGGAATCCGATGTATTGAATCTCGACGCAATTTGAGAGTTCCATCGGCATTAGGAGGCCCTGAACGTTACAATTAACTATCATTTTTGCGTCGGATTCGAAAATCTAGACTTACAAGAGAACGACCATAAGGTGCCCGAGGCAGCATTAGACCCTTGGAGATAAGTCGGCTGGAGGACGATATATTGAATCTCGACGCAATTTGAGAGTTCTATCGTCATCAGGAGGCGCTGAACGTTACTATTCACTATCATTTTTGCGTCGGATTCGAAAATCTAGACTTACAAGAGAACGAGCATAAGGTGCCCGAGGCAGCAATAGACCCTTGGAGACAAGTCGGCTGGAGGCCGATGTATTGAATCTCGACGCAATTTGAGTGTTCCATCGGCATCAGGAGGCCCTGAACGTTAGAGTTAACTATCAGTTTCGCGTCGGATTCGAAAATCTAGACTCACAGGAGAACGACCATAAGGTGCCCGAGGCAGCAATACACCCTTGGAGACAAGTCGGCTGGAAACCGATGTATTGATTCTTGACGCAATTTGAGTGTTCCATCGTCATTAGGAGGCCCTGAACGTTACAATTCACTATCATTTTTGCGTCGGATTCGATAATCTAAACTCACAGGAGAACGACCATAAGGTGCCCGAGGCGGCAACAGACCCTTGGAGACAAGTCGGCTGGAGGCCGATGTATTGAATCTCGACGCAATTTGAGTGTTCCATCGTCTTTAGGAGGCCCTGAACGATACAATTAACTAGCAGTTTTGCGTCGGATTCGAAAACGTAGAATCACCGGAGAAGGACCATGTGGTGAACGAGGCAGCGATATCATCTTCGAGACAAGTCGGCTGGAGGACGATGTATTGAATCTCGACGCAATTTGAGTCTTCCATCGTCATTAGAAGGCCCTGAACATTACAATTAACTATCATTTTTGCGTCGGATTCGAAAATCTAGACTCACAGGAGAACGACCATAAGGCGCCCGAGACTGCAATATCCCCTTGGATGCAAGTCGACTGGAGGTCGATGTATTGAATCTCGACGCAATTTGAGTGCTCCATCGTCATTAGGAGGCCCTGAACCTTACAATTAACTATCAGTTTCGCGTTGGATTCGAAAATCTAGACTCACAGGAGACGGACCACATGGAGCCCGAGGCAGCAATATCCCCTTGTAGACAAGTCGGCTGGAAGAAGATGTATTGACTCTCGACGCAATTTGAGTGTTCCATCGTCATTAAGAGGCCCTGAGCATTACATTTAACTATCATTTTAGCGTCGGATTCGAAAATGTTGACTCACAGGAGAACGACCATAAGGTGCCCGAGGCAGCAACAGACCCTTGGAGACAAGTCGGCTGGAGGCCGATGTATTGAATCTCGACGCAATTTGAGTGTTCCTTCGCCGTTACAGGGCCCTGAACGTTACAATTAACTATGAGTTTTGCGTCGGATTCTAAATTGTTGACTCACAGGGGAACGACGAGACGGTGCCCGATGCAGCAATGGACCCTTGGAGACAAGTCGGCTGGAGGCCGATGTATTGAATCTCGACGCAATTTGAGTGTTCCATCGTCATTACAAGGCCCTGAACGTTACAATTAACTATCATTTTTGCGTCGGATTCGAAAATCTAGACTCACCGGAAAACGACCGTAAGGTGCCCGAGGCAGCAATAGACCCTTGGAGACAAGTCGGCTGGAGGCCGTTGTATTGAATCTCGACGCAATTTGAGTGTTCCATCGGCATTAGGAGGCCCTGAACGTTACAATTAACTATCATTTTTGCGTCGGATTCGAAAATTCAGACTTACAAGAGAACGACCATAAGGTGCCCGAGGCAGCAATAGACCCTTGGAGACAAGTCGGCTGGAGGCCGATGTATTGAATCTCGACGCAATTTGAGTGTTCCATCGGCATTAGGAGGTCCTGAACGTTACAATTAACTATCATTTTTGCGTCGGATTCGATAATCTAAACTCACAGGAGAACGACCATAAGGTGCCCGAGGCAGCAATAGACCCTTGGAGACAAGTCGGCTGGAGGCCGATGTATTGAATCTCGACGCAATTTGAGTGTTCCATCGTCATTAGGAGGCCCTAAACGTTACAATTAACTATCATTTTTGCGTCGGATTCAAAATTCTAGACTTACAAGAGAACGACCGTAAGGTGCCCGAGGCAGCATTAGACCCTTGGAGACAAGTCGGCTGGGGGACGATGTATTGGATCGCGACGCAATGTGAGTGTTCCATCGTCATTAGGAGGGCCTGAACGTTACAATTAACTATCATTTTTGCGTCGGATTCGAAAATCTAGACTAACAACAGAACGACCATAAGGTGCCCGAGGCAGCATTAGACCCTTGGAGACAAGTCGGCTGGAGGACGATGTATTGAATCTCGACGCAATTTGAGTGTTCCATCGGCATTAGGAGGACCTGAACGTTACAATTAACTATCATTATTGCGTCGGATTCGATAATCTAAACTCACAGGAGAACGACCATAAGGTGCCCGAGGCAGCATTAGACCCTTGGAGAAAAGTCGGCTGGAGGCCGATGTATTGAATCTCGACGCAATTTGAGTGTTCCATCGCCATTAGGAGGTCCTGAACGTTACAATTAACTATCATTTTTGCGTCGGATTCGATAATCTAAACTCACAGGAGAACGACCATAAGGTGCCCGAGGCAGCAATAGACCATTGGAGACAAGTCGGCTGGAGGCCGATGTATTGAATCTCGACGCAATTTGAGTGTTCCATCGTCATTAGGAGGCCCTAAACGTTACAATTAACTATCATTTTTGCGTCGGATTCAGAAATCTAGACTTACAAGAGAACGACCGTAAGGTGCCCGAGGCAGCATTAGACCCTTGGAAACCAGTCGGCTGGAGGACGATGTATTGGATCGCGACGCAATGTGAGTGTTCCATCGTCATTAGGAGGGCCTGAACGTTACAATTAACTATCATTTTTGCGTCGGATTCGAAAATCTAGACTAACAAGAGAACGACAATAAGGTGCCCGAAGCAGCATTAGACCCTTGGAGACAAGTCGGCTGGAGGACGATGTATTGAATCTCGACGCAATTTGAGTGTTCCATCGGCATTAGGAGGCCCTGAACGTTACAATTAACAATCATTATTGAGTCGGATTCGATAATCTAAACTCACAGGAGAACGACCATAAGGTGCCCGAGGCAGCATTAGACCCTTGGAGACAAGTCGGCTGGAGGTTGATGTATTGAATCTCGACGCAATTTGAGTGTTCCTTCGTCATTACAAGGCCCTGAACGTTACAATTCACTACCGTTCTTGCGTCGGATTCGAAAATCTAGACTCACAGGAGAACGACCATAAGGTGCCCGAGACAGCAATAGACCCTTGGAGACAAGTCGGCTGGAATCCGATGTATTGAATCTCGACGCAATTTGAGAGTTCCATCGGCATTAGGAGGCCCTGAACGTTACAATTAACTATCATTTTTGCGTCGGATTCGAAAATCTGGACTTACAAGAGAACGACCATAAGGTGCCCGAGGCAGCATTAGACCCTTGAAGACAAGTCGGCTGGAGGACGATGTATTGAATCTCGACGCAATTTGAGAGTTCTATCGTCATCAGGAGGCGCTGAACGTTACTATTCACTATCATTTTTGCGTCGGATTCGAAAATCTAGACTTACAAGAGAACGACCATAAGGTGCCCGAGGCAGCAATAGACCCTTGGAGACAAGTCGGCTGGAGGCCGATGTATTGAATCTGGACGCAATTTGAGTGTTCCATCGGCATCAGGAGGCCCTGAACGTTACAGTTAACTATCAGTTTCGCGTCGGATTTGAAAATCTAGACTCACAGGAGAACGACCATAAGGTGCCCGAGGCAGCAATACACCCTTGGAGACAAGTCGGCTGGAAACCGATGTATTGATTCTTGACGTAATTTGAGTGTTCCATCGTCATTAGGAGGCCCTGAACGTTACAATAAACTATCATTTTTGCGTCGGATTCGAAAATCTAGACTCACAGGAGAACGACCATTAGGCACCCGAGACTGCAATATCCCCTTGGATACAAGTCGACTGGAGGTCGATGTATTGAATCTCGACGCAATGTGAGTGCTCCATCGTCATTAGGAGGCCCTGAACCTTACAATTAACTATCAGTTTCGCGTTGGATTCGAAAATCTAGACTCACAGGAGACGGACCACATGGAGCCCGAGGCAGCAATATCCCCTTGTAGACAAGTCGGCTGGAGGAAGATGTATTGACTCTCGACGCAATTTGAGTGTTCCATCGTCATTAAGAGGCCCTGAGCATTACATTTAACTATCATTTTAGCGTCGGATTCGAAAATGTTGACTCACAGGAGAACGACCATAAGGTGCCCGAGGCAGCAACAGACCCTTGGAGACAAGTCGGCTGGAGGCCGATGTATTGAATCTCGACGCAATTTGAGTGTTCCTTCGCCGTTACAAGGCCCTGAACGTTACAATTAACTATGAGTTTTGCGTCGGATTCTAAATTGTTGCTCACAGGGGAACGACCATACGGTGCCCGAGGGAGCAATAGACCCTTGGAGACAAGTCGGCTGGAGGCCGTTGTATTGAATCTCGACGCAATTTGAGTGTTCCATCGGCATTAGGAGGCCCTGAACGTTACAATTAACTATCATTTTTGCGTCGGATTCGAAAATTCAGACTTACAAGAGGACGACCATAAGGTGCCCGAGGCAGCAATAGATCCTTGGAGACAAGTCGGCTGGAGGCCGATGTATTGAATCTCGACGCAATTTGAGTGTTCCATCGGCATTAGGAGGTCCTGAACGTTACAATTAACTATCATTTTTGCGTCGGATTCGATAATCTAAACTCACAGGAGAACGACCATAAGGTGCCCGAGGCAGCAATAGACCCTTGGAGACAAGTCGGCTGTAGGCCGATGTATTGAATCTCGACGCAATTTGAGTGTTCCATCGTCCTTAGGAGGCCCTAAAAGTTACAATTAACTATCATTTTTGCGTCGGATTCAAAATTCTAGACTTACAAGAGAACGACCGTAAGGTGCCCGAGGCAGCATTAGACCCTTGGAGACAAGTCGGCTGGGGGACGATGTATTGGATCGCGACGCAATGTGAGTGTTCCATCGTCATTAGGAGGGCCTGAACGTTACAATTAACTATCATTTTTGCGTCGGATTCGAAAATCTAGACTAACAACAGAACGACCATAAGGTGCCCGAACCAGCATTAGACCCTTGGAGACAAGTCGGCTTGAGGACGATGTATTGAATCTCGACGCAATTTGAGTGTTCCATCGTCATTAGGAGGCCCTAAACGTTACAATTAACTATCATTTTTGCGTCGGATTCAGAAATCTAGACTTACAAGAGAACGACCGTAAGGTGCCCGAGGCAGCATTAGACCCTTGGAGACCAGTCGGCTGGAGGACGATGTATTGGATCGCGACGCAATGTGAGTGTTCCATCGTCATTAGGAGGGCCTGAACGTTACAATTAACTATCATTTTGGCGTCGGATTCGAAAATCTAGACTAACAAGAGAACGACAATAAGGTGCCCGAAGCAGCATTAGACCCTTGGAGACAAGTCGGCTGGAGGACGATGTATTGAATCTTGACGCAATTTGAGTGTTCTATCGGCATTAGGAGGCCCTGAACGTTACAATTAACTATCATTATTGCGTCGGATTCGATAATCTAAACTCACAGGAGAACGACCATAAGGTGCCCGAGGCAGCATTAGACCCTTGGAGACAAGTCGGCTGGAGGCCGATGTATTGAATCTCGACGCAATTTGAGTGTTCCATCGTCATTACAAGGCCCTGAACGTTACAATTAACTATCATTTTTGCGTCGGATTCGAAAATCTAGATTCACAGGAAAACGACCGTAAGGTGCCCGAGGCAGCAATAGACCCTTGGAGACAAGTCGGCAGGAGGCCGATGTATTGAATCTCGACGCAATTTGAGTGTTCCATCGTCATTAGAAGGCCTTGAACGTTACAATTAACTACCATTTTTGCGACGGATTCGAAAATCTAGACTCACAGGAGAATGACCATAAGGTGCCCGAGGCAGCAACAGACCCTTGGAGACAAGTCGGCTGGAGGTCGATGTATTGAATCTCGACTCAATTCGTGTGCTCCATCGTCATTAGGAGGCCCTGAACGTTACAATTAACTATGAGTTTTGCGTCGGATTCGAAAACGTAGAATCACCGGAGACAGACCATGTGGTGCCGGAGCCAGCGATATCCCCTTGGAGACAAGTCGGCTGGAGTCCGATGTATTGAATCTCGACGCAATTTGAGTGTTCCATCGGCATTAGGAGGCCCTGAACGTTACAGTTAACTATCAGTTTCGCGTCGGATTCGAAAACCTAGACTCACAGGAGAACGACCATAAGGTGCCCGAGGCAGCAATAGACCCTTGGAGACAAGTCGGCTGGAGGACGATGTACTGAAGCTCGACGCAATTTGAGAGTTCCATCGTCAATAGGAGTCCCTGAACGTTACAACTAACTGTGAGTTTTGCGTCGGATTCGAAAACGTAGAATCACCGGAGACGGACCATTTGGTGCCCGAGGCAGCGATATCCCCTTGGAGACAAGTCAACTGGAGGCCGATGTATTGAATCTCGACGCAATTTGAGTGTTCCATCGTCATTAGGAGGCCCTGAACCTTACAATTAACTATCATTTTAGCGTCGGATTCGAAAATCTACTAACAGGAGAAGGATCATATGGTGCACGAGACTGCAATAGACCCTTGGAGACAAATCGGCTGGAGGTCAATGTATTGATTCTTGACGCAATTTGTGTGTTCCATTGTCATTACAAGGCCCTGAACGTTACAATTAACTATAATTTTTGCGTCGGATTCGAAAATCTAGACTCACAGGAGAACGACCATAAGGTGCCCGAGGCAGCAATAGACCCTTGGAGACAAGTCGGCTGGAGGTCGATGTATTGAATCTCGACTCAATTCGTGTGCTCCATTGTCATTAGGAGGCCCTGAACGTTACAATTAACTATGAGTTTTGCGTCGGATTCGAAAACGTAGAATCACCGGAGACAGACCATGTGGTGCCGGAGCCAGCGATATCCCCTTGGAGACAAGTCGGCTGGAGTCCGATGTATTGAACCTCGACGCAATTTGAGTGTTCCATCGGCATTAGGAGGCCCTGAACGTTACAGTTAACTATCAGTTTCGCGTCGGATTCGAAAACCTAGACTCACAGGAGAACGACCATAAGGTGCCCGAGGCAGCAATAGACCCTTGGAGACAAGTCGGCTGGAGGGCGATGTACTGAAGCTCGACGCAATTTGAGAGTTCCATCGTCAATAGGAGTCCCTGAACGTTACAACTAACTGTGAGTTTTGCGTCGGATTCGAAAACGTAGAATCACCGGAGACGGACCATTTGGTGCCCGAGGCAGCGATATCCCCTTGGAGACAAGTCCGCTGGAGGCCGATGTATTGAATCTCGACGCAATTTGAGTGTTCCATCGTCATTAGGAGGCCCTGAACCTTACAATTAACTATCAGTTTCGCGTCGGATTCGAAAATCTGGACTCACAGGAGACGAACCACATGGAGCCCGAGGCAGCAATATCCCCTTGTAGACAAGTCGGCTGGAGGAAGATGTATTGACTCTCGACGCAATTTGAGTGTCCCATCGTCATTAGGAGGCGCTGAACGTTACAATTCACTATCATTTTTGCGTCGGATTCGAAAATCTAGACTCACAGGAGAAGGATCATATTGTCCCCGAGACAGCAATATCCCCTTGGAGACAAGTCGGCTGGAGGACGATGTATTGAATCTCGACGCAATTTGAGTGTCCTATCGTCATTAGGAGGCCCTAAACGTTACAATTAACTATCATTTTTGCGTCGGATTCGAAAATCTAAACTCACAGGAGACTGACCATAAGGTGCCCGAGGCAGCATTAGACCCTTGGAGACAAGTCGGCTGGAGGACGATGTATTGAATCTCGACGCAATTTGAGTGTTCCATTGGCATTAGGAGGCCCTGAACCTCACAATTAACTATCATTTTAGCGTCGGATTCGAAAATCTACTAACAGGAGAAGGATCATATGGTGCACGAGACTGCAATAGACCCTTGGAGACAAATCGGCTGGAGGTCAATGTATTGATTCTTGACGCAATTTGAGTGTTCCATCGTCATTACAAGGCCCTGAACGTAACAATTAACTATCATTTTTGCGTCGGATTCGAAAATCTAGACTCACAGGAGAACGACCATAAGGTGCCCGAGGCAGCAATAGACCCTTGGAGACAAGTCGGCTGGAAACCGGTGTATTGATTCTTGACGCAATTTGAGTGTTCCATCGTCATTAGGAGGCCCTGAACGTTACAATTCACTATCATTTTTGCGTCGGATTCGAAAATCTAGACTCACAGGAGAACGACCATAAGGTGCCCGAGGCAGCAATAGACCCTTGGAGACAAGTCGGCTGGAAACCGGTGTATTGATACTTGACGCAATTTGAGTGTTCCATCGTCATTAGGAGGCCCTGAACGTTACAATTAACTATCATTTTTGCGTCGGATTCGAAAATCTAGACTCACAGGAGAATGAGCATAAGGTGCCCGAGGCAGCAACAGACCCTTGGAGACAAGTCGGCTGGAGGTCGATGTATTGAATCTCGACTCAATTCGTGTGCTCCATCGTCATTAGGAGGCTCTGAACGTTACAATTAACTATGAGTTTTGCGTCGGATTCGAAAACGTAGAATCACCGGAGACAGACCATGTGGTGCCGGAGCCAGCGATATCCCCTTGGAGACAAGTCGGCTGGAGTCCGATGTATTGAACCTCGACGCAATTTGAGTGTTCCATCGGCATTAGGAGGCCCTGAACGTTACAGTTAACTATCAGTTTCGCGTCGGATTCGAAAACCTAGACTCACAGGAGAACGACCATAAGGTGCCCGAGGCAGCAATAGACCCTTGGAGCCAAGTCGGCTGGAGGACGATGTACTGAAGCTCGACGCAATTTGAGAGTTCCATCGTCAATAGGAGTCCCTGAACGTTACAACTAACTGTGAGTTTTGCGTCGGATTCGAAAACGTAGAATCACCGGAGACGGACCATTTGGTGCCCGAGGCAGCGATATCCCCTTGGAGACAAGTCCGCTGGAGGCCGATGTATTGAATCTCGACGCAATTTTAGTGTTCCATCGTCATTAGGAGGCCCTGAACCTTACAATTAACTATCAGTTTCGCGTCGGATTCGAAAATCTGGACTCACAGGAGACGAACTATATGGAGCCCGAGGCAGCAATATCCCCTTGTAGACAAGTCGGCTGGAGGAAGATGTATTGACTCTCGACGCAATTTGAGTGTCCCATCGTCATTAGGAGGCGCTGAACGTTACAATTCACTATCATTTTTGCGTCGGATTCGAAAATCTAGACTCACAGGAGAAGGATCATATTGTCCCCGAGACAGCAATATCCCCTTGGAGACAAATCGGCTGGAGGACGATGTATTGAATCTCGACGCAATTTGAGTGTTCCATTGGCATTAGGAGGCCCTGAACCTCACAATTAACTATCATTTTAGCGTCGGATTCGAAAATCTACTAACAGGAGAAGGATCATATGGTGCACGAGACTGCAATAGACCCTTGGAGACAAATCGGCTGGAGGTCAATGTATTGATTCTTGACGCAATTTGAGTGTTCCATCGTCATTACAAGGCCCTGAACGTAACAATTAACTATCATTTTTGCGTCGGATTCGAAATTCTAGACTCACAGGAGAACGACCATAAGGTGCCCGAGGCAGCAATAGACCCTTGGAGACAAGTCGGCTGGAAACCGGTGTATTGATTCTTGACGCAATTTGAGTGTTCCATCGTCGTTAGGAGGCCCTGAACGTTACAATTCACTATCATTTTTGCGTCGGATTCGAAAATCTAGACTCACAGGAGAACGACCACAAGGTGCCCGAGGCAGCAATAGACCCTTGGAGACAAGTCGGCTGGAGGACGATGTATTGAATCTCGACGCAATTTGAGTCATCTATCGTCATTAGGAGGCGCCGAACGTTACAATTCACTATCATTTTTGCGATGGATTCGAAAATCTAGACTCACAGGAGAAGCATCATATTGTCCCCGAGACTGCAATATCCCCTTGGATACAAGTCGACTGGAGGTCGATGTATTGACTCTCGACGCAATTTGAGTGTTCCACCGTCCTTAGGGGTCTTAGAACGTTACAATTAACTATCATTTTGGCGTCGGATTCGAAAATCTAGACTTACAAGAGAACGACCATAAGGTGCCCGAGGCAGCATTAGACCTTTGGAGACAAGTCGGCTGGAGGACGATGTATTGAATCTCGACGCAATTTGAGTGTTCCATCGGCATTAGGAGGCCCTGAACGTTACAATTAACTATCATTTTTGCGTCGGATTCGAAAATCTAGACTCACAGGAGAACGACCATAAGGTGGACGAGGCAGCAATAGACCCTTGGAGACAAGTCGGCTGGAAACCGATGTATTGATTCTAGACGTAATTTGAGTGTTCCATCGTCATTAGGAGGCCCTGAACGTTGCAATTCACTATCATTTTTGCGTCGGATTCGAAACTATAGACTTACAGGAGAACGACCATAAGGTGCCCGAGGCAGCAATAGACCCTTGGAGACAAGTCGGCTGGAGGCCGATGTATTGAATCTCGACGCAATTTGAGTGTTCCATCGTCATTAGAAGGCCCTGAACCTTGCAATTAACTATCAGTTTCGCGTCGGATTCGAAAATCTAGACTCACAGGAGACGGACCACATGGAGCCCGAGGCAGCAATATCCCCTTGTAGACAAGTCGGCTGGAGGAGGATGTATTGACTCTCGACGCAATTTGAGTGTTCCATCGTCATTAAGAGGCCCAGAGTATTACATGTAACTATCATTTTAGCGTCGGATTCGAAAATCTAGACTCACAGAGAACGACCATAAGGTTACCGAGACTGCAATATCCCCTTGGATACAAGTCGACTGGAAGTCGATGTATTGACTCTCGACGCAATTTGAGTGTTCTATCGTCATTAGGAGGCCCTGAATGTTACAATTAACTATCAGTTTTTCGTCGGATTCGAAAATCTAGACTCACAGCAGGCGGACCATTTGGTGCCCGAGGCAGCAATATCCCCTTGGAGACAAATCGGCTGGAGGACGATGTATTGTATCTCGACGCAATTTGAGTGTTCCATCGTCATTAGGAGGCCCTGAACGTTACAATTAACTATGAGTTTTGCGTCGGATTCGAAAATCTAGACTCACAGGAGAACGACCATAAGGTGCCCGAGATTGCAATATCCCCTTGGATACAAGTCGACTGGAGGTCGATGTATTGACTCTCGACGCAATTTGAGTGTTCCATCGTCATTACAAGGCCCTGAACGTTACAATTAACTATCATTTTTGCGTCGGATTCGAAAATCTAGATTCACAGGAAAACGACCATAAGGTGCCCGATTCAGCAATAGACCCTTGGAGACAAGTCGGCTGGAGGCCGATGTATTGAATCTCGACGCAATTTGAGTGTTCCATCGTCATTAGAAGGCCTTGAACGTTACAATTAACTATCATTTTTGCGTCGGATTCGAAAATCTAGACTCACAGGAGAATGACCATAAGGTGCCCGAGGCAGCAACAGACCCTTGGAGACAAGTCGGCTGGAGGTCGATGTATTGAATCTCGACTCAATTCGTGTGCTCCATCGTCATTAGGAGGCCCTGAACGTTACAATTAACTATGAGTTTTGCGTCGGATTCGAAAACGTAGAATCACCGGAGACAGACCATGTGGTGCCGGAGCCAGCGATATCCCCTTGGAGACAAGTCGGCTGGAGTCCGATGTATTGAATCTCGACGCAATTTGAGTGTTCCATCGGCATTAGGAGGCCCTGAACGTTACAGTTAACTATCAGTTTCGCGTCGGATTCGAAAACCTAGACTCACAGGAGAACGACCATAAGATGCCCGAGGCAGCAATAGACCCTTGGAGACAAGTCGGCTGGACGACGATGTACTGAAGCTCGACGCACTTTGAGAGTTCCATCGTCAATAGGAGTCCCTGAACGTTACAACTAACTGTGAGTTTTGCGTCGGATTCGGAAACGTACAATCACCGGAGACGGACCATTTGGTGCCCGAGGCAGCGATATCCCCTTGGAGACAAGTCCGCTGGAGGCCGATGTATTGAATCTCGACGCAATTTGAGTGTTCCATCGTCATTAGGAGGCCCTGAACCTTACAATTAACTATCAGTTTCGCGTCGGATTCGAAAATCTGGACTCACAGGAGACGGACCACATGGAGCCCGAGGCAGCAATATCCCCTTGAAGACAAGTCGGCTGGAGGAAGATGTATTGACTCTCGACGCAATTTGAGTGTCCCATCGTCATTAGGAGGCGCTGAACGTTACAATTCACTATCATTTTTGCGTCGGATTCGAAAATCTAGACTCACAGGAGAAGGATCATATTGTCCCCGAGACAGCAATATCCCCTTGGAGACAAGTCGGCTGGAGGACGATGTATTGAATCTCGACGCAATTTGAGTGTCCTATCGCCATTAGGAGGCCCTAAACGTTACAATTAACTATCATTTTTGCGACGGATTCGAAAATCTAGACTCACAGGAGAACGACCACAAGGTGCCCGAGGCAGCAATAGACCCTCGGAGACAAGTCGGCTGGAAACCGGTTTATTGATTCTTGACGCAATTTGAGTGTTCCATCGTCATTAGGAGGCCCTGAACGTTACAATTCACTATCATTTTTGCGTCGGATTCGAAAATCTAGACTCACAGGAGAACGACCATAAGGTGCCCGAGGCAGCAATAGACCCTTGGAGACAAGTCGGCTGGAGGACGATGTATTGAATCTCGACGTAATTTGAGTCATCTATCGTCATTAGGAGGCGCCGAACGTTACAATTCACTATCATTTTTGCGATGGATTCGAAAATCTAGACTCACAGGAGAAGCATCATATTGTCCCCGAGACTGCAATATCCCCTTGGATACAAGTCGACTGGAGGTCGATGTATTGACTCTCGGCGCAATTTGAATGTTCCACCGTCTTTAGGGGTCTTAGAACGTTACAATTAACTATCATTTTGGCGTCGGATTCGAAAATCTAGACTTACAAGAGAACGACCATAAGGTGCCCGAGGCAGCATTAGACCTTTGGAGACAAGTCGGCTGGAGGACGATGTATTGAATCTCGACGCAATTTGAGTGTTCCATCGGCATTAGGAGGCCCTGAACGTTACAATTAACTATCATTATTGCGTCGGATTCGATAATCTAAAATCACAGGAGAACGACCATAAGGTGCCCGAGGCAGCATTAGACCCTTGGAGACAATACGGCTGGAGGCCGATGTATTGAATCTCGACGCAATTTGACTGTTCCATCGTCATTACAAGGCCCTGAACGTTACAATTAACTACCATTTTTGCGTCAGATTCGAAAATCTAGACTCACAGGAGACGGACCACATGGAGCCCGGGCAGCAATATCCCCTTGTAGACAAGTCGGCTGGAGGAAGATGTATTGACTCTCGACGCAATTTGAGTGTCCCATCGTCATTAGGAGGCGCTGAACGTTACAATTCACTATCATTTTTGCGTCGGATTCGAAAATCTAGACTCACAGGAGAAGGATCATATTGTCCCCGAGACAGCAATATCCCCTTGGAGACAAGTCGGCTGGAGGACGATGTATTGAATCTCGACGCAATTTGAGTGTCCTATCGTCATTAGGAGGCCCTAAACGTTACAATTAACTATCATTTTTGCGACGGATTCGAAAATCTAGACTCACAGGAGAACGACCATAAGGTGCCCGAGGCAGCAATGGACTCTTGGAGACAAGTCGGCTGGAAACCGATGTATTGATTCTAGACGTAATTTGAGTGTTCCATCGTCATTAGGAGGCCCTGAACGTTGCAATTCACTATCATTTTTGCGTCTGATTCGAAAATATAGACTTACAGGAGAACGACCATAAGGTGCCCGAGGCAGCAATAGACCCTTGGAGACAAGTCGGCTGGAGACCGATGTATTGAATCTCGACGCAATTTGAGTGTTCCATCGGCATTAGGAGGCCCTGAACGTTACAGTTAACTATCAGTTTCGCGTCGGATTCGAAAATCTAGACTCACAGGAGAACGACCATAAGGTGCCCGAGGCAGCAATAGACCCTTGGAGACAAGTCGGCTGGAGGACGATGTATTGAATCTCGACGCAATTTGAGTGTTCCATCGTCATTAGAAGGCCCTGAACCTTACAATTAACTATCAGTTTCGCGTCGGATTCGAAAATCTAGACTCACAGGAGACGGACCACATGGAGCCCGAGGCAGCAATATCCCCTTGTAGACAAGTCGGCTGGAGGAAGATGTATTGACTCTCGACGCAATTTGAGTGTTCCATCGTCATTAAGAGGCCCTGAGCATTACATGTAACTATCATTTTAGCGTCGGATTCGAAAATCTAGACTCACAGAGAACGACCATAAGGTTCCCGAGACTGCAATATCCCCTTGGATACAAGTCGACTGGAAGTCGATGTATTGACTCTCGACGCAATTTGAGTGTTCCATCGTCATTAGGAGGCCCTGAAAGTTACAATTAACTATCAGTTTTTCGTCGGATTCGAAAATCTAGACTCACAGCAGGCGGACCATTTGGTGCCCGAGGCAGCAATATCCCCTTGGAGACAAATCGGCTGGAGGACGATGTATTGAATCTCGACGCAATTTGAGTGTTCCATCGTCATTAGGAGGCCCTGAACGCTACAATTAACTATCATTTTTGCGTCGGATTCGAAAATCTAGATTCACAGGAAAACGACCATAAGGTGCCCGAGGCAGCAATAGACCCTTGGAGACAAGTCGGCTGGAGGCCGATGTATTGAATCTCGACGCAATTTGAGTGTTCCATCGTCATTAGAAGGCCCTAAACGTTACAATTAACTATCATTTTTGCGTCGGATTCGAAAATCTAGACTCACAGGAGAACGACCATAAGGTGCCCGAGGCAGCAACAGACCCTTGGAGACAAGTCGGCTGGAGGCCGATGTATTGAATCTCGCCGCAAATTGAGTGTTCCATCGTCATTAGAAGGCCCTGAACGTTACAATTAACTATCATTTTTGCGTCGGATTCGAAAATCTACTAACAGGAGAAGGATCATATGGTGCACGAGACTGCAATATCCCCTTGGAGACAAATCGGCTGGAGGACGATGTATTGAATCTCGACGCAATTTGAGTGTTCCATCGTCATTAGGAGGCCCTGAACGTTACAATTAACCATGAGTTTTGCGTCGGATTCGAAAATCTAGACTCACAGGAGAACGACCATAAGGTGCCCGAGGCAGCAACAGACCCTTGGAGACAAGTCGGCCGGAGGTCGATGTATTGAATCTCGACTCAATTCGTGTGCTCCATCGTCATTAGGAGGCCCTGAACGTTACAATTAACTATGAGTTTTGCGTCGGATTCGAAAACGTAGAATCACCGGAGACGGACCATGTGGTGCCGGAGCCAGCGATAACCCCTTGGAGACAAGTCGGCTGGAGTCCGATGTATTGAATCTCGACGCAATTTGAGTGTTCCATCGGCATTAGGAGGCCCTGAACGTTACAGTTAACTATCAGTTTCGCCACGGATTCGAAAATCTAGACTCACAGGAGAACGACCATAAGGTGCCCGAGGCAGCAATAGACCCTTGGAGACAAGTCGGCTGGAGGACGAAGTATTGAATCTCGACGCAATTTGAGAGTTCCATCGTCATTAGGAGTCCCTGAACGTTACAATTAACTATGAGTTTTGCGTCGGATTCGAAAACGTAGAATCACCGGAGACGGACCATGTGGTGCCCGAGGCAGCGATATCCCCTTGGAGACAAGTCCGCTGGAGGCCGATGTATTGAATCTCGACGCAATTTGAGTGTTCCATCGCTATTAGGAGGCCCTGAACCTTACAATTAACTATCAGTTTCACGTCGGATTCGAAAATCTAGACTCACAGGAGACGGACCACATGGAGCCCGAGGCAGCAATATCCCCTTGCAGACAAGTCGGCTGGAGGAAGATGTATTGACTCTCGACGCAATTTGAGTGTCCCATCGTCATTAGGAGGCGCTGAACGTTACAATTCACTATCATTTTTGCGTCGGATTCGAAAATCTAGACTCACAGGAGAACGACCATAAGGTGCCCCAGGCAGCACTAGACCCTTGGAGACAACTCGGCTGGAGGCCGATGTATTGAATCTCGACGCAATTTGAGTGTTCCATCGTCATTAGGAGGCCCTAAACGTTACAATTAACTATCATTTTTGCGTCGGATTTGAAAATCTAGACTCACAGGAGAACAACTATAAGGTGCCCGAGGCAGCAATAGACCCTTGGAGACAAGTCGGCTGGAGGACGATGTATTGAATCTCGACGCAATTTGAGTGTTCCATCGGCATTAGCAGGCCCTGAACCTTACAATTAACTATCATTTTAGCGTCGGATTCGAAAATCTACTAACAGGAGAAGGATCATATGGTGCACGAGACTGCAATAGACCCTTGGAGACAAATCGGCTGGAGGTCAATGTATTGAATCTCGACGCAATTTGAGTGTTCCATCAGCATTAGGAGGCCCTGAACCTTACAATTAACTATCGGTCTCGCGTCGGATTCGAAAATCTAGACTCACAGGAGAACGACCATAAGGTGCCCGAGGCAGCAATAGACCCTTGGAGACAAGTCGGCTGGAGGACGATGTATTGAATCTCGACGCAATTTGAGTGTTCTATCGTCATTAGGAGGCCCTGAACCTTACAATTAACTATCAGTTTCGCGTCGGATTCGAAAATCTAGCCTCACAGGAGAACGACCATAAGGTGCCCGAGGCAGCAATAGACCCTTGGAGACAAGTCGGCTGGAGGACGATGTATTGAATCTCGACGCAATTTGAGTCTTCTATCGTCATTAGGAGGCGCTGAACGCTACTATTCACTATCATTTTTGCGTCGGATTCGAAAATCTAGACTCACAGGAGAAGGATCATATAGTGCCCGAGACTGCAATATCCCCTTGGATACAAGTCGACTGGAGGTCGATGTATTGACTCCCGACGCAATTTGAGTGTTCCATCGTCTTTAGGAGTCCCTGAACGTTACAATTAACTATGATTTATGCGTCGGATTCGAAAATCTAGACTCACAGGAGAGTGACCATAAGGTGCCCGAGGCAGCAATAGACCGTTGGAGACAAGTCGGCTGGAAACCGATGTATTGATTCTTGACGCAATTTGAGTGTTCCATCGTCATTAGGAGGCCCTGAACGTTACAATTAACTATCATTTTTGCGTCGGGTTCGAAAATCTAGACTCACAGCAGAACGATCATAAGGTGCCCGTGGCAGCTATTGACCCTTGGAGACAAATCGGCTGGAGGACGATGTATTGAATCTCGACGCAATTTGAGTCTTCTATCGTCATTAGGAGGCGCTGAACGTTACAATTCACTATGAGTTTTGCGTCGGATTCAAAAATCTAGACTCACAGGAGAATGACCATAAGGTGCCCGAGGCAGCAATAGACCCTTGGAGACAACTCGGCTGGAGGCCGATATATTGAATCTCGACGCAATTTGAGTGTTCCATCGTCATTAAGAGGCCCTAAACTTTACAATTAACTATCCTTTTTGCGTCGGATTCGAAAATCTACACTCACAGGAGAACGACCATAAGGTGGCCGAGGCAGCAATAGACCCTTGGAGACAAGTCGGCTGGAGGACGATGTATTGAATCTCGACGCAATTTGAGTGTTCCATCGGCATTAGGAGGCCGTGAACCTCACAATTAACTATCATTTTAGCGTCGGATTCGAAAATCTACTAACAGGAGAAGGATCATATGGTGCACGAGACTGCAATGAACCCTTGGAGACAAATCGGCTGGAGGTCAATGTATTGATTCTTGACGCAATTTGAGTGTTCCATCGTCATTACAAGGCCCTGAACGTTACAATTAACTATATTTTTGCGTCGGATTCGAAAATCTAGACTCACAGGAGAACGACCATAAGGTGCCCGAGGCAGCAATAGACCCTTGGAGACAAGTCGGCTGGAGGTCGATGTATTGAATCTCGACGCAATTTGAGTGTTCCATCGTCATTAGGAGGCCCTGAACGTTACAATTAACCATGAGTTTTGCGTCGGATTCGAAAATCTAGACTCACAGGAGAACGACCATAAGGTTCACGAGACTGCAATATCCCCTTGGATACAAGTCGGCTGGAGGTCGATGTATTGACTCTCGACGCAATTTGAGTGTTCCATCGTCATTAGGAGGCCCTGAATGTTACAATTAACTATCAGTTTTTCGTCGGATTCGAAAATCTAGACTCACAGCAGGCGGACCATTTGGTGCCCGAGGCAGCAATATCCCCTTGGAGACAAATCGGCTGGAGGACGATGTATTGAATCTCGACGCAATTTGAGTGTTCCATCGGCCAATTAAAGGCCCTGAACGTTACAATTAACTATCATTTTTGCGTCGGATTCGAAAATCTAGACTCACAGGAGAACGACCATAAGGTGCCCGAGGCAGCAACAGACCCTTGCAGACAAGTCGGCCGGAGGTCGATGTATTGAATCTCGACTCAATTCGTGTGCTCCATCGTCATTAGGAGGCCCTGAACGTTACAATTAACTATGAGTTTTGCGTCGGATTCGAAAACGTAGAATCACCGGAGACGGACCATGTGGTGCCGGAGCCAGCGATATCCCCTTGGAGACAAGTCGGCTGGAGTCCGATGTATTGAATCTAGCCGCAATTTGAGTGTTCCATCGGCATTAGGAGGCCCTGAACGTTACAGTTAACTATCAGTTTCGCGTCGGATTCGAAAATCTAGACTCACAGGAGAACAACCATAAGGTGCCCGAGGCAGCAATAGACCCTTCGAGACAAGTCGGCTGGAGGACGATGTATTGAATCTCGACGAAATTTGAGAGTTCCATCGTCATTAGGAGTCCCTGAACGTTACAATTAAGTATGAGTTTTGCGTCGGATTCGAAAACGTAGAATCACCGGAGACGGACCATGTGGTGCCCGAGGCAGCGATATCCCCTTGGGGACAAGTCCGCTGGAGGCCGATGTATTGAATCTCGACGCAATTTGAGTCATCTATCGTCATTAGGAGGCGCCGAACGTTACAATTCACTATCATTTTTGCGTCGGATTCGAAAATCTAGACTCACAGGAGAAGGACCATATTGTGAACGAGACTGCAATATCCCCTTGGATGCAAGTCGACTGGAGGTCGATGTATTGACTCTCGACGCAATTTGAGTGTTCCACCGTCTTTAGGGGTCCCAGAACGTTACAATTAACTATCATTTATGCGTCGGATTCGAAAATCTAGACTCACAGGAGAAGGACCATAAGGTGCCCGAGGCAGCAGTAGACCCTTGCAGACAAGTCGGCTGGAAGTCAATGTATTGAATCTCGACATAATTTGAGTGTTCCATCGCCAATAGGAGGCCCTGAGCGTTACAATTAACTATGAGTATTGCGTCGGATTTGAAAACGTAGAATCACCGGAGACGGACCATGTGGTACCCGAGGCAGCGATATCCCCTTGGAGACAAGTCGGCTGGAGGCCGATGTATAGAATCTCGACGCAATTTGAGTGTTCCATCGTCTTTAGAGGGCCCTGAACGTTACAATTAACTATCATTTTTGCGTCGGATTCGAAAATCTAGACTCACAGGAGAACGACCATAAGGTGCCCGAGGCAGCAACAGACCCTTGGAGACAAGTCGGCTGGAGGCCGATGTATTGAATCTCGACGCAAATTGAGTGTTCCATCGTCATTAGAAGACCCTGAACGTTACAATTAACTATCATTTTTGCGTCGGATTCGAAAATCTACTAACAGGAGAAGGATCATATGGTGCACGAGACTGCAATATCCCCTTGGAGACAAATCGGCTGGAGGACGATGTATTGAATCTCGACGCAATTTGAGTGTTCCATCGTCATTAGGAGGCCCTGAACGTTACAATTAACCATGAGTTTTGCGTCGGATTCGAAAATCTAGACTCACAGGAGAACGACCATAAGGTGCCCGAGATTGCAATATCCCCTTGGATACAAGTCGACTGGAAGTCGATATATTGACTCCCGACGCAATTTGAGTGTTCCATCGTCATTACAAGGCCCTGAACGTTACAATTAACTATCATTTTTGCGTCGGATTCGAAAATCTAGATTCACAGGAGAACGACCATAAGGTGCCCGAGGCAGCAATAGACCCTTGGAGACAAGTCGGCTGGAGGCCGATATATTGAACCTCGACGCAATTTGAGTGTTCCATCGTCATTAGAAGGCCCTGAACGTTACAATTAACTATCATTTTTGCGTCGGATTCGAAAATCTAGACTCACAGGAGAACGACCATAAGGTGCCCGAGGCAGCAACAGACCCTTGGAGACAAGTCGGCCGGAGGTCGATGTATTGAATCTCGACTCAATTCGTGTGCTCCATCGTCATTAGGAGGCCCTGAACGTTACAATTAACTATGAGTTTTGCGTCGGATTCGAAAACGTAGAATCACCGGAGACGGACCATGTGGTGCCCGAGGCAGCGATATCCCCTTGGAGAAAAGTTCGCTGGAGGCCGACGTATTGAATCTCGACGCAATTTGAGTGTTCCATCGTCATTAGAAGGCCCTGAACGTTACAATTAACTATCATTTTTGCGTCGGATTCGAAAATCTACTAACAGGAGAAGGATCATATGGTGCACGAGACTGCAATATCCCCTTGGAGACAAATCGGCTGGAGGACGATGTATTGAATCTCGACGCAATTTGAGTGTTCCATCGTCATTAGGAGGCCCTGAACGTTACAATTAAGCATGAGTTTTGCGTCGGATTCGAAAATCTAGACTCACAGGAGAACGACCATAAGGTGCCCGAGATTGCAATATCCCCTTGGATACAAGTCGACTGGAAGTCGATGTATTGACTCTCGACGCAATTTGAGTGTTCCATCGTCATTACAAGGCCCTGAACGTTACAATTAACTATCATTTTTGCGTCGGATTCGAAAATCTAGATTCACAGGAGAACGACCATAAGGTGCCCGAGGCAGCAATAGACCCTTGGAGACAAGTCGACTGGAGGCCGATGTATTGAACCTCGACGCAATTTGAGTGTTCCATCGTCATTAGAAGGCCCTGAACGTTACAATTAACTATCATTTTTGCGTCGGATTCGATAGTCTAGACTCACAGGAGAACGACCATAAGGTGCCCGAGGCAGCAACAGACCCTTGGAGACAAGTCGGCCGGAGGTCGATGTATTGAATCTCGACTCAATTCGTGTGCTCCATCGTCATTAGGAGGCCCTGAACGTTACAATTAACTATGAGTTTTGCGTCGGATTCGAAAACGTAGAATCACCGGAGACGGACCATGTGGTGCCGGAGCCAGCGATATCCCTTTGGAGACAAGTCGGCTGGAGTCCGATGTATTGAATCTCGACGCAATTTGAGTGTTCCATCGGCATTAGGAGGCCCTGAACGTTACAGTTAACTATCAGTTTCGCGTCGGACTCGAAAATCTAGACTCACAGGAGAACGACCATAAGGTGCCCGAGGCAGCAATAGACCCTTGGAGACAAGTCGGCTGGAGAACAATGTATTGAATCTCGACGCAATTTGAGTGTTCCATCGGCATTAGGAGGCCCTGAACCTTACAATTAACTATCGGTCTCGCGCCGGATTCGAAAATCTAGACTCACAGGAGAACGACCATAAGGTGCCCGAGGCAGCAATAGACCCTTGGAGACAAGTCGGCTGGAGAACAATGTATTGAATCTCGACGCAATTTGAGTGTTCCATCGGCATTAGGAGGCCCTGAACCTTACAGTTAACTATCGGTCTCGCGCCGGATTCGAAAATCTAGACTCACAGGAGACGGACCACATGGAGCCCGAGGCAGCAATATCCCCTTGTAGACAAGTCGGCTGGAGGAAGATGTATTGACTCTCGACGCAATTTGAGTGTCCCATCGTCATTAGTAGGCGCTGAACGTTACAATTCACTATCATTTTTGCGTCGGATTCGAAAATCTAGACTCACAGGAGAACGACCAATAGGTGCCCGAGGCAGCAATAGACCCTTGGAGACAAGTCCGCTGGAAACCGATGTATTGATTCTTGACGCAATTTGAGTGTTCCATCGTCATTAGGAGGCCCTGAACGTTACAATTAACAATGTGTTTTGCGTCGGATTCGAAAATCTAGACTCACAGGAGAACGACCATAAGGTGCCCGAGGCAGCAACAGACCCTTGGAGACAAGTCGGCCGGAGGTCGATGTATTGAATCTCGACTCAAGTCGTGTGCTCCATCTTCATTAGGAGGCCCTGAACCTTACAATTAACTATCATTTTAGCGTCGGATTCGAAAATCTACTAACAGGAGTAGGATCATATGGTGCACGAGACTGCAATAGACCCTAGGAGGCAAATCGGCTGGAGAACAATGTATTGAATCTCGACGCAATTTGAGTGTTCCATCGGCATTAGGAGGCCCTGAACCTTACAATTAACTATCGGTCTTGCGCCGGATTCGAAAATCTAGACTCACAGGAGAACGACCATAAGGTGCCCGAGGCAGCAATTGCCCCTTGGAGACAAGTTGGCTGGAGGACGATGTATTGAATCTCGACGCAATTTGAGTGTTCCATCGTCATTAGGAGGCCCTGAACCTTACAATTAACTATCAGTTTCGCGTCGGATTCGAAAATCTAGACTCACAGGAGAACGACCATAAGGTGCCCGAGGCAGCAATAGACCCTTGGAGACAAGTCGGCTGGAGGCCGATGTATTGAACCTCGACGCAATTTGAGTGTTCCATCGTCATTAGAAGGCCCTGAACGTTACAATTAACTATCATTTTTGCGTCGGATTCGAAAATCTAGACTCACAGGAGAACGACCATAAGGTGTCCGAGGCAGCAACAGACCCTTGGAGACAAGTCAGCTGGAGGCCGATGTATTGAATCTCGACGCAAATTGAGTGTTCCATCGTCATTAGAAGGCCCTGAACGTTACAATTAAGTATCAGATTCGCGTCGGATTCGAAAATCTAGACTCACAGGAGAACGACCATAAGGTGCCCGAGGCAGCAATAGACCCTTGGAGACAAGTCGGCTGGAGGACGATGTATTAAATCTCGACGCAATTTGAGTCATCTATCGTCATTAGGAGGCGCCGAACGTTACAATTCACTATCATTTTTGCGTCGGATTCGAAAATCTAGACTCACAGGAGAAGGATCATATTGTGCCCGAGACTGCAATATCCCCTTGGATACAAGTCGACTGGAGGTCGATGTATTGACTCTCGACGCAATTTGAGTGTTCCACCGTCTTTAGGGGTTCCAGAACGTTACAATTAACTATCATTTATGCGTCGGATTCGAAAATCTAGACTCACAGGAGAACGACCATAAGGTGCCCGAGGCAGCAATAGACCCTTGGAGACAAGTCGGCTGGAAACCGATGTATTGATTCTTGACGCAATTTGAGTGTTCCATCGTCATTAGTAGGCCATGAACGTTACAATTCACTATCATGTTTGCGTCTGATTCGAAAATCTAGACTCACAGGGGAAGGAAAATGTGGTGACCGAGGCAGCAATAGACCCTTGGAGACAAGTCGGCTGGAGGACGATGTATTGAATCTCGACGCAATTTGGGTGTTCCATCGTCATTAGGAGGCCCTGAACCTTACAATTAACTATCAGTTTCGCGTCGGATTCGAAAATCTAGACTCACAGGAGAACGACCATAAGGTGCCCGAGGCAGCAATAGACCCTTGGAGACAAGTCGGCTGGAGGCCGATGTATTGAACCTCGACGCAATTTGAGTGTTCCATCGTCATTAGAAGGCCCTGAACGTTACAATTAACTATCAATTTTGCGTCGGATTCGAAAATCTAGACTCACAGGAGAACGACCATAAGGCGCCCGAGGCAGTAACAGACCCTTGGAGACAAGTCGGCTGGAGGCCGATGTATTGAATCTCGACGCAAATTGAGTGTTCCATCGTCATTAGAAGGCCTTGAACGTTACAATTAACTATCATTTTTGCGTCGGATTCGAAAATCTACTAACAGGAGAAGGATCGTATGGTGCACGAGACTGCAATATCCCCTTGGAGACAAATCGGCTGGAGGACGATGTATTGAATCTCGACGCAATTTGAGTGTTCCATCGTCATTAGGAGGCCCTGAACGTTACATTTAACCATGAGTTTTGCGTCGGATTCGAAAATCTAGACTCACAGGAGAACGACCATAAGGTGCCCGAGATTGCAATATCCCCTTGGATACAAGTCGACTGGAAGTCGATGTATTGATTTTCGACGCAATTTCAGTGTTCCATCGTCATTACAAGGCCCTGAACGTTACAATTAACTATCATTTTTGCGTCGGATTCGAAAATCTAGATTCACAGGACAACGACCATAAGGTGCCCGAGGCAGCAATAGACCCTTGGAGACAAGTCGGCTGGAGGCCGATATATTGAACCTCGACGCAATTTGAGTGTTCCATCGTCAGTAGAAGGCCCTGCACGTTACAATTAACTATCATTTTTGCGTCGGATTCGAAAATCTAGACTCACAGGAGAACGACCATAAGGTGCCCGAGGCAGCAACAGACCCTTGGAGACAAGTCGGCCGGAGGTCGATGTATTGAATCTCGACTCAATTCGTGTGCTCCATTGTCATTAGGAGGCCCTGAACGTTACAATTAACTATGAGTTTTGCGTCGGATTCGAAAACGTAGAATCACTGGAGACGGACCATGTGGTGCCGGAGCCAGCGATATCCCCTTGGAGACAAGTCGGCTGGAGTCCGATGTATTGAATCTCTACGCAATTTGAGTGTTCCATCGGCATTACGAGGACCTGAACGTTACAATTAACTATGAGTTTCGCGTCGGATTCGAAAATCTAGACTCACAGGAGACGGACCACATGGAGCCCGAGGCAGCAATATCCCCTTGTAGACAAGTCGGCTGGAGGAAGATGTATTGACTCTCGACGCAATTTGAGTGTCCCATCGTCATTAGGAGGCGCTGAACGTTACAATTCACTATCATTTTTGCGTCGGATTCGAAAATCTAGACTCACAGGAGAACGACCATAAGGTGCCCGAGGCAGCAGTAGTCCCTTGGAGACAAGTCCGCTGGAAACCGATGTATTGATTCTTGACGCAATTTGAGTGTTCCATCGTCATTAGGAGGCCCTGAACGTTACAATTAACTATGAGTTTTGCGTCGGATTCGAAAATCTAGACTCACTGGAGAACGACCATAAGGTGCCCGAGGCAGCAACAGACCCTTGGAGACAAGTCGGCCGGAGGTCGATGTATTGAATCTCGACTCAATTCGTGTGCTCCATCGTCATTAGGAGGCCCTGAACCTTACAATTAACTATCATTTTAGCGTCGGATTCGAAAATCTACTAACAGGAGAAGGATCATATGGTGCACGAGACTGCAATAGACCCTTGGAGACAAATCGGCTGGAGGTCAATGTATTGAATCTCGACGCAATTTGAGTGTTCCATCGGCATTAGGAGGCCCTGAACCTTACAATTAACTATCGGTCCCGCGCCGGATTCGAAAATCTAGACTCACAGGAGAACGACCATAAGGTGCCCGTGGCAGCAATAGACCCATGGAGACAAGTCGGCTGGAGGACGATGTATTGAATCTCGACGCAATTTGAGTGTTCCATCGTCATTAGGAGGCCCTGAACCTTACAATTAACTATCAGTTTCGCGTCGGATTCGAAAATCTAGACTCACAGGAGAACGACCATAAGGTGCCCGAGGCAGCAATAGACCCTTGGAGACAAGTCGGCTGGAGGACGATGTATTGAATCTCGACGCAATTTGAGTCATCTATCGTCATTAGGAGGCGCCGAACGTTACAATTCACTATCATTTTTGCGTCGGATTCGAAAATCTAGACTCACAGGAGAAGGATCATATTGTGCCCGAGACTGCAATATCCCCTTGGATACAAGTCGACTGGAGGTCGATGTATTGACTCTCGACGCAATTTGAGTGTTCCACCGTCTTTAGGGGTTCCAGAACGTTACAATTAACTATCATTTATGCGTCGGATTCGAAAATCTAGACTCACAGGAGAATGACCATAAGGTTCCCGAGGCAGCAATAGACCCTTGGAGACAAGTCGGCTGGAAACCGATGTATTGATTCTTGACGCAATTTGAGTGTTCCATCGTCATTAGTAGGCCCTGAACGTTACAATTCACTATCATTTTTGCGTCGGATTCGAAAATCTAGACTCACAGGGGAAGGAAAATGTGGTGTTCGAGGCAGCAATAGACCCTTGGAGACAAGTCTGCTGGAGGACGATGTATTGAATCTCGATGCAATTTGAGTCTTCTATCGTCATTAGGAGGCGCTGAACGTTACTATTCACTATCATTTTTGCGTCGGATTCGAAAATCTAGACTCACAGGAGAAGGATCATATAGTGCCCGAGACTGCAATATCCCCTTGGATACAAGTCGACTGGAGGTCGATGTATTGACTCTCGACGCAATTTGAGTGTTCCATCGTCTTTAGGAGTCCCTGAACGTCACAATTAACTATCGTTTATGCGTCGGATTCGAAAATCTAGACTCACAGGAGAGTGACCATAAGGTGCCCGAGGCAGCAATAGACCGTTGGAGACAAGTCGGCTGGAAACCGATGTATTGATTCTTGACGCAATTTGAGTGTTCCATCGTCATTAGGAGGCCCTGAACGTTACAATTAACTATCATTTTTGCGTCGGGTTCGAAAATCTAGACTCACAGCAGAACGATCACAAGGTGCCCGTGGCAACTATTGACAATTGGAGACAAATCGGCTGGAGGGCGATGTATTGAATCTCGACGCAATTTGAGTCTTCTATCGTCATTAGGTGGCGCTGAACGTTACAATTCACTATGAGTTTTGCGTCGGATTCGAAAATCTAGACTCACAGGAGTACGACCATAAGGTGCCCGAGGCAGCAATAGACCCTTGGAGACAACTCGGCTGGAGGCTGATGTATTGATTCTCGACGCAGTTTGAGTGTTCCATCGTCATTAGGAGGCCCTAAACGTTACAATTAACTATCATTTTTGCGTCGGATTCGAAAATCTAGACTCACAGGAGAGCGACCATAAGGTGCCCGAGGCAGCAATAGACCCTTGGAGACAAGTCGGCTGCAGGTCAATCTATTGAATCTCGTCATAATTTGAGTGTTCCATCGTAAATAGGAGGCCCTGAACGTTACAATTAACTATGAGTATTGCGTCGGATTCGAAAACGTAGAATCACCGGAGACGGACCATGTGGTACCCGAGGCAGCGATATCCCCTTGGAGACAAGTCGGCTGGAGGCCGATGTATAGAATCTCGACGCAATTTGAGTGTTCCATCGTCATTAGAAGGCCCTGAACGTTACAATTAACTATCATTTTTGCGTCGGATTCGAAAATCTACTAACAGGAGAAGGATCATATGGTGCACGAGACTGCAATATCCCCTTGGAGACAAATCGGCTGGAGGACGATGTATTGAATCTCGACGCAATTTGAGTGTTCCATCGTCATTAGGAGGCCCTGAACGTTACAAGTAACTATGAGTTTTGCGTCGGATTCGAAAATCTAGACTCACAGGAGAACGACCATAAGGTGCCCGAGATTGCAATATCCCCTTGGATATAAGTCGACTGGAGGTCGATGTATTGACTCTCGACGCAATTTGAGTGTTCCATCGTCATTACAAGGCCCTGAACGTTACAATTAACTATCATTTTTGCGTCGGATTCGAAAATCTAGATTCACAGGAGAACGACCATAAGGTGCCCGAGGCAGCAATAGACCCTTGGAGACAAGTCGGCTGGAGGCCGATGTATTGAACCTCGACGCAAATTGAGTGTTCCATCGTCATTAGAAGGCCCTGAACGTTACAATTAACTATCATTTTTGCGTCGGATTCGAAAATCTAGACTCACAGGAGAACGACCATAAGGTGCCCGAGGCAGCAACAGACCCTTGGAGACAGGTCGGCCGGAGGTCGATGTATTGAATCTCGACTCAATTCGTGTGCTCCATCGTCATTAGGAGGCCCTGAACGTTACAATTAACTATGAGTTTTGCGTCGGATTCGAAAACGTAGAATCACCGGAGACGGACCATGTGGTGCCGGAGCCAGCGATATCCCCTTGGAGACAAGTCGGCTGGAGTCCGATGTATTGAATCTCGACGCTATTTGAGTGTTCCATCGGCATTAGGAGGCCCTGAGCGTTACAGTTAACTATTAGTTTCGCGTCGGATTCGAAAATCTAGACTCACAGGAGAACGACCATAAGGTGCCCGAGGCAGCAATAGACCCTTGGAGACAAGTCGGCTGGAGGACGATGTATTGAATCTCGACCCAATTTGAGAGTTCCATCGTCATTAGGAGGCCCTGAACCTTACAATTAACTATCAGTTTCGCGTCGGATTCGAAAATCTAGACTCACAGGAGAACGACCATAAGGTGCCTGAGGCAGCAATAGACCCTTGGAGACAAGTCCGCTGGAAACCGATGTATTGATTCTTGACGCAATTTGAGTGTTCCATCGTCATTAGGAGGCCCTGAACGTTACAATTAACTATGAGTTTTGCGTCGGATTCGAAAATCTAGACTCACAGGAGAACGACCATAAGGTGCCCGAGGCAGCAATAGACCCTGGAGACAAGTCGTCTGGAGGCCGATGTATTGAATCTCGACGCAATTTGAGTCATCTATCGTCAATAGGAGGCGCCGAACGTTACAATTCACTATCATTTTTGCGTCGGATTCGAAAATCTAGACTCACAGGAGAAGGATCATATTGTGCCCGAGACTGCAATATCCCCTTGGATACAAGTCGACTGGAGGTCGATGTATTGACTCTCGACGCAATTTGAGTGGTCCACCGTCTTTAGGGGTCCCAGAACGTTACAATTAACTATCATTTATGCGTCGGATTCGAAAATCTAGACCCACAGGAGAACGACCATAAGGTGCCCGAGGCAGCAATAGACCCTTGGAGACAAGTTGGCTGGAAACCGATGTATTGATTCTTGACGCAATTTGAGTGTTCCATCGTCATTAGGAGGCCCTGAACGTTACAATTCACTATCATTTTTGCGTCGGATTCGCAAATCTAGACTCACAGGGGAAGGAAAATGTGGTGACCGAGGCAGCAATAGACCCTTGGAGACAAGTCGGCTGGAGGTCAATGTATTGAATCTCGACATAATTTGAGTGTTCCATCGCCAATAGGAGGCCCTGAACGTTACAATTAACAATGAGTATTGCGTCGGATTCGAAAACGTAGAATCACCGGAGACGGACCATGTGGTACCCGAGGCAGCGATATCCCCTTGGTGACAAGTCGGCTGGAGGCCGATGTATAGAATCTCGACGCAATATGAGTGTTCCATCGTCATTAGAAGGCCCTGAACGTTACAATTAACTATCATTTTTGCGTCGGATTCGAAAATCTAGACTCACAGGAGAAGGACCATATTGTGCCCGAGACTGCAATATCCCCTTGGATGCAAGTCGACTGGAGGTCGATGTATTGACTCTCGACGCAATTTGAGTGTTCCACCGTCTTTAGGGGTCCCAGAACGTTACAATTAACTATCATTTATGCGTCGGATTCGAAAATCTAGACTCACAGGAGAAGGACCATAAGGTGCCCGAGGCAGCAACAGACCCTTGGAGACAAGTCGGCTGGAGGCCGATGTATTGAATCTCGACGCAAATTGAGTGTTCCATCGTCATTAGAAGACCCTGAACGTTACAATTAACTATCATTTTTGCGTCGGATTCGAAAATCTACTAACAGGAGAAGGATCATATGGTGCACGAGACTGCAATATCCCCTTGGAGACAAATCGGCTGGAGGACGATGTATTGAATCTCGACGCAATTTGAGTGTTCCATCGTCATTAGGAGGCCCTGAACGTTACAATTAACCATGAGTTTTGCGTCGGATTCGAAAATCTAGACTCACAGGAGAACGACCATAAGGTGCCCGAGATTGCAATATCCCCTTGGATACAAGTCGACTGGAAGTCGATGTATTGACTCCCGACGCAATTTGAGTGTTCCATCGTCATTACAAGGCCCTGAACGTTACAATTAACTATCATTTTTGCGTCGGATTCGAAAATCTAGATTCACAGGAGAACGACCATAAGGTGCCCGAGGCAGCAATAGACCCTTGGAGACAAGTCGGCTGGAGGCCGATATATTGAACCTCGACGCAATTTGAGTGTTCCATCGTCATTAGAAGGCCCTGAACGTTACAATTAACTATCATTTTTGCGTCGGATTCGAAAATCTAGACTCACAGGAGAACGACCATAAGGTGCCCGAGGCAGCAACAGACCCTTGGAGACAAGTCGGCCGGAGGTCGATGTATTGAATCTCGACTCAATTCGTGTGCTCCATCGTCATTAGGAGGCCCTGAACGTTACAATTAACTATGAGTTTTGCGTCGGATTCGAAAACGTAGAATCACCGGAGACGGACCATGTGGTGCCGGAGCCAGCGATATCCCTTTGGAGACAAGTCGGCTAGAGTCCGATGTATTGAATCTCGACGCAATTTGAGTGTTCCATCGGCATTAGGAGGCCCTGAACGTTACAGTTAACTATCAGTTTCGCGTCGGATTCGAAAATCTAGACTCACAGGAGAACGACCATAAGGTGCCCGAGGCAGCAATAGACCCTTGGAGACAAGTCGGCTGGAGGACGATGTATTGAATCTCTACGCAATTTGAGAGTTCCATCGTCATTAGGAGTCCCTGAACGTTACAATTAACTATGAGTTTTGCGTCGGATTCGAAAACGTAGAATCACCGGAGACGGACCATGTGGTGCCCGAGGCAGCGATATCCCCTTGGAGAAAAGTTCGCTGGAGGCCGACGTATTGAATCTCGACGCAATTTGAGTGTTCCATCGTCATTAAGAGGCCCTGAACCTTACAATTAACTATCAGTTTCGCGTCGGATTCGAAAATCTAGACTCACAGGAGACGGACCACATGGAGCCCGAGGCAGCAATATCCCCTTGTAGACAAGTCGGCTGGAGGAAGATGTATTGACTCTCGACGCAATTTGAGTGTCCCATCGTCATTAGGAGGCGCTGAACGTTACAATTCACTATCATTTTTGCGTCAGATTCGAAAATCTAGACTCACAGGAGAACGACCATAAGGTGCCCGAGACAGCAATAGACCCTTAAGGACAACTCCGCTGGAAACCGATGTATTGATTCTTGACGCAATTTGAGTGTTCCATCGTCATTAGGAGGCCCTGAACGTTACAATTAACAATGAGTTTTGCGTCGGATTCGAAAATCTAGACTCACAGGAGAACGACCATAAGGTGCCCGAGGCAGCAACAGACCCTTGGAGACAAGTCGGCCGGAGGTCGATGTATTGAATCTCGACTCAATTCGTGTGCTCCATCGTCATTAGGAGGCCCTGAACCTTACAATTAACTATCATTTTAGCGTCGGATTCGAAAATCTACTAACAGGAGTAGGATCATATGGTGCACGAGACTGCAATAGACCCTTGGAGACAAATCGGCTGGAGAACAATGTATTGAATCTCGACGCAATTTGAGTGTTCCATCGGCATTAGGAGGCCCTGAACCTTACAATTAACTATCGGTCTCGCGCCGGATTCGAAAATCTAGACTCACAGGAGAACGACCATAAGGTGCCCGAGGCAGCAATAGACCCTTGGAGACAAGTCGCCTGGAGGACGATGTATTGAATCTCGACGCAATTTGAGTGTTCCATCGTCATTAGGAGGCCCTGAACCTTACAATTAACTATCAGTTTCTCGTCGGATTCGAAAATCAAGACTCACAGGAGAACGACCATAAGGTTCCCGAGGCAGCAATAGACCCATGGAGACAAGTCGGCTGGAGGCCGATGTATTGAACCTCGACGCAATTTGAGTGTTCCATCGTCATTAGAAGGCCCTGAACGTTACAATTAACTATCATTTTTGCGTCGGATTATAAAATCTAGACTCACAGGAGAACGACCATAAGGTGCCCGAGGCAGCAACAGACCCTTGGAGACAAGTCGGCTGGAGGCCGATGTATTGAATCTCGACGCAAATTGAGTGTTCCATCGTCATTAGAAGGCCCTGAACGTTACAATTAACTATCATTTTTGCGTCGGATTCGAAAATCTACTAACAGGAGAAGGATCATATGGTGCACGAGACTGCAATATCCCCTTGGAGACAAATCGGCTGGAGGACGATGTATTGAATCTCGACGCAATTTGAGTGTTCCATCGTCATTAGGAGGCCCTGAACGTTACAATTAAGCATGAGTTTTGCGTCGGATTCGAAAATCTAGACTCACAGGAGAACGACCATAAGGTGCCCGAGATTGCAATATCCCCTTGGAGACAAGTCGGCCGGAGGTCGATGTATTGAATCTCGACTCAATTCGTGTGCTATATCGTCATTAGGAGGCCCTGAACGTTACAATTAACTATGAGTTTTGCGTCGGATTCGAAAACGTAGAATCACCGGAGACGGACCATGTGGTGCCGGAGCCAGCGATATCCCCTTGGAGACAAGTCGGCTGGAGTCCGATGTATTGAATCTCGACGCAATTTGAGTGTTCCATCGTCATTAGGAGGCCCTGAACGTTACAGTTAACTATCAGTTTCGCGTCGGATTCGAAAATCTAGACTCACAGGAGAACGACCATAAGGTGCCCGAGGCAGCAATAGACCCTTGGAGACAAGTCGGCTGGAGGACGATGTATAGAATCTCGACGCAATTTGAGAGTTCCATCGTCATTAGGAGTCCCTGAACGTTACAATTAACTATGAGTTTTGCGTCGGATTCGAAAACGTAGAATCACCGGAGACGGGCCATGTGGTGCCCGAGGCAGCGATATCCCCTTGGAGACAAGTCCGCTGGAGGCCGACGTATTGAATCTCGACGCAATTTGAGTGTTCCATCGTCATTAAGAGGCCCTGAACCTTACAATTAACTATCAGTTTCGCATCGGATTCGAAAATCTAGACTCACAGGAGACGGACCACATGGAGCCCGAGGCAGCAATATCCCCTTGTAGACAAGTCGGCTGGAGGAAGATGTATTGACTCTCGACGCAATTTGAGTGTCCCATCGTCATTAGGTGGCGCTGAACGTTACAATTCACTATCATTTTTGCGTCGGATTCGAAAATCTAGAGTCACAGGAGAACGACCATAAGGTGCCCGAGGCAGCAATAGACCCTCGGAGACAAGTCCGCTGGAAACCGATGTATTGATTCTTGACGCAATTTGAGTGTTCCATCGTCATTAGGAGGCCTGAACGTTACAATCAACTATCATTTTTGCGTCGGATTCGAAAATCTAGACTCACAGGAGAACGACCATAAGGTGCACGAGGCAGCAATAGACCCTTGGAGACAAGTCGGCTGGAGGCCGATGTATTGAATCTCGACGCAAATTGAGTGTTCCATCGTCATTAGAAGGCCCTGAACGTTACAATTAACTATCGTTTTTGCGTCGGATTCGAAAATCTACTAACAGGAGAAGGATCACATGGTGCACGAGACTGCAATATCCCCTTGGAGACAAATCGGCTGGAGGACGATGTATTGAATCTCGACGCAATTTGAGTGTTCCATCGTCATTAGGAGGCCCCGAACGTTACAATTAACCATGAGTTTTGCGTCGGATTCGAAAATCTAGACTCACAGGAGAACGACCATAAGGTGCCCGAGATTGCAATATCCCCTTGGATACAAGTCGACTGGAAGTCGATGTATTGACTCTCGACGCAATTTGAGTGTTCCATCGTCATTACAAGGCCCTGAACGTTACAATTAACTATCATTTTTGCGTCGGATTCGAAAATCTAGATTCACAGGAGAACGACCATAAGGTGCCCGAGGCAGCAATAGACCCTTGGAGACAAGTCGACTGGAGGCCGATGTATTGAACCTCGACGCAATTTGAGTGTTCCATCGTCATTAGAAGGCCCTGAACGTTACAATTAACTATCATTTTTGCGTCGGATTCGATAGTCTAGACTCACAGGAGATCGACCATAAGGTGCCCGAGGCAGCAACAGACCCTTGGAGACAAGTCGGCCGGAGGTCGATGTATTGAATCTCGACTCAATTCGTGTGCTCCATCGTCATTAGGAGGCCCTGAACGTTACAATTAACTATGAGTTTTGCGTCGGATTCGAAAACGTAGAATCACCGGAGACGGACCATGTGGTGCCGGAGCCAGCGATATCCCTTTGGAGACAAGTCGGCTGGAGTCCGATGTATTGAATCTCGACGCAATTTGAGTGTTCCATCGGCATTAGGAGGCCCTGAACGTTACAGTTAACTATCAGTTTCGCGTCGGATTCGAAAATCTAGACTCACAGGAGAACGACCATAAGGTGCCCGAGGCAGCAATAGACCCTTGGAGACAAGTCGGCTGGAGGACGATGTATTGAATCTCGACGCAATTTGAGAGTTCCATCGTCATTAGGAGTCCCTGAACGTTACAATTAACTATGAGTTTTGCGTGGATTCGAAAACGTAGAATCACCGGAGACGGACCATGTGGTGCCCGAGGCAGCGATATCCCCTTGGAGAAAAGTCCGCTGGAGGCCGACGTATTGAATCTCGACGCAATTTGAGTGTTCCATCGTCATTAAGAGGCCCTGAACCTTACAATTAACTATCAGTTTCGCGTCGGATTCGAAAATCTAGACTCACAGGAGACGGACCACATGGAGCCCGAGGCAGCAATAGCCCCTTGTAGACAAGTCGGCTGGAGGAAGATGTATTGAATCTCGACGCAATTTGAGTGTTCCATCGTCATTAGGAGGCCCTGAACGTTACAATTAACTATCATTTTTGCGTCGGATTCGAAAATCTAGACTCACAGGAGAACGACCATAAGGTGCCCGAGGCAGCAATAGACCCTTGGAGACAAGTCCGCTGGAAACCGATGTATTGATTCTTGACGCAATTTGAGTGTTCCATCGTCATTAGGAGGCCCTGAACGTTACAATTAACAATGTGTTTTGCGTCGGATTCGAAAATCTAGACTCACAGGAGAACGACCATAAGGTGCCCGAGGCAGCAACAGACCCTTGGAGACAAGTCGGCCGGAGGTCGATGTATTGAATCTCGACTCAATTCGTGTGCTCCATCGTCATTAGGAGGCCCTGAACCTTACAATTAACTATCATTTTAGCGTCGGATTCGAAAATCTACTAACAGGAGTAGGATCATATGGTGCACGAGACTGCAATAGACCCTAGGAGGCAAATCGGCTGGAGAACAATGTATTGAATCTCGACGCAATTTGAGTGTTCCATCGGCATTAGGAGGCCCTGAACCTTACAATTAACTATCGGTCTCGCGCCGGATTCGAAAATCTAGACTCACAGGAGAACGACCATAAGGTGCCCGAGGCAGCAATTGCCCCTTGGAGACAAGTCGGCTGGAGGACGATGTATTGAATCTCGACGCAATTTGAGTGTTCCATCGTCATTAGGAGGCCCTGAACCTTACAATTAACTATCAGTTTCGCGTCGGATTCGAAAATCTAGACTCACAGGAGAACGACCATAAGGTGCCCGAGGCAGCAATAGACCCTTGGAGACAAGTCGGCTGGAGGCCGATGTATTGAACCTCGACGCAATTTGAGTGTTCCATCGTCATTAGAAGGCCCTGAACGTTACAATTAACTATCATTTTTGCGTCGGATTCGAAAATCTAGACTCACAGGAGAACGACCATAAGGTGTCCGAGGCAGCAACAGACCCTTGGAGACAAGTCAGCTGGAGGCCGATGTATTGAATCTCGACGCAAATTGAGTGTTCCATCGTCATTAGAAGGCCCTGAACGTTACAATTAAGTATCAGATTCGCGTCGGATTCGAAAATCTAGACTCACAGGAGAACGACCATAAGGTGCCCGAGGCAGCAATAGACCCTTGGAGACAAGTCGGCTGGAGGACGATGTATTAAATCTCGACGCAATTTGAGTCATCTATCGTCATTAGGAGGCGCCGAACGTTACAATTCACTATCATTTTTGCGTCGGATTCGAAAATCTAGACTCACAGGAGAAGGATCATATTGTGCCCGAGACTGCAATATCCCCTTGGATACAAGTCGACTGGAGGTCGATGTATTGACTCTCGACGCAATTTGAGTGTTCCACCGTCTTTAGGGGTTCCAGAACGTTACAATTAACTATCATTTATGCGTCGGATTCGAAAATCTAGACTCACAGGAGAACGACCATAAGGTGCCCGAGGCAGCAATAGACCCTTGGAGACAAGTCGGCTGGAAACCGATGTATTGATTCTTGACGCAATTTGAGTGTTCCATCGTCATTAGTAGGCCCTGAACGTTACAATTCACTATCATGTTTGCGTCGGATTCGAAAATCTATTCTCACAGGGGAAGGAAAATGTGGTGACCGAGGCAGCAATAGACCCTTGGAGACAAGTCGGCTGGAGGACGATGTATTGAATCTCGACGCAATTTGGGTGTTCCATCGTCATTAGGAGGCCCTGAACCTTACAATTAACTATCAGTTTCGCGTCGGATTCGAAAATCTAGACTCACAGGAGAACGACCATAAGGTGCCCGAGGCAGCAATAGACCCTTGGAGACAAGTCGGCTGGAGGCCGATGTATTGAACCTCGACGCAATTTGAGTGTTCCATCGTCATTAGAAGGCCCTGAACGTTACAATTAACTATCAATTTTGCGTCGGATTCGAAAATCTAGACTCACAGGAGAACGAACATAAGGCGCCCGAGGCAGTAACAGACCCTTGGAGACAAGTCGGCTGGAGGCCGATGTATTGAATCTCGACGCAAATTGAGTGTTCCATCGTCATTAGAAGGCCTTGAACGTTACAATTAACTATCATTTTTGCGTCGGATTCGAAAATCTACTAACAGGAGAAGGATCATATGGTGCACGAGACTGCAATATCCCCTTGGAGACAAATCGGCTGGAGGACGATGTATTGAATCTCGACGCAATTTGAGTGTTCCATCGTCATTAGGAGGATCTGAACGTTACAATTAACCATGAGTTTTGCGTCGGATTCGAAAATCTAGACTCACAGGAGAACGACCATAAGGTGCCCGAGATTGCAATATCCCCTTGGATACAAGTCGACTGGAAGTCGATGTATTGACTCTCGACGCAATTTCAGTGTTCCATCGTCATTACAAGGCCCTGAACGTTACAATTAACTATCATTTTTGCGTCGGATTCGAAAATCTACTAACAGGAGAAGGATCACATGGTGCACGAGACTGCAATATCCCCTTGGAGACAAATCGGCTGGAGGACGATGTATTGAATCTCGACGCAATTTGAGTGTTCCATCGTCATTAGGAGGCCCCGAACGTTACAATTAACCATGAGTTTTGCGTCGGATTCGAAAATCTAGACTCACAGGAGAACGACCATAAGGTGCCCGAGATTGCAATATCCCCTTGGATACAAGTCGACTGGAAGTCGATGTATTGACTCTCGACGCAATTTGAGTGTTCCATCGTCATTACAAGGCCCTGAACGTTACAATTAACTATCATTTTTGCGTCGGATTCGAAAATCTAGATTCACAGGAGAACGACCATAAGGTGCCCGAGGCAGCAATAGACCCTTGGAGACAAGTCGACTGGAGGCCGATGTATTGAACCTCGACGCAATTTGAGTGTTCCATCGTCATTAGAAGGCCCTGAACGTTACAATTAACTATCATTTTTGCGTCGGATTCGATAGTCTAGACTCACAGGAGAACGACCATAAGGTGCCCGAATCAGCAACAGACCCTTGGAGACAAGTCGGCCGGAGGTCGATGTATTGAATCTCGACTCAATTCGTGTGCTCCATCGTCATTAGGAGGCCCTGAACGTTACAATTAACTATGAGTTTTGCGTCGGATTCGAAAACGTAGAATCACCGGAGACGGACCATGTGGTGCCGGAGCCAGCGATATCCCTTTGGAGACAAGTCGGCTGGAGTCCGATGTATTGAATCTCGACGCAATTTGAGTGTTCCATCGGCATTAGGAGGCCCTGAACGTTACAGTTAACTATCAGTTTCGCGTCGGATTCGAAAATCTAGACTCACAGGAGAACGACCATAAGGTGCCCGAGGCAGCAATAGACCCTTGGAGACAAGTCGGCTGGAGGACGATGTATTGAATCTCGACGCAATTTGAGAGTTCCATCGTCATTAGGAGTCCCTGAACGTTACAATTAACTATGAGTTTTGCGTGGATTCGAAAACGTAGAATCACCGGAGACGGACCATGTGGTGCCCGAGGCAGCGATATCCCCTTGGAGAAAAGTCCGCTGGAGGCCGACGTATTGAATCTCGACGCAATTTGAGTGTTCCATCGGCATTAGGAGGCCCTGAACGTTACAGTTAACTATCAGTTTCGCGTCGGATTCGAAAATCTAGACTCACAGGAGAACGACCATAAGGTGCCCGAGGCAGCAATATCCCCTTGTAGACAAGTCGGCTGGAGGAAGATGTATTGAATCTCGACGCAATTTGAGTGTTCCATCGTCATTAGGAGGCCCTGAACGTTACAATTAACTATCATTTTTGCGTCGGATTCGAAAATCTAGACTCACAGGAGAACGACCATAAGGTGCCCGAGGCAGCAATAGACCCTTGGAGACAAGTCCGCTGGAAACCGATGTATTGATTCTTGACGCAATTTGAGTGTTCCATCGTCATTAGGAGGCCCTGAACGTTACAATTAACAATGTGTTTTGCGTCGGATTCGAAAATCTAGACTCACAGGAGAACGACCATAAGGTGCCCGAGGCAGCAACAGACCCTTGGAGACAAGTCGGCCGGAGGTCGATGTATTGAATCTCGACTCAATTCGTGTGCTCCATCGTCATTAGGAGGCCCTGAACCTTACAATTAACTATCATTTTAGCGTCGGATTCGAAAATCTACTAACAGGAGTAGGATCATATGGTGCACGAGACTGCAATAGACCCTAGGAGGCAAATCGGCTGGAGAACAATGTATTGAATCTCGACGCAATTTGAGTGTTCCATCGGCATTAGGAGGCCCTGAACCTTACAATTAACTATCGGTCTCGCGCCGGATTCGAAAATCTAGACTCACAGGAGAACGACCATAAGGTGCCCGAGGCAGCAATTGCCCCTTGGAGACAAGTCGGCTGGAGGACGATGTATTGAATCTCGACGCAATTTGAGTGTTCCATCGTCATTAGGAGGCCCTGAACCTTACAATTAACTATCAGTTTCGCGTCGGATTCGAAAATCTAGACTCACAGGAGAACGACCATAAGGTGCCCGAGGCAGCAATAGACCCTTGGAGACAAGTCGGCTGGAGGCCGATGTATTGAACCTCGACGCAATTTGAGTGTTCCATCGTCATTAGAAGGCCCTGAACGTTACAATTAACTATCATTTTTGCGTCGGATTCGAAAATCTAGACTCACAGGAGAACGACCATAAGGTGTCCGAGGCAGCAACAGACCCTTGGAGACAAGTCAGCTGGAGGCCGATGTATTGAATCTCGACGCAAATTGAGTGTTCCATCGTCATTAGAAGGCCCTGAACGTTACAATTAAGTATCAGATTCGCGTCGGATTCGAAAATCTAGACTCACAGGAGAACGACCATAAGGTGCCCGAGGCAGCAATAGACCCTTGGAGACAAGTCGGCTGGAGGACGATGTATTAAATCTCGACGCAATTTGAGTCATCTATCGTCATTAGGAGGCGCCGAACGTTACAATTCACTATCATTTTTGCGTCGGATTCGAAAATCTAGACTCACAGGAGAAGGATCATATTGTGCCCGAGACTGCAATATCCCCTTGGATACAAGTCGACTGGAGGTCGATGTATTGACTCTCGACGCAATTTGAGTGTTCCACCGTCTTTAGGGGTTCCAGAACGTTACAATTAACTATCATTTATGCGTCGGATTCGAAAATCTAGACTCACAGGAGAACGACCATAAGGTGCCCGAGGCAGCAATAGACCCTTGGAGACAAGTCGGCTGGAAACCGATGTATTGATTCTTGACGCAATTTGAGTGTTCCATCGTCATTAGTAGGCCCTGAACGTTACAATTCACTATCATGTTTGCGTCGGATTCGAAAATCTAGACTCACAGGGGAAGGAAAATGTGGTGACCGAGGCAGCAATAGACCCTTGGAGACAAGTCGGCTGGAGGACGATGTATTGAATCTCGACGCAATTTGGGTGTTCCATCGTCATTAGGAGGCCCTGAACCTTACAATTAACTATCAGTTTCGCGTCGGATTCGAAAATCTAGACTCACAGGAGAACGACCATAAGGTGCCCGAGGCAGCAATAGACCCTTGGAGACAAGTCGGCTGGAGGCCGATGTATTGAACCTCGACGCAATTTGAGTGTTCCATCGTCATTAGAAGGCCCTGAACGTTACAATTAACTATCAATTTTGCGTCGGATTCGAAAATCTAGACTCACAGGAGAACGAACATAAGGCGCCCGAGGCAGTAACAGACCCTTGGAGACAAGTCGGCTGGAGGCCGATGTATTGAATCTCGACGCAAATTGAGTGTTCCATCGTCATTACGAGGCCCTGAACGTTACAATTAACTATGAGTTTTGCGTCGGATTCGAAAATCTAGACTCACAGGAGAACGACCATAAGGTGCCCGAGGCAGCAACAGACCCTTGGAGACAAGTCGGCCGGAGGTCGATGTATTGAATCTCGACTCAATTCGTGTGCTCCATCGTCATTAGGAGGCCCTGAACCATACAATTAACTATCATTTTAGCGTCGGATTCGAAAATCTACTAACAGGAGAAGGATCATATGGTGCACGAGACAGCAATAGACCCTTGGAGACAAATCGGCTGGAGGTCAATGTATTGAATCTCGACGCAATTTGAGTGTTCCATCGGCATTAGGAGGCCCTGAAACTTACAATTAACTATCGGTCCCGCGCCGGATTCGAAAATCTAGACTCACAGGAGAACGACCATAAGGTGCCCGTGGCAGCAATAGACCCATGGAGACAAGTCGGCTGGAGGACGATGTATTGAATCTCGACGCAATTTGAGTGTTCCATCGTCATTAGGAGGCCCTGAACCTTACAATTAACTATCAGTTTCGCGTCGGATTCGAAAATCTAGACTCACAGGAGAACGACCATAAGGTGCCCGAGGCAGCAATAGACCCTTGGAGACAAGTCGGCTGGAGGCTGATGTATTGATTCTCGACGCAATTTGAGTGTTCCATCGTCATTAGGAGGCCCTAAACGTTACAATTAACTATCATTTTTGCGTCGGATTCGAAAATCTAGACTCACAGGAGAGCGACCATAAGGTGCCCGAGGCAGCAATAGACCCTTGGAGACAAGTCGGCTGCAGGTCAATCTATTGAATCTCGTCATAATTTGAGTGTTCCATCGTAAATAGGAGGCCCTGAACGTTGCAATTAACTATGAGTATTGCGTCGGATTCGAAAATCTACTAACAGGAGAAGGATCATATGGTGCACGAGACTGCAATAGACCCTTGGAGACAAATCGGCTGGAGGTCAATGTATTGATTCTTGACGCAATTTGAGTGTTCCATCGTCATTACAAGGCCCTGAACCTTACAATTAACTATCATTTTAGCGTCGGATTCGAAAATCTACTAACAGGAGAAGGATCATATGGTGCACGAGACTGCAATATCCCCTTGGATACAAGTCGACTGGAGGTCGATGTATTGACTCTCGACGCAATTTGAGTGTTCCATCGTCTTTAGGAGTCCCTGAACGTCACAATTAACTATCATTTATGCGTCGGATTCGAAAATCTAGACTCACAGGAGAGTGACCATAAGGTGCCCGAGGCAGCAATAGACCGTTGGAGACAAGTCGGCTGGAAACCGATGTATTGATTCTTGACGCAATTTGAGTGTTCCATCGTCATTAGGAGGCCCTGAACGTTACAATTAACTATCATTTTTGCGTCGGGTTCGAAAATCTAGACTCACAGCAGAACGATCACAAGGTGCCCGTGGCAACTATTGACCCTTGGAGACAAATCGGCTGGAGGACGATGTATTGAATCTCGACGCAATTTGAGTCTTCTATCGTCATTAGGTGGCGCTGAACGTTACAATTCACTATGAGTTTTGCGTCGGATTCGAAAATCTAGACTCACAGGAGTACGACCATAAGGTGCCCGAGGCAGCAATAGACCCTTGGAGACAACTCGGCTGGAGGCTGATGTATTGATTCTCGACGCAATTTGAGTGTTCCATCGTCATTAGGAGGCCCTAAACGTTACAATTAACTATCATTTTTGCGTCGGATTCGAAAATCTAGACTCACAGGAGAGCGACCATAAGGTGCCCGAGGCAGCAATAGACCCTTGGAGACAAGTCGGCTGCAGGTCAATCTATTGAATCTCGTCATAATTTGAGTGTTCCATCGTAAATAGGAGGCCCTGAACGTTGCAATTAACTATGAGTATTGCGTCGGATTCGAAAATCTACTAACAGGAGAAGGATCATATGGTGCACGAGACTGCAATAGACCCTTGGAGACAAATGGGCTGGAGGTCATTGTATTGATTCTTGACGCAATTTGAGTGTTCCATCGTCATTACAAGGCCCTGATCGTTACAATTAACTATCATTTTTGCGTCGGATTCGAAAATCTAGACTCACAGGAGAACGACCATAAGGTGCCCGAGGCAGCAATAGACCCTTGGAGACAAGTCGGCTGGAGGTCAATGTATTGAATCTCGACATAATTTGAGTGTTCCATCGCCAATTGGAGGCCCTGAACGTTACAATTAACTATGAGTATTGCGTCGGATTCGAAAACGTAGAATCACCGGAGACGGACCATGTGGTACCCGAGGCAGCGATATCCCCTTGGAGACAAGTCGGCTGGAGGCCGATGTATAGAATCTCGACGCAATTTGAGTGTTCCATCGTCATTAGAAGGCCCTGAACGTTACAATTGACTATCATTTTTGCGTCGGATTCGAAAATCTACTAACAGGAGAAGGATCATATGGTGCACGAGACTGCAATATCCCCTTGGAGACAAATCGGCTGGAGGACGATGTATTGAATCTCGACGCAATTTGAGTGTTCCATCGTCATTAGGAGGCCCTGAACGTTACAAGTAACTATGAGTTTTGCGTCGGATTCGAAAATCTAGACTCACAGGAGAACGACCATAAGGTGCCCGAGATTGCAATATCCCCTTGGATATAACTCGACTGGAGGTCGATGTATTGACTCTCGACGCAATTTGAGTGTTCCATCGTCATTACAAGGCCCTGAACGTTACAATTAACTATCATTTTTGCGTCGGATTCGAAAATCTAGATTCACAGGAGAACGACCATAAGGTGCCCGAGGCAGCAATAGACCCTTGGAGACAAGTCGGCTGGAGGCCGATGTATTGAACCTCGACGCAAATTGAGTGTTCCATCGTCATTAGAAGGCCCTGAACGTTACAATTAACTATCATTTTTGCGTCGGATTCGAAAATCTAGACTCACAGGAGAACGACCATAAGGTGCCCGAGGCAGCAACAGACCCTTGGAGACAGGTCGGCCGGAGGTCGATGTATTGAATCTCGACTCAATTCGTGTGCTCCATCGTCATTAGGAGGCCCTGAACGTTACAATTAACTATGAGTTTTGCGTCGGATTCGAAAACGTAGAATCACCGGAGACGGACCATGTGGTGCCGGAGCCAGCGATATCCCCTTGGAGACAAGTCGGCTGGAGTCCGATGTATTGAATCTCGACGCTATTTGAGTGTTCCATCGGCATTAGGAGGCCCTGAGCGTTACAGTTAACTATTAGTTTCGCGTCGGATTCGAAAATCTAGACTCACAGGAGAACGACCATAAGGTGCCCGAGGCAGCAATAGACCCTTGGAGACAAGTCGGCTGGAGGTCAATGTATTGAATCTCGACATAATTTGAGTGTTCCATCGCCAATTGGAGGCCCTGAACGTTACAATTAACTATGAGTATTGCGTCGGATTCGAAAACGTAGAATCACCGGAGACGGACCATGTGGTACCCGAGGCAGCGATATCCCCTTGGAGACAAGTCGGCTGGAGGCCGATGTATAGAATCTCGACGCAATTTGAGTGTTCCATCGTCATTAGAAGGCCCTGAACGTTACAATTGACTATCATTTTTGCGTCGGATTCGAAAATCTACTAACAGGAGAAGGATCATATGGTGCACGAGACTGCAATATCCCCTTGGAGACAAATCGGCTGGAGGACGATGTATTGAATCTCGACGCAATTTGAGTGTTCCATCGTCATTAGGAGGCCCTGAACGTTACAAGTAACTATGAGTTTTGCGTCGGATTCGAAAATCTAGACTCACAGGAGAACGACCATAAGGTGCCCGAGATTGCAATATCCCCTTGGATATAAGTCGACTGGAGGTCGATGTATTGACTCTCGACGCAATTTGAGTGTTCCATCGTCATTACAAGGCCCTGAACGTTACAATTAACTATCATTTTTGCGTCGGATTCGAAAATCTAGATTCACAGGAGAACGACCATAAGGTGCCCGAGGCAGCAATAGACCCTTGGAGACAAGTCGGCTGGAGGCCGATGTATTGAACCTCGACGCAAATTGAGTGTTCCATCGTCATTAGAAGGCCCTGAACGTTACAATTAACTATCATTTTTGCGTCGGATTCGAAAATCTAGACTCACAGGAGAACGACCATAAGGTGCCCGAGGCAGCAACAGACCCTTGGAGACAGGTCGGCCGGAGGTCGATGTATTGAATCTCGACTCAATTCGTGTGCTCCATCGTCATTAGGAGGCCCTGAACGTTACAATTAACTATGAGTTTTGCGTCGGATTCGAAAACGTAGAATCACCGGAGACGGACCATGTGGTGCCGGAGCCAGCGATATCCCCTTGGAGACAAGTCGGCTGGAGTCCGATGTATTGAATCTCGACGCTATTTGAGTGTTCCATCGGCATTAGGAGGCCCTGAGCGTTACAGTTAACTATTAGTTTCGCGTCGGATTCGAAAATCTAGACTCACAGGAGAACGACCATAAGGTGCCCGAGGCAGCAATAGACCCTTGGAGACAAGTCGGCTGGAGGACGATGTATTGAATCTCGACCCAATTTGAGAGTTCCATCGTCATTAGGAGGCCCTGAACCTTACAATTAACTATCAGTTTCGCGTCGGATTCGAAAATCTAGACTCACAGGAGAACGACCATAAGGTGCCTGAGGCAGCAATAGACCCTTGGAGACAAGTCCGCTGGAAACCGATGTATTGATTCTTGACGCAATTTGAGTGTTCCATCGTCATTAGGAGGCCCTGAACGTTACAATTAACTATGAGTTTTGCGTCGGATTCGAAAATCTAGCCTCACAGGAGAACGACCATAAGGTGCCCGAGGCAGCAATAGACCCTGGAGACAAGTCGTCTGGAGGCCGATGTATTGAATCTCGACGCAATTTGAGTCATCTATCGTCAATAGGAGGCGCCGAACGTTACAATTCACTATCATTTTTGCGTCGGATTCGAAAATCTAGACTCACAGGAGAAGGATCATATTGTGCCCGAGACTGCAATATCCCCTTGGATACAAGTCGACTGGAGGTCGATGTATTGACTCTCGACGCAATTTGAGTGTTCCACCGTCTTTAGGGGTCCCAGAACGTTACAATTAACTATCATTTATGCGTCGGATTCGAAAATCTAGACCCACAGGAGAACGACCATAAGGTGCCCGAGGCAGCAATAGACCCTTGGAGACAAGTTGGCTGGAAACCGATGTATTGATTCTTGACGCAATTTGAGTGTTCCATCGTCATTAGGAGGCCCTGAACGTTACAATTCACTATCATTTTTGCGTCGGATTCGCAAATCTAGACTCACAGGGGAAGGAAAATGTGGTGACCGAGGCAGCAATAGACCCTTGGAGACAAGTCGGCTGGAGGTCAATGTATTGAATCTCGACATAATTTGAGTGTTCCATCGCCAATAGGAGGCCCTGAACGTTACAATTAACAATGAGTATTGCGTCGGATTCGAAAACGTAGAATCACCGGAGACGGACCATGTGGTACCCGAGGCAGCGATATCCCCTTGGTGACAAGTCGGCTGGAGGCCGATGTATAGAATCTCGACGCAATATGAGTGTTCCATCGTCATTAGAAGGCCCTGAACGTTACAATTAACTATCATTTTTGCGTCGGATTCGAAAATCTAGACTCACAGGAGAACGACTATAAGGTGCCCGAGGCAGCAACAGACCCTTGGAGACAAGTCGTCTGGAGGCCGATGTATTGAATCTCGACGCAAATTGAGTGTTCCATCGTCATTAGAAGGCCCTGAACGTTACAATTAACTATCATTTATGCGTCGGATTCGAAAATCTACTAACAGGAGAAGGATCATATGGTGCACGAGACTGCAATATCCCCTTGGAGACAAATCGGCTGGAGGTCGATGTATTGAATCTCGACGCAATTTGAGTGTTCCATCGTCATTAGGAGGCCCTGAACGTTACAATTAACCATGAGTTTAGCGTAGGATTCGAAAATCTAGACTCACAGGAGAACGACTATAAGGTTCCCGAGACTGCAATATCCCCTTGGATACAAGTCGACTGGAAGTCGATGTATTGACTCTCGACGCAATTTGAGTGTTCCATCGTCATTAGGAGGCCCTGAATGTTACAATTAACTATCAGTTTTTCGTCGGATTCGAAAATCTAGACTCACAGGAGACGGACCACATGGAGCCCGAGGCAGCAATGCCCCTTGTAGACAAGTCGGCTGGAGGAAGATGTATTGACTCTCGACGCAATTTGAGTGTCCCATCGTCATTAGGAGGCGCTGTACGTTACAATTCACTATCATTTTTGCGTCGGATTCGAAAATCTAGACTCACAGGAGAACGACCATAAGGTGCCTGAGGCAGCAATAGAAACTTGGAGACAAGTCCGCTGGAAACCGATGTATTGATTCTTGACGCAATTTGTGTGTTCCATCGTCATTAGGAGGCCCTGAACGTTACAATTAACTATGAGTTTTGCGTCGGATTCGAAAATCTAGACTCACAGGAGAACGACCATAAGGTGTACGAGGCAGCAATAGACCCTGGAGACAAGTCGTCTGGAGGCCGATGTATTGAATCTCGACGCAATTTGAGTCATCTATCGTCAATAGGAGGCGCCGAACGTTACAATTCACTATCATTTTTGCGTCGGATTCGAAAATCTAGACTCACAGGAGAAGGATCATATTGTGCCCGAGACTGCAATATCCCCTTGGATACAAGTCGACTGGAGGTCGATGTATTGACTCTCGACGCAATTTGAGTGGTCCACCGTCTTTAGGGGTCCCAGAACGTTACAATTAACTATCATTTATGCGTCGGATTCGAAAATCTAGACCCACAGGAGAACGACCATAAGGTGCCCGAGGCAGCAATAGACCCTTGGAGACAAGTTGGCTGGAAACCGATGTATTGATTCTTGACGCAATTTGAGTGTTCCAACGTCATTAGGAGGCCCTGAACGTTACAATTCACTATCATTTTTGCGTCGGATTCGCAAATCTAGACTCACAGGGGAAGGAAAATGTGGTGACCGAGGCAGCAATAGACCCTTGGAGACAAGTCGGCTGGAGGTCAATGTATTGAATCTCGACGCAATTTGAGTGTTCCATCGCCAATAGGAGGCCCTGAACGTTACAATTAACAATGAGTATTGCGTCGGATTCGAAAACGTAGAATCACCGGAGACGGACCAAGTGGTACCCGAGGCAGCGATATCCCCTTGGTGACAAGTCGGCTGGAGGCCGATGTATAGAATCTCGACGCAATATGAGTGTTCCATCGTCATTAGAAGGCCCTGAACGTTACAATTAACTATCATTTTTGCGTCGGATTCGAAAATCTAGACTCACAGGAGGACGACTATAAGGTTCCCGAGACTGCAATATCCCCTTGGATGCAAGTCGACTGGAAGTCGATGTATTGACTCTCGACGCAATTTGAGTGTTCCATCGTCATTAGGAGGCCCTGAATGTTACAATTAACTATCAGTTTTTCGTCGGATTCGAAAATCTAGACTCACAGGAGACGGACCACATGGAGCCCGAGGCAGCAATGCCCCTTGTAGACAAGTCGGCTGGAGGAAGATGTGTTGACTCTCGACGCAATTTGAGTGTCCCATCGTCATTAGGAGGCGCTGTACGTTACAATTCACTATCATTTTTGCGTCGGATTCGAAAATCTAGACTCACAGGAGAACGACCATAAGGTGCCTGAGGCAGCAATAGACCCTTGGAGACAAGTCCGCTGGAAACCGATGTATTGATTCTTGACGCAATTTGAGTGTTCCATCGTCATTAGGAGGCCCTGAACGTTACAATTAACTATGAGGTTTGCGTCGGATTCGAAAATCTAGACTCACAGGAGAACGACCATAAGGTGCCCGAGGCAGCAATAGACCCTTGGAGACAACTCGGCTGGAGGCCGATGTATTGAATCTCGACGCAATTTGAGTGTTCCATCGTCATTAGGAGGCCCTAAACGTTACAATTAACTATCATTTTTGCGTCGGATTCGAAAATCTAGACTCACAGGAGAACGACCATAAGGTGCCCGAGGCAGCAATAGACCCGTGGAGACAAGTCGGCTGGAGGACGATGTATTGAATCTCGACGCAATTTGAGTGTTCCATCGGCATTAGTAGGCCTTACAATTAACTATCATTTTAGCGTCGGATTCGAAAATCTACTTACAGGAGAAGGATCATATGGTGCACGAGACTGCAATAGACCCTTGGAGACAAATCGGCTGGAGGTCAATGTATTGAATCTCGACGCAATTTGAGTGTTCCATCGGCATTAGGAGGCCCTGAACCTTACAATTAACTATCGGTCTCGCGTCGGATTCGAAAATCTAGACTCACAGGAGAACGACCATAAGGTGAACGAGGCAGCAATAGACCCTCGGAGACAAGTCAGCTGGAGGACGATGTATTGAATCTCGACGCAATTTGAGTGTTCCATCGTCATTAGGAGGCCCTGAACCATACAATTAACTATCAGTTTCGCGTCGGATTCGAAAATCTAGACTCACAGGAGAACGACCATAAGGTGCCCGAGGCAGCAATAGACCCTTGGAGACAAGTCGGCTGGAAACCGATGTATTGATTCTTGTCGCAATTTGAGTGTTCCATCGTCATTAGGAGGCCCTGAACGTTACAATTAACTATGCGTTTTGCGTCGGATTCGAAAATCTAGACTCACAGGAGAACGACCATAAGGTGCCCGAGGCAGCAATAGACCCTGGAGACAAGTCGTCTGGAGGCCGATGTATTGAATCTCGACGCAATTTGAGTCATCTATCGTCAATAGGAGGCGCCGAACGTTACAATTCACTATCATTTTTGCGTCGGATTCGAAAATCTAGACTCACAGGAGAAGGATCATATTGTGCCCGAGACTGCAATATCCCCTTGGATACAAGTCGACTGGAGGTCGATGTATTGACTCTCGACGCAATTTGAGTGTTCCACCGTCTTTAGGGGTCCCAGAACGTTACAATTAACTATCATTTATGCGTCGGATTCGAAAATCTAGACCCACAGGAGAACGACCATAAGGTGCCCGAGGCAGCAATAGACCCTTGGAGACAAGTTGGCTGGAAACCGATGTATTGATTCTTGACGCAATTTGAGTGTTCCATTGTCATTAGGAGGCCCTGAACGTTACAATTCACTATCATTTTTGCGTCGGATTCGCAAATCTAGACTCACAGGGGAAGGAAAATGTGGTGACCGAGGCAGCAATAGACCCTTGGAGACAAGTCGGCTGGAGGTCAATGTATTGAATCTCGACATAATTTGAGTGTTCCATCGCCAATAGGAGGCCCTGAACGTTACAATTAACAATGAGTATTGCGTCGGATTCGAAAACGTAGAATCACCGGAGACGGACCATGTGGTACCCGAGGCAGCGATATCCCCTTGGTGACAAGTCGGCTGGAGGCCGATGTATAGAATCTCGACGCAATATGAGTGTTCCATCGTCATTAGAAGGCCCTGAACGTTACAATTAACTATCATTTTTGCGTCGGATTCGAAAATCTAGACTCACAGGAGAACGACTATAAGGTGCCCGAGGCAGCAACAGACCCTTGGAGACAAGTCGTCTGGAGGCCGATGTATTGAATCTCGACGCAAATTGAGTGTTCCATCGCCATTAGAAGGCCCTGAACGTTACAATTAACTATCATTTATGCGTCGGATTCGAAAATCTACTAACAGGAGAAGGATCATATGGTGCACGAGACTGCAATATCCCCTTGGAGACAAATCGGCTGGAGGACGATGTATTGAATCTCGACGCAATTTGAGTGTTCCATCGTCATTAGGAGGCCCTGAACGTTACAATTAACCATGAGTTTAGCGTCGGATTCGAAAATCTAGACTCACAGGAGAACGACTATAAGGTTCCCGAGACTGCAATATCCCCTTGGATACAAGTCGACTGGAAGTCGATGTATTGACTCTCGACGCAATTTGAGTGTTCCATCGTCATTAGGAGGCCCTGAATGTTACAATTAACTATCAGTTTTTCGTCGGATTCGAAAATCTAGACTCACAGAAGACGGACCACATGGAGCCCGAGGCAGCAATGCCCCTTGTAGACAAGTCGGCTGGAGGAAGATGTATTGACTCTCGACGCAATTTGAGTGTCCCATCGTCATTAGGAGGCGCTGTACGTTACAATTCACTATCATTTTTGCGTCGGATTCGAAAATCTAGACTCACAGGAGAACGACCATAAGGTGCCTGAGGCAGCAATAGACCCTTGGAGACAAGTCCGCTGGAAACCGATGTATTGATTCTTGACGCAATTTGAGTGTTCCATCGTCATTAGGAGGCCCTGAACGTTACAATTAACTATGAGGTTTGCGTCGGATTCGAAAATCTAGACTCACAGGAGAACGACCATAAGGTGCCCGAGGCAGCAATAGACCCTTGGAGACAACTCGGCTGGAGGCCGATGTATTGAATCTCGACGCAATTTGAGTGTTCCATCGTCATTAGGAGGCCCTAAACGTTACAATTAACTATCATTTTTGCGTCGGATTCGAAAATCTAGACTCACAGGAGAACGACCATAAAGTGCCCGAGGCAGCAATAGACCCGTGGAGACAAGTCGGCTGGAGGACGATGTATTGAATCTCGACGCAATTTGAGTGTTCCATCGGCATTAGTAGGCCTTACAATTAACTATCATTTTAGCGTCGGATTCGAAAATCTACTTACAGGAGAAGGATCATATGGTGCACGAGACTGCAATAGACCCTTGGAGACAAATCGGCTGGAGGTCAATGTATTGAATCTCGACGCAATTTGAGTGTTCCATCGGCATTAGGAGGCCCTGAACCTTACAATTAACTAACGGTCTCGCGTCGGATTCGAAAATCTAGACTCACAGGAGAACGATCATAAGGTGAACGAGGCAGCAATAGACCCTCGGAGACAAGTCGGCTGGAGGACGATGTATTGAATCTCGACGCAATTTGAGTGTTCCATCGTCATTAGGAGGCCCTGAACCATACAATTAACTATCAGTTTCGCGTCGGATTCGAAAATCTAGACTCACAGGAGAACGACCATAAGGTGCCCGAGGCAGCAATAGACCCTTGGAGACAAGTCGGCTGGAAACCGATGTATTGATTCTTGACGCAATTTGAGTGTTCCATCGTCATTAGGAGGCCCTGAACGTTACAATTAACAATGAGTATTGCGTCGGATTCGAAAACGTAGAATCACCGGAGACGGACCATGTGGTACCCGAGGCAGCGATATCCCCTTGGAGACAAGTCGGCTGGAGGCCGATGTATAGCATCTCGACGCAATATGAGTGTTCCATCGTCATTAGAAGGCCCTGAACGTTACAATTAACTATCATTTTTGCGTCGGATTCGAAAATCTAGACTCACAGGAGAACGACCATAAGGTGCCCGAGGCAGCAACAGACCCTTGGAGACAAGTCGTCTGGAGGCCGATGTATTGAATCTCGACGCAAATTGAGTGTTCCATCGTCATTAGAAGGCCCTGAACGTTACAATTAACTATCATTTTTGCGTCGGATTCGAAAATCTACTAACAGGGGAAGGATCATATGGTGCACGAGACTGCAATATCCCCTTGGCGACAAATCGGCTGGAGGACGATGTATTGAATCTCGACGCAATTTGAGTGTTCCATTGTCATTAGGAGGCCCTGAACGTTACAATTAACCATGAGTTTTGCGTTGGATTCGAAAATCTAGACTCACAGGAGAACGACTATAAGGTTCCCGAGACTGCAATATCCCCTTGGATACAAGTCGACTGGAAGTCGATGTATTGACTCTCGACGCAATTTGAGTGTTCCATCGTCATTAGGAGGCCCTGAATGTTACAATTAACTATCAGTTTTTCGTCGGATTCGATAATCTAGACTCACAGCAGGCGGACCATTTGGTGCCCGAGGCAGCAATATAACCTTGGAGACAAATCGGCTGGAGGACGATGTATTGAATCTCGACGCAATTTGAGTGTACCATCGCCATTAGGAGGCCCTGAACGTTACAATTAACCATGAGTATTGCGTCGGATTCGAAAATCTAGACTCACAGGAGAACGACCATAAGGTGCCCCGAGATTGCAATATCCCCTTGGATACAAGTCGACTGGAGGTCGATGTATTGAATCTCGACGCAATTTGAGTGTTCCATCGTCATTAGGAGGCCCTGAACCTTACAATTAACTATCAGTTTCGCGTCGGATTCGAAAATTTAGACTCACAGGAGAGCGACCATAAGGTGCCCGAGGCAGCAATACACACTTGGAGACAAGTCGGCTGGTGGACGATGTATTGAATCTCGACGCAATTTGAGTCTTCTACCGTCATTAGGAGGCGCTGAACGTTACTATTCACTATCATTTTTGCGTCGGATTCGAAAATCTAGACTCACAGGAGAAGGATCATATAGTGCCCGAGACTGCAATATCCCCTTGGATACAAGTCGACTGGAGGTCGATGTATTGACTCTCGACGCAATTTGAGTGTTCCATCGTCTTTAGGAGTCCCTGAACGTTACAATTAACTATCATTTTTGCGTCGGATTCGAAAATCTAGATTCACAGGAGAACGACCTTAAGGTGCCCGAGGCAGCAATAGACCCTTGGAGACAAGTGGGCTGGAGGCCGATGTATTGAACCTCGACGCAATTTGAGTGTTCCATCGTCATTAGAAGGCCCTGAACGTTACAATTAACTATCATATTTGCGTCGGATTCGAAAATCTAGACTCACACGAGAACGATCATGAGGTGCCCGAGGCAGCAATAGACCCTTGGAGACAAGTCGGCTGGAGGCCGATGTATTGAACCTCGACGCAATTTGAGTGTTCCATCGTCATTAGAAGGCCCTGCACGTTACAATTCACCATCATTTAGGCGTCGGATTCGAAAATCTAGACTCACAGGACAAGGATCATATGGTGCCCAAGACAGCTATATCCCCTTGGAGACAAGTCGGCCGGAGGTCGATGTATTGAATCTCGACTCAATTCGTGTGCTCCATCGTCATTAGGAGGCGCTTAACGTTACAATTAACTATGACTTTTGCGTCGGATTCGAAAATCTAGACCCACAGGAGAACGACCATAAGGTGAACGAGGCAGCAATAGACCCATGGAGACAAGTCGGCTGGAGGACGATGTATTGAATCTCGACGCAATTTGAGTGTTCCATCGGCATTAGTAGGCCCGTAACCTTACAATTAACTATCATTTTAGCGTCGGATTCGAAAATCTACTTACAGGAGATGGATCATATGGTGCACGAGACTGCAATAGACCCTTGGAGACAAATCGGCTGGAGGACGATGTATTGAATCTCGACGCAATTTGAGAGTTCCATCGTCATTAGGAGGCCCTGAACCTTACAATTAACTAATAGTTTCGCGTCGGATTCGAAAATCTAGACTCACAGGAGACGGACTACATGGAGCCCGAGGCAGCAATATCCCCTTGTAGACAAGTCGGCTGGAAACCGATGTATTGATTCTTGACGCCATTTGAGTGTTCCATCGTCATTAGGAGGCCCTGAACGTTACAATTAACTATGAGTTTTGCGTCGGATTCGAAAATCTAGACCCACAGGAGAACGACCATAAGGTGCCCGAGGCAGCAATAGACCCTTGGAGACAACTCGGCTGGAGGCCGATGTATTGAATCTCGACGCAATTTGAGTGTTCCATCGTCATTAGGAGGCCCTAAACGTTACAATTAACTATCATTTTTGCGTCGGATTCGAAAATCTAGACTCACAGGAGAACGACCATAAGGTGCCCGAGGCAGCAATAGACCCTTGGAGACAAGTCGGCTGGAGGACGATGTATTGAATCTCGACGCAATTTGAGTGTTCCATCGGCATTAGTAGGCCCTGAACCTTACAATTAACTATCATTTTAGTGTCGGATTCGAAAATCTACTTACAGGAGAAGGATCATATGGTGCACGAGACTGCAATAGACCCTTGGAGACAAATCGGCTGGAGGTCAATGTATTGAATCTCGATGCAATTTGAGTGTTCCATCGGCATTAGGAGGCCCTGAACCTTACAATTAACTATCGGTCTTGCATCGGATTGGAAAATCTAGACTCACAGGAGAACGACCATAGGGTGCCCGAGGCAGCAATAGACCCTTGGAGACAAGTCGGCTGGAGGACGATGTATTGAATCTCGACGCAATTTGAGTGTTCCATCGTCATTAGGAGGCCCTGAACCTTACAATTAACTATCAGTTTCGCGTCGGATTCGAAAATTTAGACTCACAGGAGAGCGACCATAAGGTGCCCGAGGCAGCAATACACACTTGGAGACAAGTCGGCTGGTGGACGATGTATTGAATCTCGACGCAATTTGAGTCTTCTACCGTCATTAGGAGGCGCTGAACGTTACTATTCACTATCATTTTTGCGTCGGATTCGAAAATCTAGACTCACAGGAGAAGGATCATATAGTGCCCGAGACTGCAATATCCCCTTGGATACAAGTCGACTGGAGGTCGATGTATTGACTCTCGACGCAATTTGAGTGTTCCATCGTCTTTAGGAGTCCCTGAACGTTACAATTAACTATCATTTATGCGTCGGATTCGAAAATCTAGACTCACAGGAGAGTGACCGTAAGGTGCCCGAGGCAGCAATAGACCGTTGGAGACATGTCGGCTGGAAACCGATGTATTGATTCTTGACGCAATTTGAGTGTTCCATCGTCATTAGGAGGCCCTGAACGTTACAATTAACTATCATTTTTGCGTCGGGTTCGAAAATCTAGACTCACAGCAGAACGATAACAAGGTGCCCGTGGCAGCTATTGACCCTTGGAGACAAATCGGCTGGAGGACGATGTATTGAATCTCGACGCAATTTGAGTCTTCTATCGTCATTAGGAGGCGCTGAACGTTGCAATTCACTATGAGGTTTGCGTCGGATTCGAAAATCTAGACTCACAGGAGAACGACCATAAGGTGCCCGATGCAGCAATAGACCCTTGGAGACAACTCGGCTGGAGGCCGATGTATTGAATCTCGACGCAATTTGAGTGTTCCATCGTCATTAGGAGGCCCTAAACGTTACAATTAACTATCATTTTTGCGTCGGATTCGAAAATCTAGACTCACAGGAGAACGACCATAAGGAGCCCGAGGCAGCAACAAACCCTTGGAGACAAGTCGGCTGGAGGCCGATGTATTGAATCTCGACGCAAATTTAGTGTTCCATCGTCATTAGAAGGCCCTGAACGTTACAATTAACTATCATTTTAGCGTCGGATTCGAAAATCTACTAACAGGAGAAGGATCATATGGTGCACGAGACTGCAATATCCCCTTGGAGACAAATAGGCTGGAGGACGATGTATTGAATCTCGACGCAATTTGAGTGTTCCATCGTCATTAGGAGGCCCTGAACGTTACAATTAACCATGAGTTTTGCGACGGATTCGAAAATCTAGACTCACAGGAGAACGACTATAAGGTTCCCGAGACTGCAATATCCCCTTGGATACAAGTCGACTGGAAGTCGATGTATTGACTCTCGACGCAATTTGAGTGTTCCATCGTCATTAGGAGGCCCTGAATGTTACAATTAACTATCAGTTTTTCGTCGGATTCGAAAATCTAGACTCACAGCAGGCGGACCATTTGGTGCCCGAGGCAGCAATATACCTTGGAGACAAATCGGCTGGAGGACGATGTATTGAATCTCGACGCAATTTGAGTGTTCCATCGGCATTAGGAGGCCCTGAACGTTACAATTAACTATGAGTTTTGCGTCGGATTCGAAAATCTAGACTCACAGGAGAACGACCATAAGGTGCCCGAGGCAGCAATAGACCCTTGGAGACAAGTCGGCTGGAGGCCTATGTATTGAACCTCGACGCAATTTGAGTGTTCCATCGTCATTAGAAGGCCCTGAACGTTACAATTAACTATCATTTTTGCGTCGGATTCGAAAATCTAGACTCACAGGAGAACGACCATAAGGTGCCCGAGGCAGCAACAGACCCTTGGAGACAAGTCGGCCGGAGGTCGATGTATTGAATCTCGACTCAATTCGTGTGCTCCATCGTCATTAGGAGGCCCTGAACGTTACAGTTAACTACGAGTTTTGCGTCGGATTCGAAAACGTAGAATCACCGGAGACGGACCATGTGGTGCCGGAGCCAGCGATATCACCTTGGAGACAAGTCGGCTGGAGTCCGATGTATTGAATGTCGACGCTATTTGAGTGTTCCATCGGCATTAGGAGGCCCTGAGCGTTACAGTTAACTATCAGTTTCGCGTCGGATTCGAAAATCTAGACTCACAGGAGAACGACCATAAGGTGCCCGAGGCAGCAATAGACCCTTGGAGACAAGTCGGCTGGAGGACGATGTATTGAATCTCGACGCAATTTGAGAGTTCCATCGTCATTAGGAGGCCCTGAACCTTACAATTAACTATCAGTTTCGCGTCGGATTCGAAAATCTAGACTCACAGGAGACGGACCACATGGAGCCCGAGGCAGCAATATTCCCTTGTAGACAAGTCGGCTGGAGGAAGATGTATTGACTCTCGACGCGATTTGAGTGTCCCATCGTAATTAGGAGGCGCTGAACGTTACAATTCACTATCATTTTTGCGTCGGATTCGAAAATCTAGACTCACAGGAGAACGACCATAAGGTGCCCGAGGCAGCAATAGACCCTTGGAGACAAGTCCGCTGGAAACCGATGTATTGATTCTTGACGCAATTTGAGTGTTCCATCGTCATTAGGAGGCCCTGAACGTTACAATTAACTATGAGTTTTGCGTCGGATTCGAAAATCTAGACTCACAGGAGAACGACCATAAGTTGCCCGAGGCAGCAATAGACCCTTGGAGACAAGTCGTCTGGAGGCCGATGTATTGAATCTCGACGCAAATTGAGTGTTCCATCGTCATTAGAAGGCCCTGAACGTTACAATTAACTATCATTTTTGCGTCGGATTCGAAAATCTAGACTCACAGGAGAACGACCATAAGGTGCCCGAGGCAGCAACAGACCCTTGGAGACAAGTCGTCTGGAGGCCGATGTATTGAATCTCGACGCAAATTGAGTGTTCCATCGTCATTAGAAGGCCCTGAACGTTACAATTAACTATCATTTTTGCGTCGGATTCGAAAATCTACTAACAGGGGAAGGATCATATGGTGCACGAGACTGCAATATCCCCTTGGCGACAAATCGGCTGGAGGACGATGTATTGAATCTCGACGCAATTTGAGTGTTCCATTGTCATTAGGAGGCCCTGAACGTTACAATTAACCATGAGTTTTGCGTTGGATTCGAAAATCTAGACTCACAAGAGAACGACTATAAGGTTCCCGAGACTGCAATATCCCCTTGGATACAAGTCGACTGGAAGTCGATGTATTGACTCTCGACGTAATTTGAGTGTTCCATCGTCATTAGGAGGCCCTGAATGTTACAATTAACTATCAGTTTTTCGTCGGATTCGATAATCTAGACTCACAGCAGGCGGACCATTTGGTGCCCGAGGCAGCAATATAACCTTGGAGACAAATCGGCTGGAGGACGATGTATTGAATCTCGACGCAATTTGAGTGTACCATCGCCATTAGGAGGCCCTGAACGTTACAATTAACCATGAGTATTGCGTCGGATTCGAAAATCTAGACTCACAGGAGAACGACCATAAGGTGCCCCGAGATTGCAATATCCCCTTGGATACAAGTCGACTGGAGGTCGATGTATTGACTCTCGACGCAATTTGAGTGTTCCATCGTCATTACAAGGCCCTGAACGTTACAATTAACTATCATTTTTGCGTCGGATTCGAAAATCTAGATTCACAGGAGAACGACCTTAAGGTGCCCGAGGCAGCAATAGACCCTTGGAGACAAGTGGGCTGGAGGCCGATGTATTGAACCTCGACGCAATTTGAGTGTTCCATCGTCATTAGAAGGCCCTGAACGTTACAATTAACTATCATATTTGCGTCGGATTCGAAAATCTAGACTCACACGAGAACGATCATGAGGTGCCCGAGGCAGCAATAGACCCTTGGAGACAAGTCGGCTGGAGGCCGATGTATTGAACCTCGACGCAATTTGAGTGTTCCATCGTCATTAGAAGGCCCTGCACGTTACAATTCACCATCATTTAGGCGTCGGATTCGAAAATCTAGACTCACAGGACAAGGATCATATGGTGCCCAAGACAGCTATATCCCCTTGGAGACAAGTCGGCCGGAGGTCGATGTATTGAATCTCGACTCAATTCGTGTGCTCCATCGTCATTAGGAGGCGCTGAACGTTACAATTAACTATGACTTTTGCGTCGGATTCGAAAATCTAGACCCACAGCAGAACGACCATAAGGTGCCCGAGGCAGCAATAGACCCATGGAGACAAGTCGGCTGGAGGACGATGTATTGAATCTCGACGCAATTTGAGTGTTCCATCGGCATTAGTAGGCCCGTAACCTTACAATTAACTATCATTTTAGCGTCGGATTCGAAAATCTACTTACAGGAGAAGGATCATATGGTGCACGAGACTGCAATAGACCCTTGGAGACAAATCGGCTGGAGGACGATGTATTGAATCTCGACGCAATTTGAGAGTTCCATCGTCATTAGGAGGCCCTGAACCTTACAATTAACTAATAGTTTCGCGTCGGATTCGAAAATCTAGACTCACAGGAGACGGACTACATGGAGCCCGAGGCAGCAATATCCCCTTGTAGACAAGTCGGCTGGAGGAAGATGTATTGACTCTCGACGCAATTTGAGTGTCCCATCGTCATTAGGAGGCGCTGAACGTTACAATTCACTATCATTTTTGCGTCGGATTCGAAAATCTAGACTCACAGGAGAACGACCATAATGTGCCCGAGACAGCAATAGACCCTTGGAGACAAGTCCGCTGGAAACCGATGTATTGATTCTTGACGCCATTTGAGTGTTCCATCGTCATTAGGAGGCCCTGAACGTTACAATTAACTATGAGTTTTGCGTCGGATTCGAAAATCTAGACCCACAGGAGAACGACCATAAGGTGCCCGAGGCAGCAATAGACCCTTGGAGACAACTCGGCTGGAGGCCGATGTATTGAATCTCGACGCAATTTGAGTGTTCCATCGTCATTAGGAGGCCCTAAACGTTACAATTAACTATCATTTTTGCGTCGGATTCGAAAATCTAGACTCACAGGAGAACGACCATAAGGTGCCCGAGGCAGCAATAGACCCTTGGAGACAAGTCGGCTGGAGGACGATGTATTGAATCTCGACGCAATTTGAGTGTTCCATCGGCATTAGTAGGCCCTGAACCTTACAATTAACTATCATTTTAGTGTCGGATTCGAAAATCTACTTACAGGAGAAGGATCATATGGTGCACGAGACTGCAATAGACCCTTGGAGACAAATCGGCTGGAGGTCAATGTATTGAATCTCGATGCAATTTGAGTGTTCCATCGGCATTAGGAGGCCCTGAACCTTACAATTAACTATCGGTCTTGCATCGGATTGGAAAATCTAGACTCACAGGAGAACGACCATAGGGTGCCCGAGGCAGCAATAGACCCTTGGAGACAAGTCGGCTGGAGGACGATGTATTGAATCTCGACGCAATTTGAGTGTTCCATCGTCATTAGGAGGCCCTGAACCTTACAATTAACTATCAGTTTCACGTCGGATTCGAAAATTTAGACTCACAGGAGAGCGACCATAAGGTGCCCGAGGCAGCAATACACACTTGGAGACAAGTCGGCTGGTGGACGATGTATTGAATCTCGACGCAATTTGAGTCTTCTACCGTCATTAGGAGGCGCTGAACGTTACTATTCACTATCATTTTTGCGTCGGATTCGAAAATCTAGACTCACAGGAGAAGGATCATATAGTGCCCGAGACTGCAATATCCCCTTGGATACAAGTCGACTGGAGGTCGATGTATTGACTCTCGACGCAATTTGAGTGTTCCATCGTCTTTAGGAGTCCCTGAACGTTACAATTAACTATCATTTATGCGTCGGATTCGAAAATCTAGACTCACAGGAGAGTGACCGTAAGGTGCCCGAGGCAGCAATAGACCGTTGGAGACATGTCGGCTGGAAACCGATGTATTGATTCTTGACGCAATTTGAGTGTTCCATCGTCATTAGGAGGCCCTGAACGTTACAATTAACTATCATTTTTGCGTCGGGTTCGAAAATCTAGACTCACAGCAGAACGATAACAAGGTGCCCGTGGCAGCTATTGACCCTTGGAGACAAATCGGCTGGAGGACGATGTATTGAATCTCGACGCAATTTGAGTCTTCTATCGTCATTAGGAGGCGCTGAACGTTGCAATTCACTATGAGGTTTGCGTCGGATTCGAAAATCTAGACTCACAGGAGAACGACCATAAGGTGCCCGATGCAGCAATAGACCCTTGGAGACAACTCGGCTGGAGGCCGATGTATTGAATCTCGACGCAATTTGAGTGTTCCATCGTCATTAGGAGGCCCTAAACGTTACAATTAACTATCATTTTTGCGTCGGATTCGAAAATCTAGACTCACAGGAGAACGACCATAAGGTGCCCGAGGCAGCAACAAACCCTTGGAGACAAGTCGGCTGGAGGCCGATGTATTGAAACTCGACGCAAATTGAGTGTTCCATCGTCATTAGAAGGCCCTGAACGTTACAATTAACTATCATTTTTGCGTCGGATTCGAAAATCTACTAACAGGAGAAGGATCATATGGTGCACGAGACTGCAATATCCCCTTGGAGACAAATAGGCTGGAGGACGATGTATTGAATCTCGACGCAATTTGAGTGTTCCATCGTCATTAGGAGGCCCTGAACGTTACAATTAACCATGAGTTTTGCGACGGATTCGAAAATCTAGACTCACAGGAGAACGACTATAAGGTTCCCGAGACTGCAATATCCCCTTGGATACAAGTCGACTGGAAGTCGATGTATTGACTCTCGACGCAATTTGAGTGTTCCATCGTCATTAGGAGGCCCTGAATGTTACAATTAACTATCAGTTTTTCGTCGGATTCGAAAATCTAGACTCACAGCAGGCGGACCATTTGGTGCCCGAGGCAGCAATATACCTTGGAGACAAATCGGCTGGAGGACGATGTATTGAATCTCGACGCAATTTGAGTGTTCCATCGGCATTAGGAGGCCCTGAACGTTACAATTAACTATGAGTTTTGCGTCGGATTCGAAAATCTAGACTCACAGGAGAACGACCATAAGGTGCCCGAGGCAGCAATAGACCCTTGGAGACAAGTCGGCTGGAGGCCTATGTATTGAACCTCGACGCAATTTGAGTGTTCCATCGTCATTAGAAGGCCCTGAACGTTACAATTAACTATCATTTTTGCGTCGGATTCGAAAATCTAGACTCACAGGAGAACGACCATAAGGTGCCCGAGGCAGCAACAGACCCTTGGAGACAAGTCGGCCGGAGGTCGATGTATTGAATCTCGACTCAATTCGTGTGCTCCATCGTCATTAGGAGGCCCTGAACGTTACAATTAACTACGAGTTTTGCGTCGGATTCGAAAACGTAGAATCACCGGAGACGGACCATGTGGTGCCGGAGCCAGCGATATCACCTTGGAGACAAGTCGGCTGGAGTCCGATGTATTGAATGTCGACGCTATTTGAGTGTTCCATCGGCATTAGGAGGCCCTGAGCGTTACAGTTAACTATCAGTTTCGCGTCGGATTCGAAAATCTAGACTCACAGGAGAACGACCATAAGGTGCCCGAGGCAGCAATAGACCCTAGGAGACAAGTCGGCTGGAGGACGATGTATTGAATCTCGACGCAATTTGAGAGTTCCATCGTCATTAGGAGGCCCTGAACCTTACAATTAACTATCAGTTTCGCGTCGGATTCGAAAATCTAGACTCACAGGAGACGGACCACATGGAGCCCGAGGCAGCAATATTCCCTTGTAGACAAGTCGGCTGGAGGAAGATGTATTGACTCTCGACGCGATTTGAGTGTCCCATCGTAATTAGGAGGCGCTGAACGTTACAATTCACTATCATTTTTGCGTCGGATTCGAAAATCTAGACTCACAGGAGAACGACCATAAGGTGCCCGAGGCAGCAATAGACCCTTGGAGACAAGTCCGCTGGAAACCGATGTATTGATTCTTGACGCAATTTGAGTGTTCCATCGTCATTAGGAGGCCCTGAACGTTACAATTAACTATGAGTTTTGCGTCGGATTCGAAAATCTAGACTCACAGGAGAACGACCATAAGTTGCCCGAGGCAGCAATAGAACCTTGGAGAACTCGGCTAAAGGCCGATGTATTGAATCTCGACGCAATTTGAGTGTTCCATCGGCATTAGTAGGCCCTGAACCTTACAATTAACTATCATTTTAGCGTCGGATTCGAAAATCTACTTACAGGAGAAGGATCATATGGTGCACGAGACTGCAATAGACGCTTGGAGACAAATCGGCTGGAGGTCAATGTATTGAATCTCGACGCAATTTGAGTGTTCCATCGGCATTAGGAGGCCCTGAACCTTACAATTAACTATCAGTTTCGAGTCGGATTCGAAAATCTAGACTCACAGGAGAACGACCATAAGGTGCCCGAGGCAGCAATTGACCCTTGGAGACAAGTCGGCTGGAGGACGATGTATTGAATCTCGACGCAATTTGAGTGTTCCATCGTCATTAGGAGGCCCTGAACCTTACAATTAACTATCAGTTTCGAGTCGGATTCGAAAATCTAGACTCACAGGAGAACGACCATAAGGTGCCCGAGGCAGCAATAGACCCTTGGAGACAAGTCGGCTGGAGGACGATGTATTGAATCTCGACGCAATTTGAGTCATCTATCGTCATTAGGAGGCGCCGAACGTTACAATTCACTATCATTTCTGCGTCGGATTCGAAAATCTAGACTCACAGGAGAAGGATCATATTGTGCCCGTGTCTGCAATATCCCCTTGGATACAAGTCGACTGGAGGTCGATGTATTGACTCTCGACGCAATTTGTGTGTTCCACCGTCTTTAGGGGTCCCAGAACGTTACAATTAACTATCATTTATGCGTCGGATTCGAAAATCTAGACTCACAGGAGAACGACCATAAGGTGCCCGAGGCAGCAATAGACCCTTGGAGACAAGTCGGCTGGAAACCGATGTATTGATTCTTGACGCAATTTGAGTGTTCCATCGTCATTAGGAGGCCCTGAACGTTACAATTCACTATCATTTTTGCGTCGGATTCGAAAATCTAGACTCACAGGGGAAGGAAAATGTGGTGTTCGAGGCAGCAATAGACCCTTGGAGACAAGTCGGCTGGAGGCCGATGTATTGAACCTCGACGCAATTTGAGTGTTCCATCGTCATTAGAAGGCCCTGCACGTTACAATTCACTATCATTTAGGCGTCGGATTCGAAAATCTAGACTCACAGGACAAAGATCATATGGTGCCCAAGACAGCTATATCCCCTTGGAGACAAGTCGGCCGGAGGTCGATGTATTGAATCTCGACTCAATTCGTGTGCTCCATCGTCATTAGGAGGCGCTGAACGTTACAATTAACTATGACTTTTGCGTCGGATTCGAAAATCTAGACCCACAGGAGAACGACCATAAGGTGCCCGAGGCAGCAATAGACCCTTGGAGACAAGTCGGCTGGAGGACGATGTATTGAATCTCGACGCAATTTGAGTGTTCCATCGGCATTAGTAGGCCCGTAACCTTACAATTAACTATCATTTTAGCGTCGGATTCGAAAATCTACTTACAGGAGATGGATCATATGGTGCACGAGACTGCAATAGACCCTTGGAGACAAATCGGCTGGAGGACGATGTATTGAATCTCGACGCAATTTGAGAGTTCCATCGTCATTAGGAGGCCCTGAACCTTACAATTAACTATCAGTTTCGCGTCGGATTCGAAAATCTAGACTCACAGGAGACGGACTACATGGAGCCCGAGGCAGCAATATCCCCTTGTAGACAAGTCGGCTGGAGGAAGATGTATTGACTCTCGACGCAATTTGAGTGTCCCATCGTCATTAGGAGGCGCTGAACTTTACAATTCACTATCATTTTTGCGTCGGATTCGAAAATCTAGACTCACAGGAGAACGACCATAAGGTGCCCGAGACAGCAATAGACCCTTGGAGACAAGTCCGCTGGAAACCGATGTATTGATTCTTGACGCAATTTGAGTGTTCCATCGTCATTAGGAGGCCCTGAACGTTACAATTAACTATGAGTTTTGCGTCGGATTCGAAAATCTAGACCCACAGGAGAACGACCATAAGGTGCCCGAGGCAGCAATAGACCCTTGGAGACAACTCGGCTGGAGGCCGATGTATTGAATCTCGACGCAATTTGAGTGTTCCATCGCCATTAGGAGGCCCTAAACGTTACAATTAACTATCATTTTTGCGTCGGATTCGAAAATCTAGACTCACAGGAGAGCGACCATAAGGTGCCCGAGGCAGCAATACACACTTGGAGACAAGTCGGCTGGTGGACGATGTATTGAATCTCGACGCAATTTGAGTCTTCTATCGTCATTAGGAGGCGCTGAACGTTACTATTCACTATCATTTTTGCGTCGGATTCGAAAATCTAGACTCACAGGAGAAGGATCATATAGTGCCCGAGACTGCAATATCCCCTTGGATACAAGTCGACTGGAGGTCGATGTATTGACTCTCGACGCAATTTGAGTGTTCCATCGTCTTTAGGAGTCCCTGAACGTTACAATTAACTATCATTTATGCGTCGGATTCGAAAATCTAGACTCACAGGAGAGTGACCATAAGGTGCCCGAGGCAGCAATAGACCGTTGGAGACATGTCGGCTGGAAACCGATGTATTGATTCTTGACGCAATTTGAGTGTTCCATCGTCATTAGGAGGCCCTGAACGTTACAATTAACTATCATTTTTGCGTCGGGTTCGAAAATCTAGACTCACAGCAGAACGATCACAAGGTGCCCGTGGCAGCTATTGACCCTTGGAGACAAATCGGCTGGAGGACGATGTATTGAATCTCGACGCAATTTGAGTCTTCTATCGTCATTAGGAGGCGCAGAACGTTGCAATTCACTATGAGGTTTGCGTCGGATTCGAAAATCTAGACTCACAGGAGAACGACCATAAGGTGCCCGATGCAGCAATAGACCCTTGGAGACAACTCGGCTGGAGGCCGATGTATTGAATCTCGACGCAATTTGAGTGTTCCATCGTCATTAGGAGGCCCTAAACGTTACAATTAACTATCATTTTTGCGTCGGATTCAAAAATCTAGACTCACAGGAGAACGACCATAAGGTGCCCGAGGCAGCAACAAACCCTTGGAGACAAGTCGGCTGGAGGCCGATGTATTGAATCTCGACGCAAATTGAGTGTTCCATCGTCATTAGAAGGCCCTGAACGTTACAATTAACTATCATTTTTGCGTCGGATTCGAAAATCTACTAACAGGAGAAGGATCATATGGTGCACGAGACTGCAATATCCCCTTGGTGACAAATAGGCTGGAGGACGATGTATTGAATCTCGACGCAATTTGAGTGTTCCATCGTCATTAGGAGGCCCTGAACGTTACAATTAACCATGAGTTTTGCGTCGGATTCGAAAATCTAGACTCACAGGAGAACGACTATAAGGTTCCCGAGACTGCAATATCCCCTTGGATACAAGTCGACTGGAAGTCGATGTATTGACTCTCGACGCAATTTGAGTGTTCCATCGTCATTAGGAGGCCCTGAATGTTACAATTAACCATCAGTTTTTCGTCGGATTCGAAAATCTAGACTCACAGCAGGCGGACCATTTGGTGCCCGAGGCAGCAATATACCTTGGAGACAAATCGGCTGGAGGACGATGTATTGAATCTCGACGCAATTTGAGTGTTCCATCGTCATTAGGAGGCGCTGAACGTTACAATTCACTATCATTTTTGCGTCGGATTCGAAAATCTAGACTCACAGGAGAACGACCATAAGTTGCCCGAGGCAGCAATAGACCCTTGGAGAACTCGGCTAAAGGCCGATGTATTGAATCTCGACGCAATTTGAGTGTTCCATCGGCATTAGTAGGCCCTGAACCTTACAATTAACTATCATTTTAGCGTCGGATTCGAAAATCTACTTACAGGAGAAGGATCATATGGTGCACGAGACTGCAATAGACGCTTGGAGACAAATCGGCTGGAGGTCAATGTATTGAATCTCGACGCAATTTGAGTGTTCCATCGGCATTAGGAGGCCCTGAACTTTACAATTAACTATCGGCCTCGCGTCGGATTCGAAAATCTAGACTCACAGGAGAACGACCATAAGGTGCCCGAGGCAGCAATAGACCCTTGGAGACAAGTCGGCTGGAGGACGATGTATTGAATCTCGACGCAATTTGAGTGTTCCATCGTCATTAGGAGGCGCCGAACGTTACAATTCACTATCATTTTTGCGTCGGATTCGAAAATCTAGACTCACAGGAGAAGGATCATATTGTGCCCGAGTCTGCAATATCCCCTTGGATACAAGTCGACTGGAGGTCGATGTATTGACTCTCGACGCAATTTGAGTGTTCCACCGTCTTTAGGGGTCCCAGAACGTTACAATTAACTATCATTTATGCGTCGGATTCGAAAATCTAGACTCACAGGAGAACGACCATAAGGTGCCCGAGGCAGCAATAGACCCTTGGAGACAAGTCGGCTGGAAACCGATGTATTGATTCTTGACGCAATTTGAGTGTTCCATCGTCATTAGGAGGCCCTGAACGTTACAATTCACTATCATTTTTGCGTCGGATTCGAAAATCTAGACTCACAGGGGAAGGAAAATGTGGTGTTCGAGGCAGCAATAGACCCTTGGAGACAAGTCGGCTGGAGGTCGATGTATTGGATCGCGACGCAATTTGAGTGTTCCATCGTCATTAGGAGGCCCTGAATGTTACAATTAACTATCAGATTTTCGTCGGATTCGAAAATCTAGACTCACAGCAGACGGACCATTTGGTGCCCGAGGCAGCAATATCCCGTTGGAGACAAATCGGCTGGAGGACGATGTATTGAATCTCGACGCAATTTGAGTCTTCTATCGTCATTAGGTCACCCTGAACGTTATAATGAACTATCAGTTTTGCGTCGGATTCGAAAATCTAGACTTACAAGAGAACGACCATAAGGTGCCCGAGGCAGCATTAGACCCTTGGAGACAAGTCGGCTGGAGGACGATGTATTGGATCGCGACGCAATTTGAGTGTTCCATCGTCATTAGGAGGCGCTGAACCTTACAATTAACTATCAGTTTCGCGGCGGATTCGAAAATCTAGACTCACAGGAGACGGACCACATAGAGCCCAAGGCAGCAAAATCCCCTTGGAGACTAGTCGGCTGGAGGAAGATGTATTGATTCTTGACGCAATTTGAGTGTTCCATCGTCATTAGCAGGCCCTGAATGTTACAATTAACTATCAGTTTTTCGTCGGATTCGAAAATCTAGACTCACAGGAGAAGGATCATACTGTGCCCGAGGCAGCAATATCCCCTTGGAGACAAGTCGGCTGGAGGCCGATTTATTGAATCTCGACGCAATTTGAGTGCTCCATCGTCATTTGGAGGCCCTGAACGTTACAATTAACTATCAGTTTCGCGTCGGATTCAAAAATCCAGACTCACAGGAGACGGACCATTTGGTGCCCGAGGCAGCAATATCCCCTTGGAGACAAATCGGCTGAATGCCTTATGTATTGAATCTCGAGGCAATTTGAGTGTTCCATCGTCATTAGGAAGCCCTGAACGTTACAATTAACAATCAGTTTCGCGTCGGATTCGAAAATCTAGACTCACATCAGAGCGAACATAAGACGCCGGAGGCAGTGATATTCCCATGGAGACAAGTCGGCTGGAGGACGATGTATTGAATCTCGACGCAATTTGAGTGTCCCATCGTCATTAGAAGGCCCTGAACGTTACAATTAACTATCATTTTTGCGTCGGATTGGAAAATCTGGACTCACAGGAGAACGACCATAAGGTGCCTGAGGCAGCAATAGACCCTTGGAGACAAGTCGGCTGGAGGACGATGTATTGAATCTTGACGCAATTTGAGTGTTCCATCGGCATTAGGAGGCCCTGAACGTTACAATTAACAATCATTTTAGCGTCGGATTCGAAAATCTACTCGCAGGAGAAGTTCATACGGTGCTCGAGGCAGCAATAGACCCTTGGAGACAAGTCGGCTGGAAACCGATGTATTGATTCTTGACGCAATTTGAGAGTTCCATCGGCATTAGGAGGCCCTGCACGTTACAATTAACTATCATTTTTGCGTCGGATTCGAAAATCTAGACTCACAGGAGAACGACCATAAGGTGCCCGAGGCAGCAATATCCCCTTGGAGACAAATTAGCTGGAGGACGATGTATTGAATCTCGACGCAATTTGAGTCTTCTATCGTCATTAGGAGGCGCTGAACGTTACAATTCACTATCATTTTTGCGTCGGATTCGAAAATCTAGACTCACAGGAGAAGGATCATATTGTGCCCGAGACAGCAATATCCCCTTGGAGACAAATCTGCTGGAGGACGATGTATTGAATCTCGACGCAATTTGAGAGTTCTATCGTCATCAGGAGGCGCTGAACGTTACTATTCACTATCATTTTTGCTTCGGATTCGAAAATCTAGACTCACAGGAGAAGGATCCTATGGTGCCCGAGACAGCAATATTCCCTTGGAGACAAGCCCGCTGGAGGCCGATGTATTGAATCTCGACGCAATTTGAGTGTTCCATCGCCATTAGGAGGCCCTGAACCTTACAATTAACTATCAGTTTCGCGTCGGATTCGAAAATCTAGACTCATAGAAGAACGATCATAAGGTGCCCGAGGCAGCAATAGACCCTTGGAGACAAGTCGGCTGGAGGACGATGTATTGAATCTCGACGCAATTTGAGTGTTCCATCGTCTTTAGGAGTCCCTGAACGTTACAATTAACTATCATTTATGCGTCGGATTCGAAAATCTAGACTCACAGGAGAAGGATCATATTGTGCCCGAGGCAACATTAGACCATTGGAGACAAGTCGGCTGGAGGACGATGTATTGGATCGCGACGCAATTTGAGTGTTCCATCGTCATTAGGAGGCCCTGAACGTTACAATTAACAATCATTTTAGCGTCGGATTCGATAATCTAAACTCACAGGAGAACGACCATAAGGTGCCCAAGGCAGCAACAGACCCTTGGAGACTAGTCGGCTGGAGGCCGATGTATTGAATCTCGACGCAATTTGAGTGTTCCATCGTCATTAGGAGGCCCTGAATGTTGCAATTAACTATCTGTTTTTCGTCGGATTCGAAAATCTAGACTCACAGCAGACGGATCATTTGGTGCCCGAAGCAGCAATTTCCCCTTGGAGACAAATCGGCTGGAGGACGATGTATTGAATCTCGACGCAATTTGAGTCTTCTATCGTCATTAGGTCGCCCTGAACGTTATAATGAACTATCAGTTTTGCGTCGGATTCGAAAATCTAGACTTACAAGAGAGCAGCATTAGACCCTTGGAGACAAGTCGGCTGGAGGACGATGTATTTAATCGCGACGCAATTTGGGTGTTCCGTCGTCATTAGGAGGCGCTGAACCTTACAATTAACTATCAGTTTCGCGTCGGATTCGAAAATCTAGACTCACAGGAGACGGACCACAATGAGCCCAGGGCGGCAATATCCCCTTGGAGACAAGTCGGCTGGAGGAATATGTATTGAATCTTGACGCAATTTGAGAGTTCCATCGTCATTAGGAGGCCCTGCACGTTACAATTAACAATCAGTTTTGCGTCGGGTTCGAAAATCTAGACTCACAGCAGAACGATCACAAGGTGCCCGTGGCAGCTATTGACCCTTGGAGACAAGTCGGTTGGAGGACGATGTATTGGATCGCGACGCAAAATGAGTGTTCCATCGTCATTAGGAGGCCCTGAACGTTACAATTAACTATCAGTTTCGCGTCGGAGTCAAAAATCCAGACTCACAGGAGACGGACCATTTGGTGCCCGAGGCAGCAATATCCCCTTGGAGACAAATCAGCTGGAGGACGATGTATTGAATCTCGACGCAATTTGAGAGTTCTATCGTCATCAGGAGGCGCTGAACGTTACTATTCACTATCATTTTTGCTTCGGATTCGAAAATCTAGACTCACAGGAGAAGGATCATATGGTGCCCGAGACAGCAATATTCCCTTGGAGACAAGCCCGCTGGAGGCCGATGTATTGAATCTCGACGCAATTTGAGTGTTCCATCGCCATTAGGAGGCCCTGAACCTTACAATTAACTATCAGTTTCGCGTCGGATTCGAAAATCTAGACTCACAGGAGACGGACCACATGGAGCCCGAGGCAGCAATATAACCTTGTAGACAAGTCGGCTGGAGAAAGATGTATTGACTCTCGACGCAATTTGAGTGTTCCATCGTCATTAAGAGGCCCTGAGCATTACATTTGACTATCAGTTTTGCGTCGGATTCTAAAATGTTGACTCACAGGGGGACAACCATACGGTGCTCGAGGCAGCAATATCCCCTCGGAGACAATTCAGCTGGAGGACGATGTATTGAATCTCGACGCAATTTGAGAGTTCTATCGTCATCAGGAGGCGCTGAACGTTACTATTCACTATCATTTTTGCGTCGGATTCGAAAATTTAGACTCACAGGAGACGGACCACATGGAGCCCAAGGCAGCAATATCCCCTTGTAGACAAGTCGGCTTGAGGAGGATGTATTGACTCTCGACGCAATTTGAGTGTCCCATCGTCACTAGGAGGCCCTGAACGTTACAATTCACTATCATTTTTGCGTCCGATGCGAAAATCTAGTCCCACAGGAGAACGACCATAAGGTGCCCGAGGCAGCAATAGACCCTTGGAGACAAGTCGGCTGGAGGACGATGTATTGAATCTCGACGCAATTTGAGTGTTCCATCGGCATTAGGAGGCCCTGAACCTTACAATTAACTATCAGTTTCGCGTCGGATTCGAAAATCTAGACTCACAGGAGACGGACCACATGGAGCCCGAGGCAGCAATATAACCTTGTAGACAAGTCGGCTGGAGGAAGATGTATTGACTCTCGACGCAATTTGAGTGTTCCATCGTCATTAAGAGGCCCTGAGCATCACATTTGACTATCAGTTTTGCGTCGGATTCTAAAATGTTGACTCACAGGGGGACAACCATACGGTGCCCGAGGCAGCAATATCCCCTTGGAGACAAATTAGCTGGAGGACGATGTATTGAATCTCGACGCAATTTGAGTCTTCTATCGTCATTAGGAGGCGCTGAACGTTACAATTCACTATCATTTTTGCGTCGGATTCGAAAATCTAGTCCCACAGGAGAACGACCATAAGGTGCCCGAGGCAGCAATAGACCCTTGGAGACAAGTCGGCTGGAGGACGATGTATTGAATCTCGACGCAATTTGAGTGTTCCATCGGCATTAGGAGGCCCTGAACCTTACAATTAACTATCAGTTTCGCGTCGGATTCGAAAATCTAGACTCACAGGAGACGGACCACATGGAGCCCGAGGCAGCAATATAACCTTGTAGACAAGTCGGCTGGAGGAAGATGTATTGACTCTCGACGCAATTTGAGTGTTCCATCGTCATTAAGAGGCCCTGAGCATCACATTTGACTATCAGTTTTGCGTCGGATTCTAAAATGTTGACTCACAGGGGGACAACCATACGGTGCCCGAGGCAGCAATATCCCCTTGGAGACAAATTAGCTGGAGGACGATGTATTGAATCTTGACGCAATTTGAGTGTTCCATCGTCATTAGGAGGCCCTGAACGTTACAATTAACAATCATTTTAGCGTCGGATTCGAAAATCTACTCGCAGGAGAAGTTCATACGGTGCTCGAGGCAGCAATAGACCCTTGGAGACAAGTCGGCTGGAAACCGATGTATTGATTCTTGACGCAATTTGAGAGTTCCATCGGCATTAGGAGGCCCTGCACGTTACAATTAACTATCATTTTTGCGTCGGATTCGAAAATCTAGACTCACAGGAGAACGACCATAAGGTGCCCGAGGCAGCAATATCCCCTTGGAGACAAATTAGCTGGAGGACGATGTATTGAATCTCGACGCAATTGAGTCTTCTATCGTCATTAGGAGGCGCTGAACGTTACAATTATCTATCATTTTTGCGTCGGATTCGAAAATCTAGACTCACAGGAGAAGGATCATATTGTGCCCGATACAGCAATATCCCCTTGGAGACAAATCTGCTGGAGGACGATGTATTGAATCTCGACGCAATTTGAGAGTTCTATCGTCATCAGGAGGCGCTGAACGTTACTATTCACTATCATTTTTGCTTCGGATTCGAAAATCTAGACTCACAGGAGAAGGATCCTATGGTGCCCGAGACAGCAATATTCCCTTGGAGACAAGCCCGCTGGAGGCCGATGTATTGAATCTCGACGCAATTTGAGTGTTCCATCGCCATTAGGAGGCCCTGAACCTTACAATTAACTATCAGTTTCGCGTCGGATTCGAAAATCTAGACTCATAGAAGAACGATCATAAGGTGCCCGAGGCAGCAATAGACCCTTGGAGACAAGTCGGCTGGAGGACGATGTATTGAATCTCGACGCAATTTGAGTGTTCCATCGTCTTTAGGAGTCCCTGAACGTTACAATTAACTATCATTTATGCGTCGGATTCGAAAATCTAGACTCACAGGAGAAGGATCATATTGTGCCCGAGGCAACATTAGACCATTGGAGACAAGTCGGCTGGAGGACGATGTATTGGATCGCGACGCAATTTGAGTGTTCCATCGTCATTAGGAGGCCCTGAACGTTACAATTAACAATCATTTTAGCGTCGGATTCGATAATCTAAACTCACAGGAGAACGACCATAAGGTGCCCAAGGCAGCAACAGACCCTTGGAGACTAGTCGGCTGGAGGCCGATGTATTGAATCTCGACGCAATTTGAGTGTTCCATCGTCATTAGGAGGCCCTGAATGTTGCAATTAACTATCTGTTTTTCGTCGGATTCGAAAATCTAGACTCACAGCAGACGGATCATTTGGTGCCCGAAGCAGCAATTTCCCCTTGGAGACAAATCGGCTGGAGGACGATGTATTGAATCTCGACGCAATTTGAGTCTTCTATCGTCATTAGGTCGCCCTGAACGTTATAATGAACTATCAGTTTTGCGTCGGATTCGAAAATCTAGACTTACAAGAGAGCAGCATTAGACCCTTGGAGACAAGTCGGCTGGAGGACGATAAATTTAATCGCGACGCAATTTGGGTGTTCCGTCGTCATTAGGAGGCGCTGAACCTTACAATTAACTATCAGTTTCGCGTCGGATTCGAAAATCTAGACTCACAGGAGACGGACCACAATGAGCCCAGGGCGGCAATATCCCCTTGGAGACAAGTCGGCTGGAGGAATATGTATTGAATCTTGACGCAATTTGAGAGTTCCATCGTCATTAGGAGGCCCTGCACGTTACAATTAACAATCAGTTTTGCGTCGGGTTCGAAAATCTAGACTCACAGCAGAACGATCACAAGGTGCCCGTGGCAGCTATTGACCCTTGGAGACAAGTCGGTTGGAGGACGATGTATTGGATCGCGACGCAAAATGAGTGTTCCATCGTCATTAGGAGGCCCTGAACGTTACAATTAACTATCAGTTTCGCGTCGGAGTCAAAATCCAGACTCACAGGAGACGGACCATTTGGTGCCCGAGGCAGCAATATCCCCTTGGAGACAAATCAGCTGGAGGACGATGTATTGAATCTCGACGCAATTTGAGAGTTCTATCGTCATCAGGAGGCGCTGAACGTTACTATTCACTATCATTTTTGCTTCGGATTCGAAAATCTAGACTCACAGGAGAAGGATCATATGGTGCCCGAGACAGCAATATTCCCTTGGAGACAAGCCCGCTGGAGGCCGATGTATTGAATCTCGACGCAATTTGAGTGTTCCATCGCCATTAGGAGGCCCTGAACCTTACAATTAACTATCAGTTTCGCGTCGGATTCGAAAATCTAGACTCACAGGAGACGGACCACATGGAGCCCGAGGCAGCAATATAACCTTGTAGACAAGTCGGCTGGAGAAAGATGTATTGACTCTCGACGCAATTTGAGTGTTCCATCGTCATTAAGAGGCCCTGAGCATTACATTTGACTATCGGTTTTGCGTCGGATTCTAAAATGTTGACTCACAGGGGGACAACCATACGGTGCTCGAGGCAGCAATATCCCCTCGGAGACAATTCAGCTGGAGGACGATGTATTGAATCTCGACGCAATTTGAGAGTTCTATCGTCATCAGGAGGCGCTGAACGTTACTATTCACTATCATTTTTGCGTCGGATTCGAAAATTTAGACTCACAGGAGACGGACCACACGGAGCCCAAGGCAGCAATATCCCCTTGTAGACAAGTCGGCTTGAGGAAGATGTATTGACTCTCGACGCAATTTGAGTGTCCCATCGTCACTAGGAGGCCCTGAACGTTACAATTCACTATCATTTTTGCGTCCGATGCGAAAATCTAGTCCCACAGGAGAACGACCATAAGGTGCCCGAGGCAGCAATAGACCCTTGGAGACAAGTCGGCTGGAGGACGATGTATTGAATCTCGACGCAATTTGAGTGTTCCATCGGCATTAGGAGGCCCTGAACCTTACAATTAACTATCAGTTTCGCGTCGGATTCGAAAATCTAGACTCACAGGAGACGGACCACATGGAGCCCGAGGCAGCAATATAACCTTGTAGACAAGTCGGCTGGAGGAAGATGTATTGACTCTCGACGCAATTTGAGTGTTCCATCGTCATTAAGAGGCCCTGAGCATCACATTTGACTATCAGTTTTGCGTCGGATTCTAAAATGTTGACTCACAGGGGGACAACCATACGGTGCCCGAGGCAGCAATATCCCCTTGGAGACAATTCAGCTGGAGGACGATGTATTGAATCTCGACGCAATTTGAGAGTTCTATCATCATTAGGAGGCCCTAAACGTTAGAATTAACTATCATTTTTGCGTCGGATTCGATAATCTAAACTCACAGGAGAACGACCATAAGGGGCCGAGGCAGCAATATCCCCTTGGAGACAAGTCGGCTGGAGGCCGATGTATTGAATCTCGACGCAATTTGAGTGTCCCATCGTCATTAGAAGGCCCTGAACGTTACAATTAACTATCATTTTTGCGTCGGATTCGAAAATCTAGACTCACAGGAGAACGACCATAAGGTGCTCGAAGCAGCAATAGACCCTTGCAGACAAGTCGGCTGGAAACCGATGTATTGATTCTTGACGCAATTTGAGTGTTCCATCGGCATTAGGAGGCCCTGAACGTTACAATTAATTATCATTTTTGCGTCGGATTCGAAAATCTAGACTCACAGGAGAACGACCATAAGGTGCCCGAGGCAGCAATATCCCCTTTGAGACAAATCAGCTGGAGGACGATGTAATGAATCTCGACGCAATTTGAGTCTTCTATCGTCATTAGCAGGCGCTGAACGTTACAATTCACTATCATTTCTGCGTCGGATTCGAGAATCTAGACTCACAGGAGAAGGATCATATTGTGCCCGAGACAGCAATATCCCCTTGGAGACAAGTCGGCTGGAGGCCGATGTATTGAATCTCGACGCAATTTGAGTGTTCCATCGTCATTAGGTGGCCCTGAACGTTACAATTAACTATCAGTTTCGCGTCGGATTCGAAAATCTAGACTCACAGGAGACGGACCACATGGAGCCCGAGGCAGCAATATCCCCTTGGAGACAAGTCGGCTGGAGGCCGATGTATTGAATCTCGACGCAAAATGAGTGTTCCATCGTCATTAGGAGGCCCTGAATGTTACAATTAACTATCAAGTCTTCGTCGGATTCGAAAATCTAGACTCAATGGAGACGGACGATAAGGTGTCCGATGCAGCAATATCCCCTTGGAGACCAGTCCGCTGGAGGACGATGTATTGAATCGCGACGCAATTTGAGTGCTCCATCGTCATTTGGAGGCCCTGAACGTTACAATTAACTATCAGTTTCGCGTCGGATTCAAAAATCCAGACTCACAGGAGACGGACCATTTGGTGCCCGAGGCAGCAATATCCCCTTGGAGACAAATCAGCTGGAGGACGATGTATTGAATCTCGACGCAATTTGAGAGTTCTATCATCATCAGAAGGCGCTAAACGTTACTATTCACTATCATTCTTGCGTCGGATTCGAAAATCTAGAGTCACAGGAGAACGAACATAAGGTGCCCGAGGCAGCAACAGACCCTTGGAGACAAGTCGGCTGGAGGCCGATGTATTGAATCTCGACGCAATTTGAGTGATCCATCGTCATTAGGAGGCCCTGAACGTTACAATTAACTATCAGTTTCGCGGTGGATTCGAAAATCTAGACTCACAGGAGACGGACCACATGGAGCCCGAGGCAGCAATATCCCCTTGGAGACAAGTCGGCTGGAGGTCGATGTATTGACTCTCGACGCAATTTGAGTGTTCCATCGTCATGAAGAGGCCCTGATCATTACATTTAACTATCAGTTTTGCGTCGGATTCTAAAATGTTGACTCACAGGGGAAAGACCATACGGTGCCCGAGGCAGCAATAGACCCTTGGAGACAAATCGGCTGAATGCCGATGTATTGAATCTCGAGGCAATTTGAGTGTTCCACCGTCATTAGGAAGCCCTCAACGTTACAATTAACAATCAGTTTCGCGTCGGATTCGAAAGTCTAGACTCACATGAGAGCGAACATAAGAGGCCGGAGGCAGTAATATCCCCATGGAGACAAGTCGGCTGGAGGACGATGTATTGAATCTCGACGCAATTTGAGTGTTCCATCGTCATTAGGAGGCCCTGAACCTTACAATTAACTATCAGTTTCGCGTCGGATTCGAAAATCTAGACTCACAGGAGACGGACCACATGGAGCCCGAGGCAGCAATATCCCCTTGTAGACAAGTCGGCTGGAGGAAGATGTATTGACTCTCGACGCAATTTGAGTGTCCCATCGTCATTAGGAGGCGCTGAACGTTACAATTCACTATCATTTTTGCGTCGGACTCGAAAATCTAGACTCACAGGAGAACGACCATAAGGTGCACGATGCAGCAATAGACCCTTGGAGACAAGTCGGCTGGAAACCGATGTATTGATTCTTGACGCAATTTGAGTGTTCCATCGGCATTAGGAGGCCCTGAACGTTACAATTAACTATCATTTTTGCGTCGGATTCGAAAATGTTGACTCACAGGAGAACGACCATAAGGTGCTCGAGGCAGAAATAGACCCTTGGAGACAAGTCGGCTGGAAACCGATGTATTGATTCTTGACGCAATTTGAGTGTTCCATCGGCATTAGGAGGCCCTGAACGTTACAATTAATTATCATTTTTGCGTCGGATTCGAAAATCTAGACTCACAGGAGAACGACCATAAGGTGCCCGAGGCAGCAATATCCCCTTGGAGACAAATCAGCTGGAGGACGATGTATTGAATCTCGACGCAATTTGAGAGTTCTATCGTCATCAGGAGGCGCTGAACGTTACTATTCACTATCATTCTTGCATCGGATTCGAAAATCTAGACACACAGGAGAACGACCATAAGGTGCCCGAGGCAGCAACAGACCCTTGGAGACAAGTCAGCTGGAGGACGATGAATTGAATCTCGACGCAATTTGAGTGTTCCATCGTCATTAGGAGGCCCTAAACGTTACAATTAACTATCATTTTTGCGTCGGATTCGATAATCTAAACTCACAGGAAGACGACCATAAGGTGCCCAAGGCAGCAACAGACCCTTGGAGACAAGTCGGCTGGAGGCCGATGTATTGAATCTCGACGCAATTTGAGTGTCCCATCGTCATTAGATGGCCCTGAACGTTACAATTAACTATCATTTTTGCGTCGGATTCGAAAATCTAGACTCACAGGAGAACGACCATAAGGTGCTCGCGGCAGCAATAGACCCTTGGAGACAAGTCGGCGGGAAACCGATGTATTGATTCTTGACGCAATTTGAGTGTTCCATCGGCATTAGGAGGCCCCGAACGTTACAATTAATTATCATTTTTGCGGCGGATTCGAAAATCTAGACTCACAGGAGAACGACCATAAGGTGCCCGAGGCAGCAATATCCCCTTGGAGACAAATCAGCTGGAGGACGATGTATTGAATCTCGACGCAATTTGAGTCTTCTATCGTCATTAGGAGGCGCTGAACGTTACAATTCACTATCATTTTTGCGTCGGATTCGAGAATCTAGACTCACAGGAGAAGGATCATATTGTGCCCGAGACAGCAATATCCCCTTGGAGACAATTCGGCTGGAGGCCGATGTATTGAATCTCGACACAATTAGAGTGATCCATCGTCATTAGGAGGCCCTGAATGTTACAATTAACTATCAGTTTCGCGTCGGATTCGAAAATCTAGACTCACAGGAGACGGGCCACATGGAGCCCGAGGCAGCAATATCCCCTTGGAGACAAGTCGGCTGGAGGTCGATGTATTGACTCTCGACGCAATTTGAGTGTTCCATCGTCATTAAGAGGCCCTGATCATTACATTTAACTACCAGTTTTGCGTCGGATTCTAAAATGTTGACTCACAGGGGAACGACCATACGGTGCCCGAGGCAGCAATAGACCCTTGGAGACAAATCGGCTGAATGCCGATGTATTGAATCTCGAGGCAATTTGAGTTTTCCACCGTCATTAGGAAGCCCTCAACGTTACAATTAACAATCAGTTTCGCGTCGGATTCGAAAGTCTAGACTCACATGAGAGCGAACATAAGGGGCCGGAGGCAGTAATATCCCCATGGAGACAAGTCGGCTGGAGGACGATGTATTGAATCTCGACGCAATTTGAGTGTTCCATCGTCATTAGGAGGCCCTGAACCTTACAATTAACTATCAGTTTCGCGTCGGATTCGACAATCTAGACTCACAGGAGACGGACCACATGGAGCCCGAGGCAGCAATATCCCCTTGTAGACAAGTCGGCTGGAGGGAGATGTATTGACTCTCGACGCAATTTGAGTGTCCCATCGTCATTAGGAGGCCCTGAACGTTACAATTAACTATGACTTTTGCGGCGGATTCGAAAATCTAGACTCACAGGAGAACGACCATAAGATGCCCGAGGCAGCAACAGACCCTTGGAGACAAGTCGGCTGCAGGCCGATGTATTGAATCTCGACGCAATTTGAGTGTTCCATCGTCATTAGGAGGCCCTAAACGTTACAATTAACTATCATTTTTGCGTCGGATGCGAAAATCTAGTCCCACAGGAGAACGACCATAAGGTGCCCGAGGCAGCAATAGACCCTTGGAGACAAGTCGGCTGGAGGACGATGTATTGAATCTCGACGCAATTTGAGTGTTCCATCGGCATTAGGAGGCCCTGAACCTTACAATTAACTATCATTTTAGCGTCGGATTCGAAAATCTACTAACGGGAGAAGGATCATATGGTGCACGAGACTGCAATAGACCCTTGGAGACAAGTCGGCTGGAGGTCGATGTATTGAATCTCGACGCAATTTGAGTGTTCCATCGTCTTTAGGAGTCCCTGAACGTTACAATTAACTATCATTTACGCGTCGGATTCGAAAATCTAGACTCACAGGAGAAGGATCATATTGTGCCCGAGGCAGCAATATCCCCTTGGAGACAAGTCCGCTGGAGGCCGATGTATTGAATCTCGACGCAATTTGAGTGTTCCATCGCCATTAGGAGTCCCTGAACGTTACAATTAACTATCATTTTTGCGTCGGGTTCGAAAATCTAGACTCACAGCAGAATGATCACAAGGTGCCCCTGGCAGCTATTGACCCTTGGAGACAAATGGGCTGGAGGACGATGTATTGAATCTCAACGCAATTTGAGTCTTCTATCGTCATTAGGAGGCGCTGAACGTTACAATTCACTATCATTTTTGCGTCGGATTCGAAAATCTAAACTCACAGGAGAACGACCATAAGGTGCCCGAGGCAGCAACAGACCCTTGGAGACAAGTCGGCTGGAGGCCGATGTATTGAATCTCGACGCAATTTGAGTGTTCCATCATCATTAGGAGGTCCTGAATGTTACAATTAACTATCTGTTTTTCGTCGGATTCGAAAATCTAGACTCACAGCAGACGGACCATTTGGTGCCCGAGGCAGCAATTTCCCCTTGGAGACATATCGGCTGGAGGACGATGCATTGAATCTCGACGCAATTTGAGTGTTCCATCGTCTTTAGGAGTCCCTGAACGTTACAATTAACTATCATTTATGCGTCGGATTCGAAAATCTAGACTCACAGGAGAAGGATCATATTGTGCCCGAGGCAGCATTAGACCCTTGGAGACAAGTCGGCTGGAGGTCGATGTATTGACTCACGACGCAATTTGAGTGTTCCATCGTCTTTACGAGTCCCTGACCGTTGCAATTAACTATCATTTATGCGTCGGATTCGAAAGTCTAGACTCACAGGAGAACGACCATAAGGTGCGCGAGGCAGCAATAGACCCATGGAGACAAGTCGGCTGGTAACCGATGTATTGATTCTTGATGCAATTTGAGTGTTCCATCGTCATTAGGAGGCCTGAACGTTACAATTCACTGTCATTTTTGCGTCGGATTCGCAAATCTAGACTCACAGGAGAAGGACCATATGGTGCCCGAGGCAGCAATAGACCCTTGGAGACAAGTCGGCTTGAAACCGATGTATTGATTCTTGACGCAATTTGAGTGTTCCATCGTCATTAGGAGTCCCTGAACGTTACAATTAACTATCATTTTTGCGTCGGATTCGATAATCTAAACTCACAGGAGAACGACCATAAGGTGCCCGAGGCAGCAGCAGACCCTTGGAGACAAGTCGGCTGGAGGCCGATGTATTGAATCTCGACGCAATTTGAGTGTTCCATCGTCATTAGGAGGCCCTAAACGTTACAATTAACTATCATTTTTGCGTCGGATTCGAAAATCTAGACTCACAGGAGAACGACCATAAGGTGCCCGAGGCAGCAATATCCCCTTGGAGGCAAATCAGCTGGAGGCCGATGTATTGATTCTTGACGCAATTTGAGTGTTCCATCGACATTAGGAGGCCCTGAACGTTACAATTAACTATCAGTTTTTCGTCGGATTCGAAAATCTGGACTCACATGAGAGCGAACATAAGAGGCCGGAGGCAGTAATATCCCCATGGAGACAAGTCGGCTGGAGGACGATGTATTGAATCTCGACGCAATTTGAGTGTCCCATCGTCATTAGGAGGCCCTAAACGTTACAATTCACTATCATTTTTGCGTCGGATTCGAAAATCTAGACTCACAGGAGAAGGATCATATTGTACCCGAGACAGCTATATCCCCTTGGAGACAAGTCGGCTGGAGGCCGATGTATTGAATCTCGACGCAATTTGAGTGTTCCATTGTCATTAGGAGGCCCTGAACGTTACAATTAACTATCAGTTTCGCGTCGAAATCGAAAATCTAGACTCACAGGAGACGGACCACATGGAGCCCGAGGCAGCAATATCCCCTTGGAGACAAGTCGGCTGGAGGTCGATGTATTGAATCTCGACTCAATTTGAGTGTTCCATCGTCATTAGGTGGCCCTGAACGATACAATTAACAATCAGTTTTGCGTCGGATTCGAAAATCTAGACTCACAGCAGAACGATCACAAAGTGCCCGTGGTAGCTATTGACCCTTGGAGGCAAGTCGGTTGAAGGATGATTTATTGGATCGCGACGTAAAATGAGTGTTCCATCGCCATTAGGAGGCCCTGAATGTTACAATTAACTATCAGGTCTTCGTCGGATTCGAAAATCTAGACCCAATGGAGACGGACGATAAGGTGCCCGATGCAGCAATATCCCCTTGGAGACCAGTCCGCTGGAGGACGATGTATTGAATCGCGACGCAATTTGAGTGCTCCATCGTCATTTGGAGGCCCTGAACGTTACAATTAACTATCAGTTTCGCGTCGGATTCAAAAATCCAGACTCACAGGAGACGGGCCATTTGGTGCCCGAGGCAGCAATATCCCCTTGGAGACAAATCAGCTGGAGGACGATGTATTGAATCTCGACGCAATTTGAGAGTTCTATCGTCATCAGGAGGCGCTGAACGTTACTATTCACTATCATTCTTGCGTCGGATTCGAAAATCTAGGCTCACAGGAGAAGGATCATATGGTGCCCGAGACAGCAATATCCCCTTGGAGACAAGTCCGCTGGAGGCCGATGTATTTAATCTCGACGCAATTTGAGTGTTACATCGTCATTAGGAGGCCCTGAACCTTACAATTAACTATCAGTTTCGCGTCGGATTCGAAAATCTAGACTCACAGGAGACGGGCCACATAGAGCCCGAGGCAGCAATATCCCCTTGTAGACAAGTCGGCTGGAGGAAGATGTATTGACCTCTCGACGCAATTTGAGTGTTCCATCGTCATTAAGAGGCCCTGATCATTACGTTTAACTATCAGTTTTGCGTCGGATTCTAAAATGTTGACTCACAGGGGAACGACCATACGGTGCCCGAGGCAGCAATAGACCCTTGGAGACAAATCGGCTGAATGCCGATGTATTGAATCTCGAGGCAATTTGAGTGTTCCATCGTCATTAGGAAGCCCTGAACGTTACAATTAACAATCCGTTTCGCGTCGGATTCGAAAATCCAGACTCACATGAGAGCGAACAAAAGAGGCCGGAGGTAGTAATATCCCGATGGAGACAAGTCGGCTGGAGGACGATGTATTGAATCTCGACGCAATTTGAGTGTTCCATCGTCATTAGGAGTCCCTGAACGTTACAATTAACTATCATTTATGCGTCGGATTCGAAAATCTAGACACACAGGAGAACGTCCATTTGGTGCCCGAGGCAGCAATAGACCCTTGGAGACAAGTCGGCTGGAGGACGATGTATTGAATCTCGTCGCAATTTGAGTGTTCCATCGTCATTAGGAGGCCCTGAACGTTACAATTAACTATCATTTTATCGTCGGATTCGAATCTCTACTAACAGGAGAAGGATCATATGGTGCACGAGACTGCAATATCCCCTTGCATACAAGTCGACTGGAGGTCGATATATTGAATCTCGACGCAATTTGAGTGTTCCATCGTCATTAGGAGGCCCTGAACGTTATAATGAACTTTCAGTTTTGCGTCGGATTCGAAAATCTAGACTTACAAGAGAACGACCGTAAGGTGCCCGAGGCAGCATTAGACCCTTGGAGACAAGTCGGCTGGAGGACGATGTATTGGATGTTGACTCAATTTGAGTGTTCCATCGTCATTAGGAGGCCCTGAATGTTACAATTAACTATCAGTTTTTCGTCGGATTCGAAAATCTAGATTCACAGCAGACGGACCATTTGGTGCCCGAGGCAGCAATATCCCCTTGGAGACAAATCGGCTGGAGGACGATGTATTGAATCTCCACGCAATTTGAGTCTTCTATCGCATTAGGTCGCCCTGAACGTTATAAAGAACTATCAGTTTTGCGTCGGATTCGAAAATCTAGACTCACAGGAGAAGGATCATATTGTGCCTGAGACAGCAATATCCCCTTGGAGACAAGTCGGCTGGAGGCCGATGTATTGAATCTCGACGCAATTTGAGTGTTCCATCGTCACTAGGAGGCCCTGAACGTTACAATTAACTATCAGTTTCGCGTCGGATTCGAAAATCTAGACTCACAGGAGACGGACCACATGGAGCCCGAGGCAGCAATATCCCCTTGGAGACAAGTCGGCTGGAGGTCGATGTATTGAATCTCGACGCAATTTGAGTGTTCCATCGTCATTAGGAGGCCCTGAACCTTACAATTAACTATCAGTTTCGCGTTGGATTCGAAAATCTAGACTCACAATAGAACGACCATAATTTGCCCGAGGCAGCTATAGACCCTTGGAGACAAGCCGGCTGGAGGTCGATGTATTCGATCGCGACGCAATTTGAGTGTTCCATCGTCATTAGGAGGCCCTAAATGTTACAATTAACTATCAGTTTTTCGTCGGATTCGAAAATCTAGACTCACAGCAGACTGACCATTTCGTGCCCGAGGCAGCAATATCCCCTTGGAGACAAATCGGCTGGAGGACGATGTATTGAATCTCTTCGCAATTTGAGTCTTCTATCGTCATTAGGTCGCCCTGAACGTTATAATGAACTATCAGTTTTGCGTCGGATTCGAAAATCTAGACTTACAAGAGAACGACCGTAAGGTGCCCGAGGCAGCATTAGACCCTTGGAGACAAGTCGGCAGGAGGACGATGTATTGGATCGCGACGCAATTTGAGTAATCCATCGTCATTAGGAGGCCCTGAATGTTACAATTAACTATCAGTTTTTCGTCGGATTCGAAAATCTAGACTCACAGCAGACGGACCATTTGGTGCCCGAGGCAGCAATATCCCCCTTGGAGACAAGACGGCTGGAGGCCGATGTATTGAATCTCGAGGCAATTTGAGTGTTCCATCGTCATTAGGAAGCCCTGAACGTTACAATTAACAATCCGTTTCGCGTCGGATTCGAAAATCTAGACTCACATGAGAGCGAACATAAGAGGCCGGAGGCAGTAATATCCCCATGGAGACAAGTCGGCTGGAGGACGATGTATTGAATCTCGACGCTATTTGAGTGTTCCATCGTCATTAGGAGTCCCTGAACGTTACAATTAACTATCATTTATGCGTCGGATTCGAAAATCTAGACTCACAGGAGAACGTACATTTGGTGCCCGAGGCAGCAATAGACCCTTGGAGACAAGTCGGCTGGAGGACGATGTATTGAATCTCGTCGCAATTTGAGTGTTCCATCGTCATTAGGAGGCCCTGAACGTTACAATTAACTATCATTTTATCGGCGGATCCGAAAATCTGCTAACAGGAGAAGGATCATATGGTGCACGAGACTGCGATATCCCCTTGGATACAAGTCGACTGGAGGTCGATGTATTGAATCTCGACGCAATTTGAGTGTTCCATCGTCATTAGGAGGCCCTGAACCTTACAATTAACTATCAGTTTCGCGTCGGATTCGAAAATCTAGACTCACAATAGAACGACCATAATTTGCCCGAGGCAGCTATAGACCCTTGGAGACAAGCCGGCTGGAGGTCGATGTATTCGATCGCGACGCAATTTGAGTGTTCCATCGTCATTATGAGGCCCTAAATGTTACAATTAACTATCAGTTTTTCGTCGGATTCGAAAATCTAGACTCACAGCAGACGGACCATTTGGTGCCCGAGGCAGCAATATCCCCTTGGAGACAAATCGGCTGGAGGACGATGTATTGAATCTCTTCGCAATTTGAGTCTTCTATCGTCATTAGGTCGCCCTGAACGTTATAATGAACTATCAGTTTTGCGTCGGATTCGAAAATCTAGACTTACAAGAGAACGACCGTAAGGTGCCCGAGGCAGCATTAGACCCTTGGAGACAAGTCGGCAGGAGGACGATGTATTGGATCGCGACGCAATTTGAGTAATCCATCGTCATTAGGAGGCCCTGAATGTTGCAATTAACTATCAGTTTTTCGTCGGATTCGAAAATCTAGACTCACAGCAGACGGACCATTTGGTGCCCGAGGCAGCAATATCCCCTTGGAGACAAGACGGCTGGAGGCCGATGTATTGAATTTCGACGCAATTTGAGTGCTCCATCGTCATTTGGAGGCCCTGAACCTTACAATTAACTATCAGTTTCGCGTCGGATTCGAAAAACTAGACTCACATGAGAGCGAAAATAAGAGGCCGGAGGCAGTAATATCCCCATGGAGACAAGTCGGCTGGAGGACGATGTATTGCATCTCGACGCAATTTGAGAGTTCTATCGTCATCAGGAGGCGCTGAACGTTACTATTCACTATCATTCTTGCGTCGGATTCGAAAATCTAGACTCACAGGAGAAGGATCATATGGCGCCCGAGACAGCAATATCCCCTTGGAGACAAGTCCGCTGGAGGCCGATGTATTTAATCTCGACGCAATTTGAGTGTTACATCGTCATTAGGAGGCCCTGAACCTTACAATTAACTATCAGTTTCGCGTCGGATTCGAAAATCTAGACTCACAGCAGACGGACCATTTGGTGCCCGAGGCAGCAATATCCCCTTGGAGACAAATCGGCTGGAGGACGATGTATTGAATGTCGACGCAATTTGGGTCTTCTATCGCATTAGGTCGCCCTGAACGTTATAATGAACTATCAGTTTTGCGTGGGATTCGAAAATCTAGACTTACAAGAGAACGACCATAAGGTGCCCGAGGCAGCATTAGACCCTTGGAGACAAGTCGGCTGGAGGACGATGTATTGGATCGCGACGCAATTTGAGTGTTCCATCGTCATTAGGAGGCGCTGAACCTTCCAATTAAGTATCAGTTTCGCGTCGGATTCGAAAATCTAGACTCACAGGAGACGGACCACATGGAGCCCGAGGCAGCAATATCCCCTTGGAGACAAGACGGCTGGAGGCCGATGTATTGAATTTCGACGCAATTTGAGTGCTCCATCGTCATTTGGAGGCCCTAAACGTTACAATTAACTATCTGTTTCGCGTCTTACTCAAAAATCCAGACTCACAGGAGACGGACCATTTGGTGCCTGAGGCAGCAATATCCCCTTGGAGACAAATCAGCTGGAGGACGATGTATTGAATCTCGACGCAATTTGAGAGTCCTATCGTCATCAGGAGGCTCTGAACGTTACTATTCACTATCATTCTTGCGTCGGATTCGAAAATCTAGACTCACAGGAGAAGGATCATATGGTGCCCGAGACAGCAATATCCCCTTGGAGACAAGTCCGCTGGAGGCCGATGTATTTAATCTCGACGCAATTTGAGTGTTACATCGTCATTAGTAGGCCCTGAACCTTACAATTAACTATCTGTTTCGCGTCGGATTCGAAAATCTAGACTCACAGGAGACGGACCACATGGATCCCGAGGCAGCAATATCCCCTTGTAGACAAGTCGGCTGGAGGAAGATGTATTGACTCTCGACGCAATTTGAGTGTTCCATCGTCATTAAGAGGCCCTGATCATTACATTTAACTATCAGTTTTGCGTCGCATTCTAAAATGTTGACTCACAGGGGAACGACCATACGGTGCCCGAGGCAGCAATAGACCCTTGGAGACAAATCGGCTGAATGCCGATGTATTAAATCTCGAGGCAATTTGAGTGTTCCATCGTCATTAGGAAGCCCTGAACGTTACAATTAACAATCAGTTTCGCGTCGGATTAGAAAATCTAGACTCACATGAGAGCGAACATAAGAGGCCGGAGGCAGTAATATCCCCATGGAGACAAGTCGGCTGGAGGACGATGTATTGAATCCCGACGCAATTTGAGTGTTCCATCGTCATTAAGACGCCCTGAGCATTACATTTAACTATCATTTTTGCGTCGGATTCGAAAATCTAGACTCACAGGAGAACGACCACAAGGTGCCCGAGGCAGCAATAGACCTTTGGAGACAAGTCGGCTGGAGGTCGATGTATTGACTCTCGACGCAATTTGAGTGTTCCATCGTCATTAGGAGTCCCTGAACGTTACAATTAACTATCATTTATGCGTCGGATTCGAAAATCTAGACTCACAGGAGAACGACCGTTTGGTGCCCGAGGCAGCAATAGACCCTTGGAGACAAGTCGGCTGGAGGCCGATGTATTGAATCTCGACGCAATTTGAGTGTTCCATCGTCATTAGGAGGCCCTGAACGTTACAATTAACTATCAGTTTCGCGTCGAATTCGAAAATCTAGACTCACAGGAGATGGACCACATGGAGCCCGAGGCAGCAATATCCCCTTGGAGACAAGTCGGCTGGAGGTCGATGTATTGAATCTCGACTCAATTTGAGTGTTCCATCGTCATTAGGTGGCCCTGAACGATACAATTAACAATCAGTTTTGCGTCGGATTCGAAAATCTAGACTCACAGCAGAACGATCACAAAGTGCCCGTGGTAGCTATTGACCCTTGGAGGCAAGTCGGTTGAAGGATGATTTATTGGATCGCGACGTAAAATGAGTGTTCCATCGCCATTAGGAGGCCCTGAATGTTACAATTAACTATCAGGTCTTCGTCGGATTCGAAAATCTAGACCCAATGGAGACGGACGATAAGGTGCCCGATGCAGCAATATCCCCTTGGAGACCAGTCCGCTGGAGGACGATGTATTGAATCGCGACGCAATTTGAGTGCTCCATCGTCATTTGGAGGCCCTGAACGTTACAATTAACTATCAGTTTCGCGTCGGATTCAAAAATCCAGACTCACAGGAGACGGGCCATTTGGTGCCCGAGGCAGCAATATCCCCTTGGAGACAAATCAGCTGGAGGACGATGTATTGAATCTCGACGCAATTTGAGAGTTCTATCGTCATCAGGAGGCGCTGAACGTTACTATTCACTATCATTCTTGCGTCGGATTCGAAAATCTAGGCTCACAGGAGAAGGATCATATGGTGCCCGAGACAGCAATATCCCCTTGGAGACAAGTCCGCTGGAGGCCGATGTATTTAATCTCGACGCAATTTGAGTGTTACATCGTCATTAGGAGGCCCTGAACCTTACAATTAACTATCAGTTTCGCGTCGGATTCGAAAATCTAGACTCACAGGAGACGGGCCACATAGAGCCCGAGGCAGCAATATCCCCTTGTAGACAAGTCGGCTGGAGGAAGATGTATTGACCTCTCGACGCAATTTGAGTGTTCCATCGTCATTAAGAGGCCCTGATCATTACGTTTAACTATCAGTTTTGCGTCGGATTCTAAAATGTTGACTCACAGGGGAACGACCATACGGTGCCCGAGGCAGCAATAGACCCTTGGAGACAAATCGGCTGAATGCCGATGTATTGAATCTCGAGGCAATTTGAGTGTTCCATCGTCATTAGGAAGCCCTGAACGTTACAATTAACAATCCGTTTCGCGTCGGATTCGAAAATCCAGACTCACATGAGAGCGAACAAAAGAGGCCGGAGGTAGTAATATCCCGATGGAGACAAGTCGGCTGGAGGACGATGTATTGAATCTCGACGCAATTTGAGTGTTCCATCGTCATTAGGAGTCCCTGAACGTTACAATTAACTATCATTTATGCGTCGGATTCGAAAATCTAGACTCACAGGAGAACGTCCATTTGGTGCCCGAGGCAGCAATAGACCCTTGGAGACAAGTCGGCTGGAGGCCGATGTATTGAATCTCGACGCAATTTGAGTGTTCCATCGTCATTAGGAGGCCCTGAACGTTACAATTAACTATCAGTTTCGCGTCGGATTCGAAAATCTAGACTCACAGGAGACGGACCACATGGAGCCCGAGGCAGCAATATCCCCTTGGAGACAAGTCGCCTGGAGGTCGATGTATTGAATCTCGACTCAATTTGAGTGTTCCATCGTCATTAGGTGGCCCTGAACGTTACAATTAACAATCAGTTTTGCGTCGGATTCGAAAATCTAGACTCAATGGAGACGGACGATAAGGTGCCCGATGCAGCAATATCCCCTTGGAGACCAGTCCGCTGGAGGACGATGTATTGAATCGCGACGCAATTTGAGTGCTCCATCGTCGTTTGGAGGCCCTGAACGTTACAATTAACTATCAGTTTCGCGTCGGATTCAAAAATGCAGACTCACAGGAGACGGACCATTTGGTGCCCGAGGCAGCAATATCCCCTTGGAGACAAATCAGCTGGAGGACGATGTATTGAATATCGACGCAATTTGAGAGTTCTATCGTCATCAGGAGGCGCTGGACGTTACTATTCACTATCATTCTTGCGTCGGATTCGAAAATCTATACTCACAGGAGAAGGATCATATGGTGCCCGAGACAGCAATATCCCCTTGGAGACAAGTCCGCTGGAGGCCGATGTATTTAATCTCGACGCAATTTGAGTGTTACATCGTCATTAGGAGGCCCTGAACCTTGCAATTAACTATGAGTTTCGCGCGGATTCGAAAATCTAGACTCACAGGAGACGGACCACATGGAGCCCGAGGCAGCAATATCCCCTTGTAGACAAGTCGGCTGGAGGAAGATGTATTGACTCTCGACGCAATTTGAGTGTTCCATCGTCATTAAGAGGCCCTGATCACTACATTTAACTATCAGTTTTGCGTCGGATTCTAAAATGTTGACTCACAGGGGAACGACCATACGGTGCCCGAGTCAGCAATAGACCCTTGGAGACAAGTCGGCTGGAGGACGATGTATTGAATCTCGTCGCAATTTGAGTGTTCCATCGTCATTAGGAGGCCCTGAACGTTACAATTAACTATCATTTTATCGGCGGATCCGAAAATCTACTAACAGGAGAAGGATCATATGGTGCACGAGACTGCGATATCCCCTTGGATACAAGTCGACTGGAGGTCGATGTATTGAATCTCGACGCAATTTGAGTGTTCCATCGTCATTAGGAGGCCCTGAACCTTACAATTAACTATCAGTTTCGCGTCGGATTCGAAAATCTAGACTCACAATAGAACGACCATAATTTGCCCGAGGCAGCTATAGACCCTTGGAGACAAGCCGGCTGGAGGTCGATGTATTCGATCGCGACGCAATTTGAGTGTTCCATCGTCATTAGGAGGCCCTAAATGTTACAATTAACTATCAGTTTTTCGTCGGATTCGAAAATCTAGACTCACAGCAGACGGACCATTTGGTGCCCGAGGCAGCAATATCCCCTTGGAGACAAATCGGCTGGAGGACGATGTATTGAATCTCTTCGCAATTTGAGTCTTCTATCGTCATTAGGTCGCCCTGAACGTTATAATGAACTATCAGTTTTGCGTGGGATTCGAAAATCTAGACTTACAAGAGAACGACCATAAGGTGCCCGAGGCAGCATTAGACCCTTGGAGACAAGTCGGCTGGAGGACGATGTATTGGATCGCGACGCAATTTGAGTGTTCCATCGTCATTAGGAGGCGCTGAACCTTCCAATTAACTATCAGTTTCGCGTCGGATTCGAAAATCTAGACTCACAGGAGACGGACCACATGGAGCCCGAGGCAGCAATATCCCCTTGGAGACAAGACGGCTGGAGGCCGATGTATTGAATTTCGACGCAATTTGAGTGCTCCATCGTCATTTGGAGGATCTAAACGTTACAATTAACTATCTGTTTCGCGTCTTATTCAAAAATCCAGACTCACAGGAGACGGACCATTTGGTGCCCGAGGCAGCAATATCCCCTTGGAGACAAATCAGCTGGAGGACGATGTATTGAATCTCGACGCAATTTGAGAGTTCTGTCGTCATCAGGAGGCTCTGAACGTTACTATTCACTATCATTCTTGCGTCGGATTCGAAAATCTAGACTCACAGGAGAAGGATTATATGGTGCCCGAGACAGCAATATCCCCTTGGAGACAAGTCCGCTGGAGGCCGATGTATTTAATCTCGACGCAATTTGAGTGTTACATCGTCATTAGTAGGCCCTGAACCTTACAATTAACTATCTGTTTCGCGTCGGATTCGAAAATCTAGACTCACAGGAGACGGACCACATGGAGCCCGAGGCAGCAATATCCCCTTGTAGACAAGTCGGCTGGAGGAAGATGTATTGACTCTCGACGCAATTTGAGTGTTCCATCGTCATTAAGAGGCCCTGATCATTACATTTAACTATCAGTTTTGCGTCGCATTCTAAAATGTTGACTCACAGGGGAACGACCATACGGTGCCCGAGGCAGCAATAGACCCTTGGAGACAAATCGGCTGAATGCCGATGTATTAAATCTCGAGGCAATTTGAGTGTTCCATCGTCATTAGGAAGCCCTGAACGTTACAATTAACAATCAGTTTCGCGTCGGATTAGAAAATCTAGACTCACATGAGAGCGAACATAAGAGGCCGGAGGCAGTAATATCCCCATGGAGACAAGTCGGCTGGAGGACGATGTATTGAATCCCGACGCAATTTGAGTGTTCCATCGTCATTAAGAGGCCCTGAGCATTACATTTAACTATCATTTTTGCGTCGGATTCGAAAATCTAGACTCACAGGAGAACGACCATAAGGTGCCCGAGGCAGCAATAGACCTTTGGAGACAAGTCGGCTGGAGGTCGATGTATTGACTCTCGACGCAATTTGAGTGTTCCATCGTCATTAGGAGCCCCTGAACGTTACAATTAACTACCATTTATGCATCGGATTCGAAAATCTAGACTCACAGGAGAACGACCGTTTGGTGCCCGAGGCAGCAATAGACCCTTGGAGACAAGTCGGCTGGAGGACGATGTATTGAATCTCGACGCAATTTGAGTGTTCCATCGTCATTAGGAGGCCCTAAACGTTAGAATTAACTATCATTTTTGCGTCGGATTCGATAATCTAAACTCACAGGAGAACGACCATAAGGTGCCCGAGGCGGCAACATACCCTTGGAGACAAGTCATCTGGAGGCCGATGTATTGAATCTCGACGCAATTTGAGTCTTCCATCGTCATTACAAGGCCCTGAGCGTTACAATTAACTATCATTTTTGCGTCGGATTTTAAAATCTAGACTCACAGGAGAACGACCATAAGGTGCCCGAGGCAGCAATAGACCCTTGGAGACAAGTCGGCTGGAGGTCGATGTATTGGATCGCGACGCAATTTGAGTGTTCCATCGTCATTAGGAGGCCCTGAATGTTACAATTAACTATCAGTTTTTCGTCGGATTCGAAAATCTAGACTCACAGGAGAAGGATCATATTGTGCCCGAGGCAGCATTAGACACTTGGATACAAGTCGACTGGAGGTCGATGTATTGACTCTCGACGCAATTTGAGTGTTCCATCGGCATTAGGAGGCCCTGAACGTTGCAGTTAACTATCATTTTAGCGTCGGATTCGAAAATCTACTAACAGGAGAATGACCATAAGGTGGCCGAGGAAGTAATATCCCCATGGAGACAAATCAGCTGGAGGACGATGTATTTAATCTCGACGCTATTTGAGGGTTCTATCGTCATCAGGAGGCGCTGGACGTTATTATTCACTATCATTTTTGTGTCGGATTCGAAAATCTAGACTCACAGGAGAGGGATCATATGGTGCCCGAGACAGCAATGTCCCCTTGTAGACAAGTCGGCTGGTGGAAGATGTATTGACTCTCGACGCAATTTGAGTGTTCCGTCGCCATTAAGAGGTCCTGAGCATTACTTTTAACTATCAGTTTTGCGTCGGATTCTAAAATGTTGACTCACAGGGGAACGACCATATGGTGCCCGAGGCAGCAATAGACCCTTGGAGACAAATCGGCTGAATCCCGATGTATTGAATCTCGAGGCAATTTGAGTGTTCCATCGTCATTAGGAGGCCCTAAACGTTAGAATTAACTATCATTTTTGCGTCGGATTCGACAATCTAAACATACAGGAGAACGACCATAAGGTGCCCGAGGCAGCAACAGACCCTTGGAGACAAGTCGGCTTGAGGCTGATGTATTGAATCTCGACGCAATTTGAGTGGTCCATCGTCATTACAAGGCCCTGAACGTTACAATTAACTATCATTTTTGCGTCGGATTCGAAAATCTAGACTCACAGGAGAACGACCATAAGGTGCCCGAGCAGCAATAGACCCTTGGAGACAAGTCGGCTGGAGGACGATGAATTGGATCGCGACGCTATTTGTCTGTTCCATCGTCATTAGGAGGCCCTGAATGTTACAATTAACTATCAGTTTTGCGTCGGATTCGAAAATCTAGACTCACAGCAGACGGACCATTTGGTGCCCGAGGCAGCAATATCCCCTTGGAGACAAATGGGCTGGAGGACGATGTATTTGAGTGCTCCATCGACCTTAGAAGGACCTGAACGTTACAATTAACTATCATTTTTGCGTCGGATTCGAAAATCTAGACTCACAGGAGAAGGATCATATGTGCACGAGACAGCAATATCCCCTTGGATACAAGTCGACTGGAGGTCGATGTATTAACTCTCTACGCAATTTGAGTGTTCCATCGTCTTTAGGAGTCCCTGAACGTTACAATTAACTTTCATTTATGCGTCGGATTCGAAAATCTAGACTCACAGGAGAACGACCATAAGGTGCCCGAGGCAGCAACAGACCCTTGGAGACAAGTCGGCTGGAGGACGATGTATTGTATCTCGACGCAATTTGAGTGTTCCATCGTCTTTAGGAGTCCCTGAACGTTACAATTAACTATCATTTTTGCGTCGGATTCGAAAATCTATTCTCACTGGAGACGGACCATAAGGTGCCCGATGCAGCAATATCCCCTTGGAGACAAATCAGCTGGAGGACGATGTGTTGAATCTCGACGCAATTTGAGAGTTCTATCGTCATCAGGAGGCGCTGAACGTTACAATTCACTATCATTTTTGCGTCGGATTCGAAAATCTAGACTCACAGGAGAAGAATCATATGGTGCCCGAGACAGCAATATAGCCTTGGAGACAAGTCCGCTGGAGGCCGATGTATTGAATCTCGACGCAATTTGAGTGTTCCATCGTCATTAGGAGGCCCTGAACCTTACAGTTAACTATCAGTTTCGCGTCGGATTCGAAAATCTAGACTCATTTGAGAGCGAACATAAGAGCCCGGAGGCAGTAATATCGCCATGGAGACAAGTCGGCTGGAGAACGATGTATTGAATCTCGACGCAATTTGAGTGTCCCATCGTCATTAGGAGGCCATAAACGTTACAATTAACTATCATTTTTGCGTCGGATTCGATAATCTAAACTCACAGGAGAACGACCATAAGGTGGCCGAGGCAGTAATATCCCCATGGAGACAAGTCGGCTGGAGGAAGATGTATTGACTCTCGACGCAATTTGAGTGTTCCATCGTCATTAGAAGGCCCTGAAAGTTACAATTAACTATCAATTTTGCGTCGGATTCGAAAATCTAGACTCACAGGAGAACGACCATTTGGTGCCCGAGGCAGCAAAACCCCCTTGGAGACAAATCGGCTGGAGGGCGATGTATTTAATCTCGACACAATTTGAGTGTCCCATCGTCATATGAAGGCCCTGAACGTTACAATTCACTATCATTTTTGCGTCGGATTCGAAAATCTAGACTCACAGGAGAAGGATCATATTGTGCCCGAGGCAGCATTAGACACTTGGATACAAGTCGACTGGAGGTCGATGTATTGACTCTCGACGCAATTTGAGTGTTCCATCGGCATTAGGAGGCCCTGAACGTTACAGTTAACTATCATTTTAGCGTCGGATTCGAAAATCTACTAACAGGAGAATGACCATAAGGTGGCCGAGGAAGTAATATCCCCATGGAGACAAATCAGCTGGAGGACGATGTATTTAATCTCGACGCTATTTGAGAGTTCTATCGTCATCAGGAGGCGCTGGACGTTATTATTCACTATCATTTTTATGTCGGATTCGAAAATCTAGACTCACAGGAGAGGGATCATATGGTGCCCGAGACAGCAATATCCCCTTGTAGACAAGTCGGCTGGTGGAACATGTATTGACTCTCGACGCAATTTGAGTGTTCCATCGCCATTAAGAGGTCCTGAGCATTACATTTAACTATCAGTTTTGCGTCGGATTCTAAAATGTTGACTCACAGGGGAACGACCATATGGTGCCCGAGGCAGCAATAGACCCTTGGAGACAAATCGGCTGAATCCCGATGTATTGAATCTCGAGGCAATTTGAGTGTTCCATCGTCATTAGGAGGCCCTAAACGTTAGAATTAACTATCATTTTTGCGTCGGATTCGATAATCTAAACATACAGGAGAACGACCATAAGGTGCCCGAAGCAGCAACAGACCCTTGGAGACAAGTCGGCTGGAGGCTGATGTATTGAATCTCGACGCAATTTGAGTGGTCCATCGTCATTACAAGGCCCTGAACGTTACAATTAACTATCATTTTTGCGTCGGATTCGAAAATCTAGACTCACAGGAGGACGACCATAAGGTGCCCGAGCAGCAATAGACCCTTGGAGACAAGTCGGCTGGAGGACGATGAATTGGATCGCGACGCTATTTGTCTGTTCCATCGTCATTAGGAGGCCCTGAATGTTACAATTAACTATCAGTTTTGCGTCGGATTCGAAAATCTAGACTCACAGCAGACGGACCATTTGGTGCCCGAGGCAGCAATATCCCCTTGGAGACAAATGGGCTGGAGGACGATGTATTTGAGTGCTCCATCGACCTTAGAAGGACCTGAACGTTACAATTAACTATCATTTTTGCGTCGGATTCGAAAATCTAGACTCACAGGAGAAGGATCATATGTGCACGAGACTGCAATATCCCCTTGGATACAAGTCGACTGGAGGTCTATGTATTAACTCTCTACGCAATTTGAGTGTTCCATCGTCTTTAGGAGTCCCTGAACGTTACAATTAACTTTCATTTATGCGTCGGATTCGAAAATCTAGACTCACAGGAGAACGACCATAAGGTGCCCGAGGCAGCAACAGACCCTTGGAGACAAGTCGGCTGGAGGACGATGTATTGTATCTCGACGCAATTTGAGTGTTCCATCGTCTTTAGGAGTCCCTGAACGTTACAATTAACTATCATTTTTGCGTCGGATTCGAAAATCTATTCTCACTGGAGAAGGACCATAAGGTGCCCGATGCAGCAATATCCCCTTGGAGACAAATCAGCTGGAGGACGATGTGTTGAATCTCGACGCAATTTGAGAGTTCTATCGTCATCAGGAGGCGCTGAACGTTACAATTCACTATCATTTTTGCGTCGGATTCGAAAATCTAGACTCACAGGAGAAGGATCATATGGTGCCCGAGACAGCAATATAGCCTTGGAGACAAGTCCGCTGGAGGCCGATGTATTGAATCTCGACGCAATTTGAGTGTTCCATCGTCATTAGGAGGCCCTGAACCTTACAGTTAACTATCAGTTTCGCGTCGTTTTCGAAAATCTAGACTCACATGAGAGCGAACATAAGAGCCCGGAGGCAGTAATATCGCCATGGAGACAAGTCGGCTGGAGAACGATGTATTGAATCTCGACGCAATTTGAGTGTCCCATCGTCATTAGGAGGCCATAAACGTTACAATTAACTATCATTTTTGCGTCGGATTCGATAATCTAAACTCACAGGAGAACGACCATAAGGTGGCCGAGGCAGTAATATCCCCATGGAGACAAGTCGGCTGGAGGAAGATGTATTGACTGTCGACGCAATTTGAGTGTTCCATCGTCATTAGAAGGCCCTGAAAGTTACAATTAACTATCATTTTTGCGTCGGATTCGATAATCTAAACTCACAGGAGAACGACCATAAGGTGGCCGAGGCAGTAATATCCCCATGGAGACAAGTCGGCTGGAGGAAGATGTATTGACTCTCGACGGAATTTGAGTGTTCCATCGTCATTAGAAGGCCCTGAAAGTTACAATTAACTATCATTTTTGCGTCGGATTCGAAAATCTAGACTCACAGGAGAACGACCATGTGGTGCCCGAGGCAGCAATATCCCCTTGGAGGCAAATCAGCTGGAGGACGATGTATTTAATCTCGACGCTATTTGAGAGTTCTATCGTCATCAGGAGGCGCTGGACGTTACTATTCACTATCATTTTTGTGTCGGATTCGAAAATCTAGACTCACAGGAGAAGGATCATATGGTGCCCGAGACAGCAATATCCCCTTGTAGACAAGTCCGCTGGAGGCCGATGTATTTAATCTCGACGCAATTTGAGTGTTACATCGTCATTAGGAGGCCCTGAACCTTACAATTAACTATCAGTTTCGCGCGGATTCGAAAATCTAGACTCACAGGAGACGGACCACATGGAGCCCGAGGCAGCAATATCCCCTTGTAGGCAAGTCGGCTGGAGGAAGATGTATTGACTCTCGACGCAATTTGAGTGTTCCATCGTCATTAAGAGGCCCTAAACGTTACAATTAACTATCATTTTTGCGTCGGATTCGAAAATCTAGACTCACAGGAGAACGACCATAAGGTGCCCGAGCAGCAATAGACCCTTGGAGACAAGTCGGCTGGAGGCCGATGTATTGAATCTCGACGCAATTTGAGAGTTCCATCGGCATTAGGAGGCCCTGAACGTTACAATTAACTATCATTTTTGCGTCGGATTCGAAAATCTAGACTTACAAGAGAACGACCATAAGGTGCCCGAGGCAGCAATAGACCCTTGGAGACAAGTCGGCTGGAGGCCGATGTATTGAATCTCGACGCAATTTGAGTGTTCCATCGTGTTTAGGAGTCCCTGAACGTTACAATTAACTATCATTTTTGCGTCGGATTCGAAAATCTAGACTTACAAGAGAACGACTATATGGTGCCCGAGGCAGCATTAGACCCTTGGAGACAAGTCGGCTGGAGGACGATGTATTGGATCGCGACGCAATTTGTCTGTTCCATCGTCATTAGGAGGCCCTGAATGTTACAATTAACTATCAGTTTTGCGTCGGATTCGAAAATCTAGACTCACAGCAGACGGACCTTTTGGTGCCCGAGGCAGCAATATCCCCTTGGAGACAAATGGGCTGGAGGACGATGTATTTGAGTGCTCCATCGTCCTTAGAAGGACCTGAACGTTACAATTAACTATCATTTTTGCGTCGGATTCGAAAATCTAGACTCACAGGAGAAGGATCATATGGTGCACGAGACTGCAATATCCCCTTGGATGCAAGTCGACTGGAGGTCCATGTCTTGACTCTCGACGCAATTTGAGTGTTCCATCGTCTTTAGGAGTCCCTGAACGTTGCAATTAACTATCATTTTTGCGTCGGATTCGAAAATCTAGACTTACAAGAGAACGACCATAAGGTGCCCGAGGCAGCAATAGACCCTTGGAGACAAGTCGGCTGGAGAACGATGTATTGAATCTCGACGCAATTTGAGTGTCCCATCGTCATTAGGAGGCCCTGAACGTTACAATTAACAATCATTCTTGCCTCGGATTCGAAAATCTAGACTCACAGGAGCAAGACCAGAAGGTGCCCGAGGCAGCAATAGACCCCTGGAGACAAGTCGGCTGGAGGCCGATGTATTGAATCTCGACGCAATTTGAGTGTCCCATCGTCATTAGGAGGCCCTAAACGTTGCAATTAACTATCATTTTTGCGTCGGATTCGATAATCTAAACTCAAAGGATAACGACCATAAGGTGCCCGAGGCAGCAATATCCCCTTGGAGACAATTCGGCTGGAGGCCCATGTATCGAATCTCGACGCAATTTGAGTGTTCCATCGTCATTAGAAGGCCTTGAACGTTACAATTAACTATCATTTTTGCGTCGGATTCGAAAATCTAAACTCACAGGAGAACGACCATAAGGTGTCCGATGCAGCAATATCCCCTTGGAGACAAGTCGGCTGGACGTCGATGTATTGAATCTCGACGCAATTTGAATGTTCCATCGCCGATAGGAGGCCCTGAACTTTACAATTAACTATGAGTTTTGCGTCGGGTTCGAAAACGTAGAATCACCGGAGACGGACCATGTGGTGCCCGAGGCAGCGATATCCCCTTGGAGACAAGTCGGCTGGAGGCCGATGTATTGAATCTCGACGCAATTTGAGTGTTCCATCGTCATTACAAGGCCCTTGACGTTACAATTAACTATCAGTTTTTCGTCGGATTCGAAAATCTAAACTCACAGGAGACGGACCATGTGGTGCCCGAGGCAGCGATATCCCCTTGGAAACAAGTCGGCTGGAGGACGATGTATTGAATCTCGACGCAATTTGAGTGTTCCATCGTCATTAGAAGGCCCTGAACGTTACAATTGACTATCATTTTTGCGTCGGATTCGAAAATCTAGACTCACAGGAGAAAGACCACAAGGTGCCCGAGGCAGCAATAGACCCTTGGAGACAAGTCGGCTGGTGGCCGATGTATTGAATCTCGACGCAATTTGAGTGTCCCATCGTCATTAGGAGGCCCTAAACGTTGCAATTAACTATCATTTTTGCGTCGGATTCGATAATTTAAACTCACAGGAGAACGACCGTAAGGTGCCCGAGGCAGCAACAGACCCTTGGAGACAAGTCGGCTGGAGGCCGATGTATTGAATCTCGACGCAATTTGAGTGTTCCATCGTCATTAGGAGGCCCTAAACGTTACAATAAACTAACATTATTGCGTCGGATTCGATAATCTAAACTCACAGGAGAACGACCATAAGGTGCCCGAGGCAGCAATAGACCCTTGGAGACAAGTCGGCTGGAAACCGATGTATTGAATCTCGACGCAATTTGAGTGTTCCATCGGCATTAGGAGGCCCTGAAGGTTACAGTTAACTATCATTTTTGCGTCGGATTCGAAAATCTACTAACAGGAGAAAGATCATATGGTGCACGAGACTGGTATATCCCCTTGGATTCAAGTCCGCTGGAGGACGATGTATTGAATCGCGACGCAATTTGAGTGTTCCATCGTCATTAGGAGGCCCTGAACGTTGCAATTAACTATCATTTTTGCGTCGGATTCGAAAATCTAGACTCACAGGAGAAGGATCATATGGTGCCCGAGACAGCAATATCCCCTTGGAGACAAGTCCGCTGGAGGCCGATGTATTGAATCTCGACGCAATTTGAGTGTTCCATCGTCATTAGGAGGCCCTGAACCTTTCAATTAACTATCATTTTCGCGTCGGATTCGAAAATCTAGCCTTACATGAGAGCGAACATAAGAGGCCGGAGGCAGTAATATCCCCATGGAGACAAGTCGGCTGGAGAACGATGTATTGAATCTCGACGCAATTTGAGTGTCCCATCGTCATTAGGAGGCCATAAACGTTACAATTAACTATCATTTTTGCGTCGGATTCGATAATCTAAACTCACAGGAGAACGACCATAAGGTGCCCGAGGCAGCAACAGACCCTTGGAGACAAGTCGGCTGGATTCCGATGTATTGGATCTCGACGCAATTTGAGTGTTCCATCGTCATTAGGAGGCCCTAAACGTTACAATTAATTATCATGTTTGCGTCGGATTCGATAATCTAAACTCACAGGAGAACGACCATAAGGTGCCCGAGGCAGCAACAGACCCTTGGAGACAAGTCGGCTGGAGGCCGATGTATTGAATCTTGACGCAATTTGAGTGTTCCATCGTCATTAGGAGGCCCTGAACGTTACAGTTAACTATCATTTTTGCGTCGGATTCGAAAATCTAGACTCGCAGGAGAACGACCATAAGGTGCCCGAGGCAGCAATAGAAACTTGGAGACAAGTCGGCTGGAGGTCGATGTATTGACTCTCGACGCAATTCGAGTCTTCCATCGGCATTAGGAGACCCTGAACGTTACAGTTAACTATCATTTTAGCGTCGGATTCGAAAATCTACTAACAGGAGAACGACCATAAGGTGGCCGAGGCAGTAATATCCCCATGGAGACAAGTCGGCTGGAGGAAGATGTATTGACTCTCGACGCAATTTGAGTGTTCCATCGTCATTAGAAGGCCCTGAACGTTACAATTAACTATCATTTTTGCGTCGGATTCGAAAATCTAGACTCACAGGAGAACGACCATAAGGTGCCCGAGTCAGCAATAGACCCTTGGAGACAAGTCGGCTGGAGGTCGATGTATTGAATCTCGACTCAATTTGTGTGCACCATCGTCATTAGGAGGCCCTGAACGTTACAATTAACTATGAGTTTTGCGTCGGATTCGAAAACGTAGAATCACCGGAGATTGACCATGTGGTGCCCGAGGCAGCGATATCCCCTTGGAGACAAGTCGGCTGGACGTCGATGTATTGAATCTCGACGCAATTTGAGTGTTCCATCGCCAATAGGAGGCCCTGAACGTTACAATTAACTATGAGTTTTGCGTAGGGGTCGAAAACGTAGAATCACCGGAGACGGACCATGTGGTGCCCGAGGCAGCGATATCCCCTTCGAGACAAGTCGGCTGGAGGCCGATGTATTGAATCTCGACGCAATTTGAGTGTTCCATCGTCATTACAAGGCCCTTGACGTTACAATTAACTATCAGTTTTTCGTCGGATTCGAAAATCTAAACTCACAGGAGACGGACCATGTGGTGCCCGATGCAGCGATATCCCCTTGGAGACAAGTCGGGCTGGAGGACGATGTATTGAATCTCGACGCAATTTGAGTGTTCCATCGTCATTAGAAGGCTCTGAACGTTACAATAACTATCATTTTTGCGTCGGATTCGAAAATCTAGACTCACAGGAGAAAGACCACAAGGTGCCCGAGGCAGCAATAGACCCTTGGAGACAAGTCGGCTGGAGGCCGATGTATTGAATCTCGACGCAATTTGAGTGTCCCATCGTCATTAGGAAGCCCTAAACGTTGCAATTAACTATCATTTTTGCGTCGGATTCGATGATCTTAACTCACAGCAGAACGACCGTAAGGTGCCCGAGGCAGCAACAGACCCTTGGAGACAAGTCGGCTGGAAACCGATGTATTGAATTTCGACGCAATTTGAGTGTTCCATCGTCATTAGGAGGCCCTGAACGTTACAATTAACAATCATTTATGCGTCGGATTCGAAAATCTAGACTCACAGGAGAACGATCATAAGGTGCCCGAGGCAGCAATAGACCCTTGGAGACACGTCGGCTGGAGGTCGATGTATTGAATCACGACTCAATTTGTGTGCTCCATCGTCATTAGGAGGCCCTGAACGTTACAATTAACTATGAGTTTTGCGTCGGATGGGAAAACGTAGAATCACCGGAGACGGACCATGTGGTGCCCGAGGCAGCGATATCCCCTTGGAGACAAGTCGGCTGGAGGCCGATGTATTTAATCTCGACGCAATTTGAGTGTCCCATCGTCATTAGAAGGCCCTGAACGTTACAATTCACTATAATTTTTGCGTCGGATTCGAAAATCTAGACTCACAGGAGAAGGATCATATTGTGCCCGAGGCAGCATTAGACCCTTGGATACAAGTCGACTGGAGGTCGATGTATTGACTCTCAACGCAATTTGAGTGTTCCATCGGCATTAGGAGGCCCTGAACGTTACAGTTAACTATCATTTTAGTGTCGGATTCGAAAATCTACTAACAGGAGAACGACCATAAGGTGGCCGAGGCAGTAATATCCCCATGGAGACAAGTCGGCTGGAGGAAGATGTATTGACTCTCGACGCAATTTGAGTGTTCCATCGTCATTAGAAGGCCCTGAACGTTACAATTAACTATCATTTTTGCGTCGGATTCGAAAATGTAGACTCACAGGAGAACGACCATAAGGTGCCCGAGTCAGCAATAGACCCTTGGAGACAAGTCGGCTGGAGGTCGATGTATTGAATCCCGACTCAATTTGTGTGCTCCATCGTCATTAGGAGGCCCTGAACGTTACAATTAACTATGAGTTTTGCGTCGGATTCGAAAACGTAGAATCACCGGAGACGGACCATGTGGTGCCCGAGGCAGCGATATCCCCTTGGAGACAAGTCGGCTGGACGTCGATGTATTGATCTCAACGCAATTTGAGTGTTCCATCGCCAATAGGAGGCCCTGAACGTTACAATTAACTATGAGTTTTGCGTAGGGGTCGAAAACGTAGAATCACCGGAGACGGACCATGTGGTGCCCGAGGCAGCGATATCCCCTTGGAGACAAGTCGGCTGGAGGCCGATGTATTGAATCTCGACGCAATTTGAGTGTTCCATCGTCATTACAAGGCCCTTGACGTTACAATTAACTATCAGTTTTTCGTCGGATTCGAAAATCTAAACTCACAGGAGACGGACCATGTGGTGCCCGATGCAGCGATATCCCCTTGGAGACAAGTCGGCTGGAGGACGATGTATTGAATCTCGACGCAATTTGAGTGTTCCATCGTCATTAGAAGGCTCCGAACGTTACAATTAACTATCATTTTTGCGTCGGATTCGAAAATCTAGACTCACAGGAGAAAGACCACAAGGTGCCCGAGGCAGCAATAGACCCTTGGAGACAAGTCGGCTGGAGGCCGATGTATTGAATCTCGACGCAATTTGAGTGTCCCATCGTCATTAGGAGGCCCTAAACGTTGCAATTAACTATCATTTTTGCGTCGGATTCGATGATCTGATCTCACAGCAGAACGACCGTAAGGTGCCCGAGGCACCAACACACCCTTGGAGACAAGTCGGCTGGAAACCGATGTATTGAATTTCGACGCAATTTGAGTGTTCCATCGTCATTAGGAGGCCCTGATCGTTACAATTAATAATCATTTTTGCGTCGGATTCGAAAATCTAGACTCACAGGAGAACGACCATAAGGTGCCCGAGGCAGCAATAGACCCTTGGAGACACGTCGGCTGGAGGTCGATGTATTGAATCTCGACTCAATTTGTGTGCTCCATCGTCATTAGGAGGCCCTGAACGTTACAATTAACTATGAGTTTTGCGTCGGATGCGAAAACGTAGAATCACCGGAGACGGACCACGTGGTGCCCGAGGCAGCGATATCCCCTTGGAGACAAGTCGGCTGGAGGCCGATGTATTGAATCTCGACGCAATTTGAGTGTTCCATCGTCATTAGGAGGCCCTAAACGTTACAATAAACTAACATTATTGCGTCGGATTCGATAATCTAAACTCACAGGAGAACGACCATAAGGTGCCCGAGGCAGCAATAGACCCTTGGAGACAAGTCGGCTGGAAACCGATGTATTGAATCTCGACGCAATTTGAGTGTTCCATCGGCATTAGGAGGCCCTGAAGGTTACAGTTAACTATCATTTTAGCGTCGGATTCGAAAATCTACTAACAGGAGAAAGATCATATGGTGCACGAGACTGGTATATCCCCTTGGGTACAAGTCCGCTGGAGGACGATATATTGAATCGCGACGCAATTTGAGTGTTCCATCGTCATTAGGAGGCCCTGAACGTTGCAATTAACTATCATTTTTGCGTCGGATTCGAAAATCTAGACTCACAGGAGAAGGATCATATGGTGCCCGAGACAGCAATATCCCCTTGGAGACAAGTCCGCTGGAGGCCGATGTATTGAATCTCGAAGCAATTTGAGTGTTCCATCGTCATTAGGAGGCCCTGAACCTTTCAATTAACTATCATTTTCGCGTCGGATTCGAAAATCTAGACTCACATGAGAGCGAACATAAGAGGCCGGAGGCAGTAATATCCCCATGGAGACAAGTCGGCTGGAGAACGATGTATTGAATCTCGACGCAATTTGAGTGTCCCATCGTCATTAGGAGGGCATAAACGTTACAATTAACTATCATTTTTGCGTCGGATTCGATAATCTAAACTCACAGGAGAACGACCATAAGGTGCCCGAGGCAGCAACAGACCCTTGGAGACAAGTCGGCTGGATTCCGATGTATTGGATCTCGACGCAATTTGAGTGTTCCATCGTCATTAGGAGGCCCTAAACGTTACAATTAATTATCATGTTTGCGTCGGATTCGATAATCTAAACTCACAGGAGAACGACCATAAGGTGCCCGAGGCAGCAACAGACCCTTGGAGACAAGTCGGCTGGAGGCCGATGTATTGAATCTTGACGCAATTTGTGTGTTCCATCGTCATTAGGAGGCCCTGAACGTTACAGTTAACTATCATTTTTGCGTCGGATTCGAAAATCTAGACTCGCAGGAGAACGACCATAAGGTGCCCGAGGCAGCAATAGACCCTTGGAGACAAGTCGGCTGGAGGTCGATGTATTGACTCTCGACGCAATTCGAGTCTTCCATCGGCATTAGGAGGCCCTGAACGTTACAGTTAACTATCATTTTAGCGTCGGATTCGAAAATCAACTAACAGGAGAACGACCATAAGGTGGCCGAGGCAGTAATATCCCCATGGAGACAAGCCGGCTGGAGGAAGATGTATTGACTCTCGACGCAATTTGAGTGTTCCATCGTCATTAGAAGGCCCTGAACGTTACAATTAACTATCATTTTTGCGTCGGATTCGAAAATCTAGACTCACAGGAGAACGACCATAAGGTGCCCGAGTCAGCAATAGACCCTTGGAGACAAGTCGGCTGGAGGTCGATGTATTGAATCTCGACTCAATTTGTGTGCTCCATCGTCATTAGGAGGCCCTGAACGTTACAATTAACTATGAGTTTTGCGTCGGATTCGAAAACGTAGAATCACCGGAGACGGACCATGTGGTGCCCGAGGCAGCGATATCCCCTTGGAGACAAGTCGGCTGGACGTCGATGTATTGAATCTCGACGCAATTTGAGTGTTCCATCGCCAATAGGAGGCCCTGAACGTTACAATTAACTATGAGTTTTGCGTAGGGGTCGAAAACGTAGAATCACCGGAGACGGACCATGTGGTGCCCGAGGCAGCGATATCCCCTTGGAGACAAGTCGGCTGGAGGCCGATGTATTGAATCTCGACGCAATTTGAGTGTTCCATCGTCATTACAAGGCCCTTGACGTTACAATTAACTATCAGTTTTTCGTCGGATTCGAAAATCTAAACTCACAGGAGACGGACCATGTGGTGCCCGATGCAGCGATATCCCCTTGGAGACAAGTCGGCTGGAGGACGATGTATTGAATCTCGACGCAATTTGAGTGTTCCATCGTCATTAGAAGGCTCTGAACGATACAATTAACTATCATTTTTGCGTCGGATTCGAAAATCTAGACTCACAGGAGAAAGACCACAAGGTGCCCGAGGCAGCAATAGACCCTTGGAGACAAGTCGGCTGGAGGCCGATGTATTGAATCTCGACGCAATTTGAGTGTCCCATCGTCATTAGGAAGCCCTAAACGTTGCAATTAACTATCATTTTTGCGTCGGATTCGATGATCTAAACTCACAGCAGAACGACCGTAAGGTGCCCGAGGCAGCAACAGACCCTTGGAGACAAGTCGGCTGGAAACCGATGTATTGAATTTCGACGCAATTTGAGTGTTCCATCGTCATTAGGAGGCCCTGAACGTTACAATTAACAATCATTTTTGCGTGGGATTCGAAAATCTAGACTCACAGGAGAACGACCATAAGGTGCCCGAGGCAGCAATAGACCCTTGGAGACACGTCGGCTGGAGGTCGATGTATTGAATCACGACTCAATTTATGTGCTCCATCGTCATTAGGAGGCCCTGAACGTTACAATTAACTATGAGTTTTGCGTCGGATGGGAAAACGTAGAATCACCGGAGACGGACCATGTGGTGCCCGAGGCAGCGATATCCCCTTGGAGACAAGTCGGCTGGAGGCCGATGTATTTAATCTCGACGCAATTTGAGTGTCCCATCGTCATTAGAAGGCCCTGAACGTTACAATTCACTATAATTTTTGCGTCGGATTCGAAAATCTAGACTCACAGGAGAAGGATCATATTGTGCCCGAGGCAGCATTAGACCCTTGGATACAAGTCGACTGGAGGTCGATGTATTGACTCTCAACGCAATTTGAGTGTTCCATCGGCATTAGGAGGCCCTGAACGTTACAGTTAACTATCATTTTAGTGTCGGATTCGAAAATCTACTAACAGGAGAACGACCATAAGGTGGCCGAGGCAGTAATATCCCCATGGAGACAAGTCGGCTGGAGGAAGATGTATTGACTCTCGACGCAATTTGAGTGTTCCATCGTCATTAGAAGGCCCTGAACGTTACAATTAACTATCATTTTTGCGTCGGATTCGAAAATGTAGACTCACAGGAGAACGACCATAAGGTGCCCGAGTCAGCAATAGACCCTTGGAGACAAGTCGGCTGGAGGTCGATGTATTGAATCTCGACTCAATTTGTGTGCTCCATCGTCATTAGGATACCCTGAACGTTACAATTAACTATGAGTTTTGCGTCGGATTCGAAAACGTAGAATCACCGGAGACGGACCATGTGGTGCCCGAGGCAGCGATATCCCCTTGGAGACAAGTCGGCTGGACGTCGATGTATTGAATCTCAACGCAATTTGAGTGTTCCATCGCCAATAGGAGGCCCTGAACGTTACAATTAACTATGGGTTTTGCGTCGGATTCGAAATCGTAGAATCACCGGAGACGGACCATGTGGTGCCCGAGGCAGCGATATCCCCTTGGAGACAAGTCGGCTGGAGGCCGATGTATTGAATCTCGACGCAATTTGAGAGTTCCATCGTCATTAGGAGGCCCTGAACGTTACAATTAATAATCATTTTTGCGTCGGATTCGAAAATCTAGACTCGCAGGAGAACGACCATATGGTGCCCGAGGCAGCAATAGACCCTTGGAGACAAGTCGGCTGGAGGTCGATGTATTGACTCTCGACGCAATTTGAGTCTTCCATCGGCATTAGGAGGCCCTGAACGTTACAGTTAACTATCATTTTAGCGTCGGATTCGAAAATCTACTAACAGGAGAACGACCATAAGGTGGCCGAGGCAGTAATATCCCCATGGAGACAAGTCGGCTGGAGGAAGATGTATTGACTCTCGACGCAATTTGAGTGTTCCATCGTCATTAGAAGGCCCTGAACGTTACAATTAACTATCATTTTTGCGTCGGATTCGAAAATCTAGACTCACAGGAGAACGACCATAAGGTGCCCGAGTCAGCAATAGACCCTTGGAGACAAGTCGGCTGGAGGTCGATGTATTGAATCTCGACTCAATTTGTGTGCTCCATCGTCATTAGGAGGCCCTGAACGTTACAATTAACTATGAGTTTTGCGTCGGATTCGAAAACGTAGAATCACCGGAGACGGACCATGTGGTGCCCGAGGCAGCGATATCCCCTTGGAGACAAGTCGGCTGGACGTCGATGTATTGAATCTCGACGCAATTTGAGTGTTCCATCGCCAATAGGAGGCCCTGAACGTTACAATTAACTATGAGTTTTGCGTAGGGGTCGAAAACGTAGAATCACCGGAGACGGACCATGTGGTGCCCGAGGCAGCGATATCCCCTTGGAGACAAGTCGGCTGGAGGCCGATGTATTGAATCTCGACGCAATTTGAGTGTTCCATCGTCATTACAAGGCCCTTGACGTTACAATTAACTATCAGTTTTTCGTCGGATTCGAAAATCTAAACTCACAGGAGACGAACCATGTGGTGCCCGATGCAGCGATATCCCCTTGGAGACAAGTCGGCTGGAGGACGATGTATTGAATCTCGACGCAATTTGAGTGTTCCATCGTCATTAGAAGGCTCCGAACGTTACAATTAACTATCATTTTTGCGTCGGATTCGAAAATCTAGACTCACAGGAGAAAGACCACAAGGTGCCCGAGGCAGCAATAGACCCTTGGAGACAAGTCGGCTGGAGGCCGATGTATTGAATCTCGACGCAATTTGAGTGTCCCATCGTCATTAGGAGGCCCTAAACGTTGCAATTAACTATCATTTTTGCGTCGGATTCGATGATCTAAACTCACAGCAGAACGACCGTAAGGTGCCCGAGGCAGCAACACACCCTTGGAGACAAGACGGCTGGAAACCGATGTATTGAATTTCGACGCAATTTGAGTGTTCCATCGTCATTAGGAGGCCCTGATCGTTACAATTAATAATCATTTTTGCGTCGGATTCGAAAATCTAGACTCACAGGAGAACGACCATAAGGTGCCCGAGGCAGCAATAGACCCTTGGAGACACGTCGGCTGGAGGTCGATGTATTGAATCTCGACTCAATTTGTGTGCTCCATCGTCATTAGGAGGCCCTGAACGTTACAATTAACTATGAGTTTTGCGTCGGATGCGAAAACGTAGAATCACCGGGGACGGACCACGTGGTGCCCGAGGCAGCGACATCCCCTTGGAGACAAGTCGGCTGGAGGCCGATGTATTTAATCTCGACGCAATTTGAGTGTCCCATCGTCATTAGAAGGCCCTGAACGTTACAATTCACTATAATGTTTGCGTCGGATTCGAAAATCTAGACTCACAGGAGAAGGATCATATTGTGCCCGAGGCAGCATTAGACCCTTGGATAAAAGTCGACTGGAGGTCGATGTATTGACTCTCGACGCAATTTGAGTGTTCCATCGGCATTAGGAGGCCCTGAACGTTACAGTTAACTATCATTTTAGTGTCGGATTCGAAAATCTACTAACAGGAGAACGACCATAGGGTGGCCGAGGCAGTAATATCCCCATGGAGACAAGTCGGCTGGAGGAAGATGTATTGACTCTCGACGCAATTTGAGTGTTCCATCGTCATTAGAAGGTCCTGAACGTTACAATTAACTATCATTTTTGCGTCGGATTCGAAAATGTAGACTCACAGGAGAACGACCATAAGGTGCCCGAGTCAGCAATAGACCCTTGGAGACAAGTCGGCTGGAGGTCGATGTATTGAATCTCGACTCAATTTGTGTGCTCCATCGTCATTAGGAGGCCCTGAATGTTACAATTAACTATGAGTTTTGCGTCGGATTCGAAAACGTAGAATCACCGGAGACGGACCATGTGGTGCCCGAGGCAGCGATATCCCCTTGGAGACAAGTCGGCTGGAGGCCGATGTATTTAATCTCGACGCAATTTGAGTGTCCCATCGTCATTAGAAGGACCTGAACGTTACAATTAACTATCATTTTTGCGTCGCATTTGAAAATCTAAACTCAGAGGAGAACGACCATAAGGTGCCCGAGGCAGCAATATCCCCTTGGAGACAATTCGGCTGGAGGCCCATGTATCGAATCACGACGCAATTTGAGTGTTCCATCGTCATTAGAAGGCCCTGAACGTTACAATTAACTATCATTTTTGCGTCGGATTCGAAAATCTAAACTCACAGGAGAACGACCATAAGGTGCCCGATGCAGCAATATCCCCTTGGAGACAAGTCGGCTGGACGTCGATGTATTGAATCTCGACGCAATTTGAATGTTCCATCGCCGATAGGAGGCCCTGAACGTTACAATTAACTATGAGTTTTGCGTCGGGTTCGAAAATGTAGAATCACCGGAGACGGACCATGTGGTGCCCGAGGCAGCGATATCCCCTTGGAGACAAGTCGGCTGGAGGCCGATGTATTGAATCTCGACGCAATTTGAGTGTTCCATCGTCATTACAAGGCCCTTGACGTTACAATTAACTATCAGTTTTTCGTCGGATTCGAAAATCTAAACTCACAGGAGACGGACCATGTGGTGCCCGAGGCAGCGATATCCCCTTTGAAACAAGTCGGCTGGAGGACGATGTATTGAATCTCGACGCAATTTGAGTGTTCCATCGTCATTAGAAGGCCCTGAACGTTACAATTAACTATCATTTTCGCGTCGGATTCGAAAATCTAAACTCACAGGAGAAAGACCACAAGGTGCCCGAGGCAGCAATAGACCCTTGGAGACAAGTCGGCTGGTGGCCGATGTATTGAATCTCGACGCAATTTGAGTGTCCCATCGTCATTAGGAGGCCCTAAACGTTGCAATTAACTATCATTTTGGCGTCGGATTCGATAATTTAAACTCACAGGAGAACTACCGTAAGGTGCCCGAGGCAGCAACAGACCCTTGGAGACAAGTCGGCTGGAGGCCGATGTATTGAATCTCGACGCAATTTGAGTGTTCCATCGTCATTTGGAGGCCCTAAACGTTACAATAAACTAACATTATTGCGTCGGATTCGATAATCTAAACTCACAGGAGAACGACCATAAGGTGCCCGAGGCAGCAATAGACCCTTGGAGACAAGTCGGCTGGAAACCGATGTATTGAATCTCGACGCAATTTGAGTGTCCCATCGTCATTAGGAGGCCATAAACGTTACAATTAACTATCATTTTTGCGTCGGATTCGATAATCTAAACTCACAGGAGAACGACCATAAGGTGCCCGAGGCAGCAACAGACCCTTGGAGACAAGTCGGCTGGATTCCGATGTATTGAATCTCGACGCAATTTGAGTGTTCCATCGTCATTAGGAGGCCCTAAACGTTACAATTAATTATCATTTTTGCGTCGGATTCGATAATCTAAACTAACAGGAGAACGACCATAAGGTGCCCGAGGCAGCAACAGACCCTTGGAGACAAGTCGGCTGGAGGCCGATGTATTGAATCTTGACGCAATTTGAGTGTCCATCGTCATTAGGAGGCCCTGAACGTTACAGTTAACTATAATTTTTGCGTCGGATTCGAAAATCTAGACTTACAAGAGAACGACCATAAGGTGCCCGAGGCAGCAATAGACCCTTGGAGACAAGTCGGCTGGAGGCCGATGTATTGAATCTCGACGCAATTTGAGTGTTCCATCGTGTTTAGGAGTCCCTGAACGTTACAATTAACTATCATTTTTGCGTCGAATTCGTAAATCTAGACTTACAAGAGAACGACCATATGGTGCCCGAGGCAGCATTAGACCCTTGGAGACAAGTCGGCTGGAGGACGATGTATTGGATCGCGACGCAATTTGACTGTTCCATCGTCATTAGGGGGCCCAGAATGTTACAATTAACTATCAGTTTTGCGTCGGATTCGAAAATCTAGACTCACAGCAGACGGACCATTTGGCGCCCGAGGCAGCAATATCCCCTTGGGGACAAATGGGCTGGAGGACGATGTATTTGAGTGCTCCATCGTCCTTAGAAGGCCCTGAACGTTACAATTAACTATCATTTTTGCGTCGGATTCGAAAATCTAGACTCACAGGAGAAGGATCATATGGTGCACGAGACTGCAATATCCCCTTGGATACAAGTCCGCTGGAGGACGATGTATTGAATCGCGACGCAATTTGAGTGTTCCATCGTCATTAGGAGGCCCTGAACGTTGCAATTAACTATCATTTTTGCGTCGGATTCGAAAATCTAGACTCACAGGAGAAGGATCATATGGTGCCCGAGACAGCAATATCCCCTTGGAGACAAGTCCGCTGGAGGCCGATGTATTGAATCTCGACGCAATTTGAGTGTTCCATCGGCATTAGGAAGCCATGAATGTTACAGTTAACTATCATTCTAGCGTCGGATTCGAAAATCTACTAACAGGAGAAAGATCATATGGTGCACGAGACTGCAATATCCCCTTGGATACAAGTCCGCTGGAGGACGATGTATTGAATCGCGACGCAATTTGAGTGTTCCATCGTCATTAGGAGGCCCTGAACGTTGCAATTAACTATCAGTTTTGCGTCGGATTCGAAAACCTAGACTCACAACAGACGGACCATTTGGTGCCCGAGGCAGCAATATCCCCTTGGAGACAAGTCGGCTGGAGGCCGATGTATTGAATCTCGACTCAATTTGAGTGTTCCATCGTCACTACTAGGCCCTGAACGTTACAATTATCTATCATTTTAGCGTCGGATTCGAAAATCTACTCACAGGAGAAGTTCATACGGTGCTCGAGACAGCAATATACCCCTTGGAGACAAATCGACTGGAGGCCGATGTATTGAATATCGACGCAATTTGAGTGTTCCATCGTCATTAGGAGGCCCTAAACGTAACAATTAACTGTCAATTTTGCGCCGGATTCGATAATCTAAACTCAAAGGAGAACGACCATAAGGTGCCCGAGGCAGCAACAGCCCCTTGGAGACAAGTCGGCTGGAGGCCGATGTATTGAATCTCGACGCAATTTGAGTGTTCCATCGTCATTAGAAGGCCCTGAACGTTACAATTAACTATCATTTTTGTGTCGGATTCGAAAGTCTAGACTCACAGGAGAACGACCATAAGGTGCCCGAGGCAGCAACAGACCCTTGGAGACAAGTCGGCTGGAGGACGATGTATTGAATCTCGACGCAATTTGAGAGTTCCATAGTCATTAGGAGGCCCTGAACGTTACAATTAACTATAATTTTTGCGTCGGATTCGAAAATCTAGACTCACAGGAGAACCACCATAAGGTGCCCGAGGCAGCAATAGACCCTTGGAGACAAGTCGGCTGGAGGCCGATGTATTGAATCTCGACGCAATTTGAGTGTTCCATCGTCTTTAGGAGTCCCTGAACGTTACAATTAACTATAATTTTTGCGTCGGATTCGAAAATCTAGACTTACAAGAGAACGACCATATGGTGCCCGACGTAGCATTAGACCCTTGGAGACAAGTCGGCTGGAGGACGATGTATTGGATCGCGACGCAATTTGACTGTTCCATCGTCATTAGGAGGCCCTGAATGTTACAATTAACTATCAGTTTTGCGTCGGATTCGAAAATCTAGACTCACAGCAGACGGACCATTTGGTGCCCCAGGCAGCAATATCCCCTTGGAGACTAATGGGCTGGAGGACGATGTATTTGAGTGCTCTATTGTCATTAGAAGGCCCTGAACGTTACAATTAACTATCATTTTTGCGTCGGATTTGAAAATCTAGACTCACAGGAGAAGGATTATATGGTGCACGAGACTGCAATATCCCCTTGGATACAAGTCCGCTGGAGGACGATGTATTGAATCGCGACGCAATTTGAGTGTTCCATCGTCATGAGGAGGCACTGAACGTTACAATTAACTATCATTTTTGCGTCGGATTCGAAAATCTAGACTCAGAGGAGAAGGATCATATGGTGCACGAGACTGCAATATCCCCTTGGATACAAGTCGACTGGAGGTCGACGTATTGCCTCTCGACGCAATTTGAGTGTTCCATCGTCATTAGGAGGCCCTGAACGTTACAATTAACTATCATTTTTGCGTCGGATTCGAAAATCTAGACTCACAGGAGAACGACCATAAGGTGCCCGAGGCAGCAACAGACCCTTGGAGACAAGTCGGCTGGAGGACGATGTATTGTATCTCGACGCAATTTGAGTGTTCCATCGTCTTTAGGAGTCCCTGAACGTTACAATTAACTATCATTTTTGCGTCGGATTCGAAAATCTAGACTCACTGGAGACGGACCATAAGGTGCCCGATGCATCAATATCCCCTTGGAGACAAATCAGCTGGAGGACGATGTATTGAATCTCGACGCAATTTGAGAGTTCTATCGTCATCAGGAGGCGCTGAACGTTACAATTCACTATCATTTATGCGTCGGATTCGAAAATCTAGACTCAGAGGAGAAGGATCATATGGTGCCCGAGCAGCAATATCCCCTTGGAGACAAGTCCGCTGGAGGCCGATGTATTGAATCTCGACGCAATTTGAGTGTTCCAACGTCATTAGGAGGCCGTAAACGTTACAATTAACTATCATTTTTGCGTCGGATTCGATAATCCAAACTCACAGGAGAACGACCATAAGGTGCCCGAGGCAGCAATATCCCCTTGGATACAAGTCGACTGGAGGTCGAAGTATTGACTCTCGACGCAATTTGAGTGTTCCATCGTCATTAGATGGCCCTGAACGTTACAATTAACTATCATTTTTGCGTCGGATTCGAAAATCTAGACTCACAGGAGAACGACCATAAGGTGCCCGAGGCAGCAATAGACCCTTGGAGACAAGTCGCCTGGAGAAAGATGTATTGACTCTCGACGCAAAATGAGTGTTCCATCGTCATTAGAAGGCCCTGAACGTTACAATTAACTATCATTTTTGCGTCGGAATCGAAAATCTAAACTCACAGGAGAACGACCATAAGGTGCCCGAGGCAGCAATAGACCCTTGGAGACAAGTCGGCTGGAGGTCGATGTATTGAATCTCGACTCAATTTGTGTGCTCCATCGTCATTAGGAGGCCCTGAACGTTACAATTAACTATGAGTTTTGCGTCGGATTCGAAAACGTAGAATCACCGGAGACGGACCATGTGGTGCCCGAGGCAGCGATATCCCCTTGGAGACAAGTCGGCTGGAGGCCGATGTATTGATTCTCGACGCAATTTGAGTGTCCCGTCGTCATTAGAAGGCCCTGAACGTTACAATTAACTATCATTTTTGCGTCGGATTCGAAAATCTAGACTCACTGGAGACGGACCATAAGGGTGCCCGATGCAGCAATATCCCCTTGGAGACAAATCAGCTGGAGGACGATGTGTTGAATCTCGACGCAATTTGAGAGTTCTATCGTCATCATGAGGCGCTGAACGTTACAATTCACTATCATTTTTGCGTCGGATTCGAAAATCTAGACTCACAGGAGAAGGATCATATGGTGCCCGAGACAGCAATATCCCCTTGGAGACAAGTCCGCTGGAGGCCGATGTATTGAATCTCGACGCAATTTGAGTGTTCCATCGTCATTAGGAGGCCCTGAACCTTACAATTAACTATGAGTTTTGCGTCGGATTCGAAAATCTAGACTCACAGGAGAACGACCATAAGGTGCCCGAGGCAGCAATAGACCCTTGGAGACAAGTCAGCTGGAGGCCGATGTGTTGAATCTCGACGCAATTTGAGTGTTCCATCGTCATTAGGAGGCCCTAAACGTTACGATTAACTATCATTTTTGCGTCGGATTCGATAATCTAAACTCACAGGAGAACGACCATAAGGTGCCCGAGGCAGCAATAGCCCCTTGGATACAAGTCGACTGGAGGTCGATGTATTGACTCTCGACGCAATTTGAGTGTTCCATCGTCTTTAGGAGTCCCTGAACGTTACAATTAACTATCATTTATGCGTCGGATTCGAAAATCTAGACCCACAGGAGAACGACCATAAGGTGCCCAAGGCAGCAATAGACCCTTGGAGACAAGTCGGCTGGAGGTCGATGTATTGACTCTCGACGCAATTTGAGTGTTCCATCGTCATTAGAAGGCCCTGAAGGTTACAATTAACTATCATTTTTGCGTCGGATTCGAAAATCTAGACTCACAGGAGAACGACCATAAAGAGCCCGAGGCAGCAATAGACCCTTGGAGACAAGTCGGCTGGAGGTCGATGTATTGAATGTCGACTCAATTTGTGTGCTCCATCGTCATTAGGAGGCCCTGAACCTTACAATTAACTATGAGTTTTGCGTCGGATTCGAAAACGTAGAATCACCGGAGACGGACCATGTGGTGCCCGAGGCAGCGATTTCCCCTTGGAGACAAGTCGGCTGGAGGCCGATGTATTGAATCTCGACGCAATTTGAGTGTTCCATCGTCATTAGGAGGCCCTAAACGTTACAATTAACTATCATTTTTGCGTCGGATTCGATAATCTAAACTCGCAGGAGAACGACCATAAGGTGCCCGAGGCAGCAATATCCCCTCGGATACAAGTCGACTGGAGGTCGATGTATTGACTCTCGACGCGATTTGAGTGTTCCATCGTCATTAGAAGGCCCTGAACGTTACAATTAACTATCATTTTTGCGTCGGATTCGAAAATCTAGACTCACAGGAGAACGACCATAGGGTGCAAGAGGCAGCAATAGACCCATGGAGACAAGTCGGCTGGAGGAAGATGTATTGACTCTCGACGCAAAATGAGTGTTCCATCGTCATTAGAAGTCCCTGAACGTTACAATTAACTATCATTTTTGCGTCGGAATCGAAAATCTAAACTCACAGGAGAACGACCATAAGGTGCCCGAGGCAGGAATAGACCCTTGGAGACAAGTCGGCTGGAGGTCGATGTATTGAATCTCGACTCAATTTGTGTGCTCCATCGTCATTAGGAGGCCCTGAACCTTACAATTAACTATGAGTTTTGCGTCGGATTCGAAAACGTAGAATCACCGGAGACGGACCATGTGGTGCCCCAGGCAGCGATATCCCCTTGGAGACAAGTCGGCTGGAGGTCGATGTATTGAATCTCGACGCAATCTGAGTGTCCCATCGTCATTAGAAGGCCCTGAACGTTACAATTAACTATCATTTTTGCGTCGGATTCGAAAATCTAGACTCACAGCAGACAGACCATTTGGTGCCCGAGGCAGCAATATCCCCTTGGAGACAGATGGGCTGGAGGACGATGTATTTGAGTGCTCCATTGATATTAGAAGGCCCTGAACGTTACAATTAACTATCATTTATGCGTCGGATTCGAAAATCTAGACTCACAGGAGAACGACCATAAGGTGCCCGAGGCAGCAACAGACCCTTGGATACAAGTCCGCTGGAGGACGATGTATTGAATCGCGACGCAGTTTGAGTGTTCCATCGTCATTAGGAGGTCCTGAACGTTACAATTAACTTTCATTTTTGCGTCGGATTCGAAAATTTAGACTCAGAGGAGACGGATCATATGGTGCACGAGACTGCAATATCCCCTTGGACACAAGTCGACTGGAGCTCGATGTATATTCTCTCGACGCAATTTGAGTGTTCCATTGTCTTTAGGAGTCCCTGAACGTTACAATTAACTATCATTTATGCGACGGATTCGAAAATCTAGACTCACAGGAGACGGACCATAAGGTGCCCGATGCAGCAATATCCCCTTGGAGACAAATCAGCTGGAGGACGATGTGTTGAATCTCGACGCAATTTGAGAGTTCTATCGTCATCAGGAGGCGCTGAACGTTACAATTCACTATCATTTATGCGTCGGATTCGAAAATCTAGACTCACAGGAGAAGGATCATATGGTGCCCGAGACAGCAATATCCCCTTGGAGACAAGTCCGCTGGAGGCCGATGTATTGAATCTCGACGCAATTTGAGTGTTCCATCGTCATTACAAGGCCCTGAACGTTACAATTAACTACGAGTTTTGCGTCGGATTCGAAAATCTAGACTCACAGGAGAACGACCATAAGGTGCCCGAGGCAGCAATAGACCCTTGGAGACAAGTCGGTTGGAGGCCGATGTATTGAATCTCGACGCAATTTGAGTGTTCCAACGTCATTAGGAGGCCCTAAACGTTACAATTAACTATCATTTTTGCGTCGGATTCGATAATCTAAACTCACAGGAGAACGACCATAAGGTGCCCGAGGCAGCAATATCCCCTTGGATACAAGTCGACTGGAGGTCGATGTATTGACTCTCGACGCAATTTGAGTGTTCCATCGTCATTAGAAGGCCCTGAACGTTGCAATTAACTATCAGTTTTGCGTCGGATTCGAAAACCTAGACTCACAGCAGACGGACCATTTGGTGCCCGAGGCAGCAATATCCCCTTGGAGACAAGTCGGCTGGAGGCCGATGTATTGAATCTCGACTCAATTTGAGTGTTCCATCGTCACTACTAGGCCCTGAACGTTACAATTATCTATCATTTTAGCGTCGGATTCGAAAATCTACTCACAGGAGAAGTTCATACGGTGCTCGAGACAGCAATATACCCCTTGGAGACAAATCGACTGGAGGCCGATGTATTGAATATCGACGCAATTTGAGTGTTCCATCGTCATTAGGAGGCCCTAAACGTAACAATTAACTGTCAATTTTGCGCCGGATTCGATAATCTAAACTCAAAGGAGAACGACCATAAGGTGCCCGAGGCAGCAACAGCCCCTTGGAGACAAGTCGGCTGGAGGCCGATGTATTGAATCTCGACGCAATTTGAGTGTTCCATCGTCATTAGAAGGCCCTGAACGTTACAATTAACTATCATTTTTGTGTCGGATTCGAAAGTCTAGACTCACAGGAGAACGACCATAAGATGCCCGAGGCAGCAACAGACCCTTGGAGACAAGTCGGCTGGAGGACGATGTATTGAATCTCGACGCAATTTGAGAGTTCCATAGTCATTAGGAGGCCCTGAACGTTACAATTAACTATAATTTTTGCGTCGGATTCGAAAATCTAGACTCACAGGAGAACCACCATAAGGTGCCCGAGGCAGCAATAGACCCTTGGAGGCAAGTCGGCTAGAGGCCGATGTATTGAATCTCGACGCAATTTGAGTGTTCCATCGGCATTAGGAGGCCCTGAACGTTACAATTAACTATCATTTTTCGTCGGATTCGATAATCTAAACTCACAGGAGAACGACCATAAGGTGCCCGAGGCAGCAATAGACCCTTGGAGACAAGTCGGCTGGAGGCCGATGTATTGAATCTCGACGCAATTTGAGTGTTCCATCGTCTTTAGGAGTCCCTGAACGTTACAATTAACTATCATTTTTGCGTCGGATTCGAAAATCTAGACTTACAAGAGAACGACCATATGGTGCCCGACGTAGCATTAGACCCTTGGAGACAAGTCGGCTGGAGGACGATGTATTGGATCGCGACGCAATTTGACTGTTCCATCGTCATTAGGAGGCCTGAATGTTACAATTAACTATCAGTTTTGCGTCGGATTCGAAAATCTAGACTCACAGCAGACGGACCATTTGGTGCCCCAGGCAGCAATATCCCCTTGGAGACAAATGGGCTGGAGGACGATGTATTTGAGTGCTCTATTGTCATTAGAAGGCCCTGAACGTTACAATTAACTATCATTTTTGCGTCGGATTTGAAAATCTAGACTCACAGGAGAAGGATTATATGGTGCACGAGACTGCAATATCCCCTTGGATACAAGTCCGCTGGAGGACGATGTATTGAATCGCGACGCAATTTGAGTGTTCCATCGTCATGAGGAGGCCCTGAACGTTACAATTAACTATCATTTTTGCGTCGGATTCGAAAATCTAGACTCAGAGGAGAAGGATCATATGGTGCACGAGACTGCAATATCCCCTTGGATACAAGTCGACTGGAGGTCGACGTATTGCCTCTCGACGCAATTTGAGTGTTCCATCGTCATTAGGAGGCCCTGAACGTTACAATTAACTATCATTTTTGCGTCGGATTCGAAAATCTAGACTCACAGGAGAACGACCATAAGGTGCCCGAGGCAGCAACAGACCCTTGGAGACAAGTCGGCTGGAGGACGATGTATTGTATCTCGACGCAATTTGAGTGTTCCATCGTCTTTAGGAGTCCCTGAACGTTACAATTAACTATCATTTTTGCGTCGGATTCGAAAATCTAGACTCACTGGAGACGGACCATAAGGTGCCCGATGCATCAATATCATCTTGGAGACAAATCAGCTGGAGGACGATGTATTGAATCTCGACGCAATTTGAGAGTTCTATCGTCATCAGGAGGCGCTGAACGTTACAATTCACTATCATTTATGCGTCGGATTCGAAAATCTAGACTCACAGGAGAACGACCATAAGGTGCCCGAGGCAGCAATAGACCCTTGGAGACAAGTCGCCTGGAGAAAGATGTATTGATTCTCGACGCAAAATGAGTGTTCCATCGTCATTAGAAGGCCCTGAACGTTACAATTAACTATCATTTTTGCGTCGGAATCGAAAATCTAAACTCACAGGAGAACGACCATAAGGTGCCCGAGGCAGCAATAGACCCTTGGAGACAAGTCGGCTGGAGGTCGATGTATTGAATCTCGACTCAATTTGTGTGCTCCATCGTCATTAGGAGGCCCTGAACGTTACAATTAACTATGAGTTTTGCGTCGGATTCGAAAACGTAGAATCACCGGAGACGGACCATGTGGTGCCCGAGGCAGCGATATCCCCTTGGAGTCAAGTCGGCTGGAGGCCGATGTATTGATTCTCGACGCAATTTGAGTGTCCCGTCGTCATTAGAAGGCCCTGAACGTTACAATTAACTATCATTTTTGCGTCGGATTCGAAAATCTAGACTCACTGGAGACGGACCATAAGGGTGCCCGATGCAGCAATATCCCCTTGGAGACAAATCAGCTGGAGGACGATGTGTTGAATCTCGACGCAATTTGAGAGTTCTATCGTCATCATGAGGCGCTGAACGTTACAATTCACTATCATTTTTGCGTCGGATTCGAAAATCTAGACTCACAGGAGAAGGATCATATGGTGCCCGAGACAGCAATATCCCCTTGGAGACAAGTCCGCTGGAGGCCGATGTATTGAATCTCGACGCAATTTGAGTGTTCCATCGTCATTAGGAGGCCCTGAACCTTACAATTAACTATGAGTTTTGCGTCGGATTCGAAAATCTAGACTCACAGGAGAACGACCATAAGGTGCCCGAGGCAGCAATAGACCCTTGGAGACAAGTCAGCTGGAGGCCGATGTGTTGAATCTCGACGCAATTTGAGTGTTCCATCGTCATTAGGAGGCCCTAAACGTTACAATTAACTATCATTTTTGCGTCGGATTCGATAATCTAAACTCACAGGAGAACGACCATAAGGTGCCCGAGGCAGCAATAGCCCCTTGGATACAAGTCGACTGGAGGTCGATGTATTGACTCTCGACGCAATTTGAGTGTTCCATCGTCTTTAGGAGTCCCTGAACGTTACAATTAACTATCATTTATGCGTCGGATTCGAAAATCTAGACCCACAGGAGAACGACCATAAGGTGCCCAAGGCAGCAATAGACCCTTGGAGAGAAGTCGGCTGGAGGTCGATGTATTGACTCTCGACGCAATTTGAGTGTTCCATCGTCATTAGAAGGCCCTGAAGGTTACAATTAACTATCATTTTTGCGTCGGATTCGAAAATCTAGACTCACAGGAGAACGACCATAAAGAGCCCGAGGCAGCAATAGACCCTTGGAGACAAGTCGGCTGGAGGTCGATGTATTGAATGTCGACTCAATTTGTGTGCTCCATCGTCATTAGGAGGCCCTGAACCTTACAATTGACTATGAGTTTTGCGTCGGATTCGAAAACGTAGAATCACCGGAGACGGACCATGTGGTGCCCGAGGCAGCGATTTCCCCTTGGAGACAAGTCGGCTGGAGGCCGATGTATTGAATCTCGACGCAATTTGAGTGTTCCATCGTCATTAGGAGGCCCTAAACGTTACAATTAACTATCATTTTTGCGTCGGATTCGATAATCTAAACTCGCAGGAGAACGACCATAAGGTGCCCGAGGCAGCAATATCCCCTTGGATACAAGTCGACTGGAGGTCGATGTATTGACTCTCGACGCGATTTGAGTGTTCCATCGTCATTAGAAGGCCCTGAACGTTACAATTAACTATCATTTTTGCGTCGGATTCGAAAATCTAGACTCACAGGAGAACGACCATAGGGTGCAAGAGGCAGCAATAGACCCATGGAGACAAGTCGGCTGGAGGAAGATGTATTGACTCTCGACGCAATATGAGTGTTCCATCGTCATTAGAAGTCCCTGAACGTTACAATTAACTATCATTTTTGCGTCGGAATCGAAAATCTAAACTCACAGGAGAACGACCATAAGGTGCCCGAGGCAGGAATAGACCCTTGGAGACAAGTCGGCTGGAGGTCGATGTATTGAATCTCGACTCAATTTGTGTCCTCCATCGTCATTAGGAGGCCCTGAACCTTACAATTAACTATGAGTTTTGCGTCGGATTCGAAAACGTAGAATCACCGGAGACGGACCATGTGGTGCCCGAGGCAGCGATATCCCCTTGGAGACAAGTCGGCTGGAGGTCGATGTATTGAATCTCGACGCAATCTGAGTGTCCCATCGTCATTAGAAGGCCCTGAACGTTACAATTAACTATCATTTTTGCGTCGGATTCGAAAATCTAGACTCACAGCAGACGGACCATTTGGTGCCCGAGGCAGCAATATCCCCTTGGAGACAGATGGGCTGGAGGACGATGTATTTGAGTGCTCCATTGATATTAGAAGGCCCTGAACGTTACAATTAACTATCATTTATGCGTCGGATTCGAAAATCTAGACTCACAGGAGAACGACCATAAGGTGCCCGAGGCAGCAACAGACCCTTGGATACAAGTCCGCTGGAGGACGATGTATTGAATCGCGACGCAGTTTGAGTGTTCCATCGTCATTAGGAGGTCCTGAACGTTACAATTAACTTTCATTTTTGCGTCGGATTCGAAAATTTAGACTCAGAGGAGACGGATCATATGGTGCACGAGACTGCAATATCCCCTTGGACACAAGTCGACTGGAGCTCGATGTATATTCTCTCGACGCAATTTGAGTGTTCCATTGTCTTTAGGAGTCCCTGAACGTTACAATTAACTATCATTTATGCGTCGGATTCGAAAATCTAGACTCACAGGAGACGGACCATAAGGTGCCCGATGCAGCAATATCCCCTTGGAGACAAATCAGCTGGAGGACGATGTGTTGAATCTCGACGCAATTTGAGAGTTCTATCGTCATCAGGAGGCGCTGAACGTTACAATTCACTATCATTTATGCGTCGGATTCGAAAATCTAGACTCACAGGAGAAGGATCATATGGTGCCCGAGACAGCAATATCCCCTTGGAGACAAGTCCGCTGGAGGCCGATGTATTGAATCTCGACGCAATTTGAGTGTTCCATCGTCATTACAAGGCCCTGAACGTTACAATTAACTATGAGTTTTGCGTCGGATTCGAAAATCTAGACTCACAGGAGAACGACCATAAGGTGCCCGAGGCAGCAATAGACCCTTGGAGACAAGTCGGTTGGAGGCCGATGTATTGAATCTCGACGCAATTTGAGTGTTCCAACGTCATTAGGAGGCCCTAAACGTTACAATTAACTATCATTTTTGCGTCGGATTCGAAAATCTAGACCCACTGGAGATGGACTATAAGGTGCCCGATGCAGCAATATCCCCTTGGAGACAAATCAGCTGGAGGACGATGTGTTGAATCTCGACGCAATTTGAGAGTTCTATCGTCATCATGATTCGCTGAACGTTACAATTCACTATCATTTTTGCGTCGGATTCGAAAATCTAGACTCACAGGAGAACGACCGTAAGGTGCCCGAGGCAGCAATAGACCCTTGGAGACAAGTCGGCTGGAGGAAGATGTATTGACTCTCGACGCAAAATGAGTCTTCCATCGTCATTAGAAGGCCCTGAACGTTACAATTAACTATCATTTTGGCGTCGGAATCGAAAATCTGAACTCACAGGAGAACGACCATAAGGTGCCCGAGGCAGCAATAGACCCTTGGAGACAAGTCGGCTGGAGGTCGATGTATTGAATCTCGACTCAATTTGTGTGCTCCATCGTCATTAGGAGGCCCTGAACGTTACAATTAACTATGAGTTTTGCGTCGGATTCGAAAACGTAGAATCATCGGAGACGGACCATGTGGTGCCCGAGGCAGCGATATCCCCTTGGAGACAAGTCGGCTGGAGGCCGATGTATCGAATCTCGACGCAATTTGAGTGTCCCATCGTCATTAGAAGGCCCTGAACGTTACAATTAACTATCATTTTTGCGTCGGATTCGAAAATCTAGACCCACTGGAGATGGACCATAAGGTGCCCGATGCAGCAATATCCCCTTGGAGACAAATCAGCTGGAGGACGATGTGTTGAATCTCGACGCAATTTGAGAGTTCTATCGTCATCATGATTCGCTGAACGTTACAATTCACTATCATTTTTGCGTCGGATTCGAAAATCTAGACTCACAGGAGAAGGATCATATGGTGCCCGAGACAGCAATATCCCCTTGGAGACAAGTCCGCTGGAGGCCGATGTATTGAATCTCGACGCAATTTGAGTGTTCCATCGTCATTAGGAGGCCCTGAACCTTACAATTAACTATGAGTTTTGCGTCGGATTCGAAAACGAAGAATCACCGGAGACGGACAATGTGGTGCCTGAGGCAGCGATATCCCCTTGGAGACAAGTCAGCTGGCGGCCGATGTATTGAATCTCGACGCAATTTGAGTGTTCCATCGTCATTCCAAGGCCCTGAACGTTACAATTAACTATGAGTTTTGCGTCGGATTCGAAAATCTGGACTCACAGGAGAACGACCATAAGGTGCCCGAGGCAGCAATAGACCCTTGGAGACAAGTCGGTTGGAGGCCGATGTATTGAATCTCGACGCAATTTGAGTGTTCCAACGTCATTAGGAGGCCCTAAACGTTACAATTAACTATCATTTTTGCGTCGGATTCGATAATCTAAACTCACAGGAGAACGACCATAAGGTGCCCGAGGCAGCAATATCCCCTTGGATACAAGTCGACTGGAGGTCGATGTATTGACTCTCGACGCAATTTGAGTGTTCCATCGTCATTAGAAGGCCCTGAACGTTACAATTAACTATCATTTTTGCGTCGGATTCGAAAATCTAGACTCACAGGAGAACGACCGTAAGGTGCCCGAGGCAGCAATAGACCCTTGGAGACAAGTCGGCTGGAGGAAGATGTATTGACTCTCGACGCAAAATGAGTCTTCCATCGTCATTAGAAGGCCCTGAACGTTACAATTCACTATCATTTTTGCGTCGGATTCGAAAATCTAGACTCACAGGAGAAGGATCATATGGTGCCCGAGACAGCAATATCCCCTTGGAGACAAGTCCGCTGGAGGCCGATGTATTGAATCTCGACGCAATTTGAGTGTTCCATCGTCATTAGGAGGCCCTGAACCTTACAATTAACTATGAGTTTTGCGTCGGATTCGAAAACGAAGAATCACCGGAGACGGACCATGTGGTGCCCGAGGCAGCGATATCCCCTTGGAGACAAGTCGGCTGGCGGCCGATGTATTGAATCTCGACGCAATTTGAGTGTTCCATCGTCATTCCAAGGCCCTGAACGTTACAATTAACTATGAGTTTTGCGTCGGATTCGAAAATCTGGACTCACAGGAGAACGACCATAAGGTGCCCGAGGCAGCAATAGACCCTTGGAGACAAGTCGGCTGGAGGCCGATGTATTGAATCTCGACGCAATTTGAGTGTTCCATCGTCGTTAGGAGGCCCCAAACGTTACAATGAACTATCATTTTTGCGTCGGATTGGATAATCTAAACTCACAGTAGAACGACCATAAGGTGCCCGAGGCAGCAATATCCCCTTGGATACAAGTCGACCTGAGGTCGATGTATTGACTCTCGACGCAATTTGAGTGTTCCATCGTCATTAGAAGGCCTTGAACGTTACAATTAACTATCATTTTTGCGTCGGATTCGAAAATCTAGACTCACAGGAGAACGACCATAAGGTGCCCGAGGCAGCAAGCAATAGACCCTTGGAGACAAGTCGGCTGGAGGTCGATGTATTGAATGTCAACTCAATTTGTATGCTCCATCGTCATTAGGAGGCCTTGAACCTTACAATTAACTATGAGTTTTGCGTCGGATTCGAAAACGTAGAATCACCGGAGACGGACCATGTGGTGCCCGAGGCAGCGATTTCCCCTTGGAGACAAGTCGGCTGGAGGCCGATGTATTGAATCTCGACGCAATCTGAGTGTCCCATCGTCATTAGAAGGCCCTGAACGTTACAATTAACTATCATTTTTGCGTCGGATTCGAAAATCTAGACTCACAGCAGACGGACCATTTGGTGCCCGAGGCAGCAATATCCCCTTGGAGACAAATGGGCTGGAGGACGATGTATTTGAGTGCTCCATTGTCATTAGAAGGCCCTGAACGTTACAATTAATTATCATTTTTGCGTCGGATTCGAAAATCTAGACTCACAGGAGAAGGATTATATGGTGCACGAGACTGCAATATCCCCTTGGATACAAGTCCGCTGGAGGACGATGTATTGAATCGCGACGCAATTTGAGTGTTCCATCGTCTTTAGGAGTCCCTGTACGTTACAATTAACAATCATTTTTGCGTCGGATTCGAAAATCTAGACTCACTGGAGACGGACCATAAGGTGCCCGATGCAGCATTATCCCCTTGGAGGCAAATCAGCTGGAGGACGATGTGTTGAATCTCGACGCAATTTGAGAGTTCTATCGTCATCAGGAGGCGCTGAACGTTACAATTCACTATCATTTTTGCGTCGGATTCGAAAATCTAGACACAGGAGAAGGATCATATGGTGCCCGAGACAGCAATATCCCCTTGGAGACAAGTCCGCTGGAGGCCGATGTATTGAATCTCGACGCAATTTGATAGTTCCATCGTCATTACAAGGCCCTGAACGTTACAATTAACTGTGAGTTTTGCGTCGGATTCGAAAATCTAGACTCACAGGAGAACGACCATAAGGTGCCCAAGGCAGCAATAGACCCTTGGAGACAAGTCGGCTGGAGGCCGATGTATTGAATCTCGACGCAATTTGAGTGTTCCAACGTCATTAGGAGGCCCTAAACGTTACAATTAACTATCATTTTTGCGTCGGATTCGAAAATCTAGACTCACAGGAGAACGACCATAAGGTGCCCGATGCAGCAATATCCCCTTGGAGACAAATCAGCTGGAGGACGATGTGTTGAATCTCGACGCAATTTGAGAGTTCTATCGTCTTCATGAGGCGCTGAACGTTACAATTCACTATCATTTTTGCGTCGGATTCGAAAATCTAGACACAGGAGAAGGATCATATGGTGCCCGAGACAGCAATATCCCCTTGGAGACAAGTCCGCTGGAGGCCGATGTATTGAATCTCGACGCAATTTGAGTGTTCCATCGTCATTAGGAGGCCCTGAACCTTACAATTAACTATGAGTTTTGCGTCGGATTCGAAAACGAAGAATCACCGGAGACGGACCCGAGGCAGCGATATCCCCTTAGAGACAAGTCGGCTGGAGGCCGATGTATTGAATCTCGACGCAATTTGAGTGTTCCATCGTCATTACAAGGCCCTGAACGTTACAATTAACTATGAGTTTTGCGTCGGATTCGATAATCTAGACTCACAGGAGAACGACCATAAGGTGCCCGAGGCAGCAATAGACCCTTGGAGACAAGTCGGCTAGAGGTCGATGTATTGAATGTCGACTCAATTTGTGTGCTCCATCGTCATTACGAGGCCCTGAACCTTACAATTAACTATGAGTTTTGCGTCGGATTAGAAAACGTAGAATCACCGGAGACGGACCATGTGGTGCCCGAGGCAGCGATTTCCCCTCGGAGACAAGTCGGCTGGAGGCCGATGTATTGAATATCGACGCAATTTGAGTGTTCCATCGTCATTACAAGGCCCTGAACGTTACAATTAACTATGAGTTTTGCGTCGGATTCGAAAATCTAGACTCACAGGAGAACGACCATAAGGTGCCCGAGGCAGCAATATCCCCTTGGATACAAGTCGACTGGAGGTCGATGTATTGACTCTCGACGCAATTTGAGTGTTCCATCGTCATTAGGAGGCCCTGAACCTTACAATTAACTATGAGTTTTGCTTCGGATTCGAAAACGAAGAATCACCGGAGACGGACCCGAGGCAGCGATATCCCCTTAGAGACAAGTCGGCTGGAGGCCGATGTATTGAATCTCGACGCAATTTGAGTGTTCCATCGTCATTACAAGGCCCTGAACGTTACAATTAACTATGAGTTTTGCGTCGGATTCGATAATCTAGACTCACAGGAGAACGACCATAAGGTGCCCGAGGCAGCAATAGACCCTTGGAGACAAGTCGGCTAGAGGTCGATGTATTGAATGTCGACTCAATTTGTGTGCTCCATCGTCATTAGGAGGCCCTGAACCTTACAATTAACTATGAGTTTTGCGTCGGATTAGAAAACGTAGAATCACCGGAGACGGACCATGTGGTGCCCGAGGCAGCGATTTCCCCTCGGAGACAAGTCGGCTGGAGGCCGATGTATTGAATGTCGACGCAATTTGAGTGTTCCATCGTCGTTAGGAGGCCCTAAACGTTACAATTAACTATCATTTTTGAGTCGGATTCGATAATCTAAACTCACAGTAGAACGATCATAAGGTGCCCGAGGCAGCAATATCCCCTTGGAGACAAGTCCGCTGGAGGCCGATGTATTGAATCTCGACGCAATTTGAGTGTTCCATCGTCATTAGGAGGCCCTGAACCTTACAATTAACTATGAGTTTTGCGTCGGATTCGAAAACGGAGAATCACCGGAGACGGACCATAAGGTGCCCGAGGCAGCGATATCCCCTTGGAAACAAGTCGGCTGGAGGCCGATGTATTGAATCTCGACGCAATTTGAGTGTTCCATCGTCATTACAAGGCCCTGAACGTTATAATTTACTATGAGTTTTGCGTCGGATTCGAAAATCTAGACTCACAGGAGAACGACCATAAGGTGCCCGAGGCAGCAATAGACCCTTGGAGACAAGTCGGCTGGAGGCCGATGTATTGAATCTCGACGCAATTTGAGTGTTCCATCGTCGTTAGGAGGCCCTAAACGTTACAATTAACTATCATTTTTGAGTCGGATTCGATAATCTAAACTCACAGTAGAACGATCATAAGGTGCCCGAGGCAGAAATATTCCCTTGGATACAAGTCGACCTGAGGTCGATGTATTGACTCTCGACGCAATTTGAGTGTCCCATCGTCATTAGAAGGCCCTGAACGTTACAATTAACTATCATTTTTGCGTCGGATTCGAAAAGTCTAGACTCACAGGAGAACGACCATAAGGTGCCCGAGGCAGCAATATCCCCTTGGATACAAGTCGACTGGAAGTCGATGTATTGACTCTCGACGCAATTTGAGTGTTCCATCGTCATTAGAAGGCCCTGAACGTTACAATTAACTATCATTTATGCGTCGGATTCGAAAATCTAGACTCACAGGAGAACGACCATAAGGTGCCCGAGGCAGCAACAGACCCTTGGAGACAAGTCGGCTGGAGGACGATGTATTGTATCTCGACGCAATTTGAGTGTTCCATCGTCTTTAGGAGTCCCTGAACGTTACAAATAACTATCATTTTTGCGTCGGATTCGAAAATCTAGAGTCACTGGAGACGGACCATAAGGTGCCCGATGCAGCAATATCCCCTTGGAGACAAATCAGCTGGAGGACGATGTGTTGAATCTCGACGCAATTTGAGAGTTCTATCGTCATCAGGAGGCGCTGAACGTTACAATTCACTATCATTTTTGCGTCGGATTCGAAAATCTAGACTCACACGACAAGGATCATATGGTGCCCGAGACAGCAATATCCCCTTGGAGACAAGTCCGCTGGAGGCCGATGTATTGAATCTCGACGCAATTTGAGTGTTCCATCGTCATTACAAGGCCCTGAACGTTACAATTAACTATGAGTTTTGCGTCGGATTCGAAAATCTAGACTCACAGGAGAACGACCATAAGGTGCCCGAGGCAGCAATAGACCCTTGGAGACAAGTCGGCTGGAGGTCGATGTATTGAATGTCGACTCAATGTGTGTGCTCCATCGTCATTAGGAGGCCCTGAACCTTACAATTAACTATCATTTTTGCGTCGGATTCGAAAATCTAGACTCACAGGAGAACGACCATAAGGTGCCCAAAGCAGCAATATCCCCTTGGATACAAGTCGACTGGAGGTCGATGTATTGACTCTCGACGCAATTTGAGTGTTCCATCGTCATTAGAAGGCCCTGAACGTTACAATTAACTATCATTTATGCGTCGGATTCGAAAATCTAGACTCACAGGAGAACGACCATAAGGTGCCCGAGGCAGCAACAGACCCTTGGAGACAAGTCGGCTGGAGGACGATGCATTGTATCTCGAGGCAATTTGAGTGTTCCATCGCCTTTAGGAGTCCCTGAACGTTACAATTAACTATCATTTTTGCGTCTGATTCGAAAATCTAGAGTCACTGGAGACGGACCATAAGGTGCCCGATGCAGCAATATCCCCTTGGAGACAAATCAGCTGGAGGACGATGTGTTGAATCTCGCCGCAATTTGAGAGTCCCATCGTCATTACAAGGCCCTGAACGTTACAATTAACTATGAGTTTTGCGTCGGAATCGAAAATCTAGACTCGCAGGATAACGACCATAAGGTGCCCGAGGCAGCAATAGACCCTTGGAGACAAGTCGGCTGGAGGCCGATGTATTGATTCTCGACGCAATTTGAGTGTTCCATCGTCGTTAGGAGGCCCTAAACGTTACAATTAACTATCATTTTTGAGTCGGATTCGATAATCTAAACTCACAGTAGAACGATCATAAGGTGCCCGAGGCAGCAATATCCCCTTGGAGACAAGTCCGCAGGAGGCCGATGTATTGAATCTCGACGCAATTTGAGTGTTCCATCGTCATTAGGAGGCCCTGAACCTTACTATTAACTATGAGTTTTGCGTCGGATTCGAAAACGAAGAATCACCGGAGACGGACCATGTGGTGCCCGAGGCAGCGATATCCCCTTGGAAACAAGTCGGCTGGAGGCCGATGTGTTGAATCTCGACGCAATTTGAGTGTTCCATCGTCATTACAAGGCCCTGAACGTTACAATTAACTATGAGTTTTGCGTCGGATTCGAAAATCTAGACTCACAGGAGAACGACCATAAGGTGCCCGAGGCAGCAATAGACCCTTGGAGACAAGTCGGCTGGAGGCCGACGTATTGAATCTCGACGCAATTTGGTGTTCCATCGTCGTTAGGAGGCCCTAAACGTTACAATTAACTATCATTTTTGAGTCGGATTCGATAATCTAAACTCACAGTAGAACGATCATAAGGTGCCCGAGGCAGCAATATTCCCTTGGATACAAGTCGACCTGAGGTCGATGTATTGACTCTCGACGCAATTTGAGTGTCCCATCGTCATTAGAAGGCCCTGAACGTTACAATTAACTATCATTTTTGCGTCGGATTCGAAAATCTAGACTCACAGGACAACGACCATAAGGTGCCCGAGGCAGCAATATCCCCTTGGATACAAGTCGACTGGAGGTCGATGTATTGACTCTCGACGCACTTTGTGTGTTCCATCGTCATTAGATGGCCCTGAACGTTACAATTAACTATCATTTATGCGTCGGATTCGAAAATCTAGACTCACAGGAGAACGACCATAAGGTGCCCGAGGCAGCAACAGACCCTTGGAGACAAGTCGGCTGGAGGACGATGTATTGTATCTCGACGCAATTTGAGTGTTCCATCGTCTTTAGGAGTCCCTGAACGTTACAATTAACTATCATTTTTGCGTCGGATTCGAAAATCTAGAGTCACTGGAGACGGACCATAAGGTGCCCGATGCAGCAATATCCCCTTGGAGACAAATCAGCTGGAGGACGATGTGTTGAATCTCGACGCAATTTGAGAGTTCTATCGTCATCAGGAGGCGCTGATCGTTACAATTCACTATCATTTTTTCGTCGGATTCGAAAGTCTAGACTCACAGGACAAGGATCATATGGTGCCCGAGACAGCAATATCCCCATGGAGACAAGTCCGCTGGAGGCAGATGTATTGAATCTCGACGCAATTTGAGTGTTCCATCGTCATTAGGAGGCCCCGAACCTTACAATTAACTATGAGTTTTGCGTCGGATTCGAAAACGAAGAATCACCGGAGACGGACCATGTGGTGCCCGAGGCAGCGATATCCCCTTGGAAACAAGTCGGCTGGAGGCCGATGTATTGAATCTCGACGCAATTTGAGTGTTCCATCGTCATTACAAGGCCCTGAACGTTACAATTAACTATGAGTTTTGCGTCGGATTCGAAAATCTAGACTCACAGGAGAACGACCATAAGGTGCCCGAGGCAGCAATAGACCCTTGGAGACAAGTCGGCTGGAGGCCGATGTATTGAATCTCGACGCAATTTGAGTGTTCCATCGTCGTTAGGAGGCCATAAACGTTACAATTAACTATCATTTTTGCGTCGGATTCGAAAATCTAAACTCACAGTAGAACGACCATAAGGTGCCCGAGGCAGCAATATCCCCTTGGATACAAGTCGACCTGAGGTCGATGTATTGACTCTCGACGCAATTTGAGTGTTCCATCGTCATTAGAAGGCCTTGAACGTTACAATTAACTATCACTTTTGCGTCGGATTCGAAAATCTAGACTCACAGGAGAACGACCATAAGGTGCCGGAGGCAGCAATAGACCCTTGGAGACAAGTCGGCTAGAGGTCGATGTATTGAATGTCGACTCAATTTGTGTGCTCCATCGTCATTAGGAGGCCCTGAACCTTACAATTAACTATGAGTTTTGCGTCGGATTCGAAAACGTAGAATCACCGGAGACGGACCATGTGGTGCCCGAGGCAGCGATTTCCCCTCGGAGACAAGTCGGCTGGAGGCCGATGTATTGAATATCGACGCAATTTGAGTGTCCCATCGTCATTACAAGGCCCTGAACGTTGCAATTAACTATGAGTTTTGCGTCGGATTCGAAAATCTAGACTCACAGGAGAACGACCATAAGGTGCCCGAGGCAGCAATAGACCCTTGGAGACAAGTTGGCTGGAGGTCGATGTATTGAATGTCGACTCAATTTGTGTGCTCCATCGTCATTAGGAGGCCCTGAATCTTACAATTAACTATCATTTTTGCGTCGGATTCGAAAATCTAGACTCACAGGAGAACGACCATAAGGTGCCCGAGGCAGCTATATCCCCTTGGATACAAGTCGACTGGAGGTCGATGTATTGACTCTCGACGCAATTTGAGTGTTCCATCGTCATTAGAAGGCCCTGAACGTTACAATTAACTATCATTTATGCGTCGGATTCGATAATCTAGACTCACAGGAGAACGACCATAAGGTGCCCGAGGCAGCAACAGACCCTTGGAGACAAGTCGGCTGGAGGACGATGTATTGTATCTCGACGCAATTTGAGTGTTCCATCGTCTTTAGGAGTCCCTGAACGTTACAATTATCTATCATTTTTGCGTCGGATTCGAAAATCTAGAGTCACTGGAGACGGACCATAAGGTGCCCGATGCAGCAATACCCCCTTGGAGACAAATCAGCTGGAGGACGATGTGTTGAATCTCGACGCAATTTGAGAGTTCCATCGTCATTACAAGGCCCTGAACGTTACAATTAACTATGAGTTTTGCGTCGGATTCGAAAATCTAGACTCACAGGAGAACGACCATAAGGTGCCCGAGGCAGCAATAGACCCTTGGAGACAAGTCGGCTGGAGGCCGATGTATTGAATCTCGACGCAATTTGAGTGTTCCATCGTCGTTAGGAGGCCCTAAACGTTACAATTAACTATCATTTTTGAGTCGGATTCGATAATCTAAACTCACAGTAGAACGATCATAAGGTGCCCGAGGCAGCAATATCCCCTTGGAGACAAGTCCGCTGGAGGCCGATGTATTGAATCTCGACGCAATTTGAGTGTTCCATCGTCATTAGGAGGCCCTGAACCTTACTATTAACTATGAGTTTTGCGTCGGATTCGAAAACGAAGAATCACCGGAGACGGACCATGTGGTGCCCGAGGCAGCGATATCCCCTTGGAAACAAGTCGGCTGGAGGCCGATGTATTTAATCTCGACGCAATTTGAGTGCTCCATCGTCATTACAAGGCCCTGAACGTTACAATTAACTATGAGTTTTGCGACGGATTCGAAAATCTAGACTCACAGGAGAACGACCATAAGGTGCCCGAGGCAGCAATAGACCCTTGGAGACAAGTCGGCTGGAGGCCGATGTATTGAATCTCGACGCAATTTGAGTGTTCCATCGTCGTTAGGAGGCCCTAAACGTTACAATTAACTATCATTTTTGAGTCGGATTCGATAATCTAAACTCACAGTAGAACGATCATAAGGTGCCCGACGCAGCAATATTCCCTTGGATACAAGTCGACCTGAGGTCGATGTATTGACTCTCGACGCAATTTGAGTGTTCCATCGGCATTAGAAGGCCCTGAACGTTACAATTAACTATCATTTTAGCGTCGGATTCGAAAATCTACTAACAGGAGAAGGATCATATGGTGCACGAGACTGCAATATCCCCTTGGATACAAGTCGACTGGAGGTCGATGTATTGACTCTCGACGCTATTTGAGACTTCCATCGTCATTAGAAGGCCCTGAACGTTACAATTAACTATCATTTTTGCGTCGGATTCGAAAATCTAGACTCACAGGAGAACGACCATAAGGTGCCCGAGGCAGCAATAGACCCTTGGAGACAAGTCGGCTGGAGGTCGATGTATTGAATGTCGACTCAATTTGTGTGCTCCATCGTCATTAGGAGGCCCTGAACCTTACAATTAACTATGAGTTTTGCGTCGGATTCGAAAACGTAGAATCACCGGAGACGGACCATGTGGTGCCCGAGGCAGCGATTTCCTCTTGGAGACAAGTCGGCTGGAGGCCGATGTATTGAATCTCGACGCAATTTGAGTGTTCCATCGTCATTACAAGGCCCTGAACGTTACAATTAACTATGAGTTTTGCGTCGGATTCGAAAATCTAGACTCACAGGAGAACGACCATAAAGTGCCCGAGGCAGCAATAGACCCTTGGAGACAAGTCGACTGGAGGTCGATGTATTGACTCTCGACGCAATTTGAGTGTTCCATCGTCTTTAGGAGTCCCTGAACGTTACAATTAACTATCATTTATGCGTCGGATTCGAAAATCTAGACTCACAGGAGAACGACCATAAGGTGCCCGAGGCAGCAATAGACCCTTGGAGTCAAGTCGGCTGGAAACCGATGTATTGATTCTTGACGCAATTTGAGTGCTCCATCATCATTAGGAGACCCTGAACGTTACAATTAACTATGAGTTTTGCGTCGGATTCGAAAACGTAGAATCACCGGAGACGGACCATGTGGTGCCCGAGGCAGCGATTTCCCCTTGGAGACAAGTCGGCTGGAGGCCGATGTATTGAATCTCGACGCAATTTGAGTGTTCCATCGTCATTACAAGGCCCTGAACGTTACAATTAACTATGAGTTTTGCGTCGGATTCGAAAATCTAGACTCACAGGAGAAGGACCATAAGGTGCCCGACGCAGCATTAGACCCTTGGAGACAAGTCGGCTGGAGGCCGATGTATTGAATCTCGACGCTATTTGAGTGTTCCATCGTCATTAGGAGGCCCTAAACGTTACAATTAACTATGAGTTTTGCGTCGGATTCGAAAACGTAGAATCACCGGAGACGGATCATGTGGTGCCCGAGGCAGCGATATCCCCTTGGAGACAAGTCGGCTGGAGGCCGATTTATTGAATCTCGACGAAATTTGAGTGTCCCATCGTCATTAGAAGGCCCTGAACGTTGCAATTAACTATCATTTTTGCGTCGGATTCGAAAATCTAGACTCACAGGAGAACGACCATTAGGTGCCCGAGGCAGCAATATCCCCTTGGATACAAGTCGACTGGAGGTCTATGTATTGACTCTCGACGCAATTTGAGTGTTCCATCGTCATTAGAAGGCCCTGAACGTTACAATTAACTATCATTTATGCGTCGGATTCGAAAATCTAGACTCACAGGAGAACGACCATAAGGTGCCCGAGGCAGCAACAGACCCTTGGAGACAAGTCGGCTGGAGGACGATGTATTGTATCTCGACGCAATTTGAGTGTTCCATCGTCTTTAGGAGTCCCTGAACGTTACAATTAACTATCATTTTTGCGTCGGATTCGAAGATCTAGAGTCACTGGACACGGACCATAAGGTGCCCGATGCAGCAATATCCCCATGGAGACAAATCAGCTGGAGGACGATGTGTTGAATCTCGACGCAATTTGAGAGTTCTGTCGTCATCAGGAGGCGCTGAACGTTACAATTCACTATCATTTTTGCGTCGGATTCGAAAATCTAGACTCACAGGACAAGGATCATATGGTGCCCAAGACAGCAATATCCCCTTGGAGACAAGTCCGCTGGAGGCCGATGTATTGAATCTCGACGCAATTTGAGTGTTCCATCGTCATTAGGAGGCCCTGAACCTTACAATTAACTATGAGTTTTGCGTCGGATTCGAAAACGAAGAATCACCGGAGACGGACCATGTGGTGCCCGAGGCAGCGATATCCCCTTGGAAACAAGTCGGCTGGAGGCCGATGTACTGAATCTCGACGCAATTTGAGTGTTCCATCGTCATTACAAGGCCCTGAACGTTACAATTAACTATGAGTTTTGCGTCGGATTCGAAAATCTAGACTCACAGGAGAACGACCGTAAGGTGCCCGAGGCAGCAATAGACCCTTGGAGACAAGTCGGCTGGAGGCCGATGTATTGAATCTCGACGCAATTTGAGTGTTCCATCGTCGTTAGGAGGCCCTAAACGTTACAATTAACTATCATTTTTGCGTCGGATTCGATAATCTAAACTCACAGTAGATTGATCATAAGGTGCCCGAGGCAGCAATATCCCCTTGGATACAAGTCGACCTGAGGTCGATGTATTGACTCTCGACGCAATTTGAGGCTTCCATCGTCATTAGAAGGCCCTGAACGTTACAATTAACTATCATTTTTGCGTCGGATTCGAAAATCTAGACTCACAGGAGAACGACCATAAGGTGCCCGAGGCAGCAATAGACCCTTGTGGACAAGTCGGCTGGAGGAAGATGTATTGACTCTCGACGCAAAATGAGTGTTCCATCGTCATTAGAAGGCCCTGAACGTTACAATTAACTATCATTTTTGCGTCGGAATCGAAAATCTAAACTCACAGGAGAACGACCATAAGGTGCCCGAGGCAGCAATAGACCCTTGGAGACAAGGCGGCTGGAGGTCGATGTATTGAATCTCGACTCAATTTGTGTGCTCCATCGTCATTAGGAGGCCCTGAACGTTACAATTAACTATGAGTTTTGCGTCGGATTCGAAAACGTAGTATCACCGGAGACGGACCATGTGGTGCCCGAGGCAGCGATTTCTTCTTGGAGACAAGTCGGCTGGAGGCGGATGTATTGAATCTCGACGCAATTTGAGTGTTCCATCGTCATTACAAGGCCCTGAACGTTACAATTAACTATGAGTTTTGCGTCGGATTCAAAAATCTAGACTCACAGGAGAACGACCATAAGGTGCCCTAGGCAGCAATAGACCCTTGGAGACAAGTCGGCTGGAGGCCGATGTATTGAATCTCGACGCAATTTGAGTGTTCCATCGTCATTAGGAGGCCCTAAACGTTACAATTAACTATCATTTTTGCGTCGGATTCGATAATCTAAACTCACAGGAGAACGACCATAAGGTGCCCGAGGCAGCAATATCCCCTTGGATACAAGTCGACTGGAGGTCGATGTATTGACTCTCGACGCAATTTGAGTGTTCCATCGTCATTAGAAGGCCCTGAACGTTACAATTAACTATCATTTATGCGTCGGATTCGAAAATCTAGACTCACAGGAGAACGACCATAAGGTGCCCGAGGCAGCAACAGACCCTTGGAGACAAGTCGGCTGGAGGACGATGTATTGTATCTCGACGCAATTTGAGTGTTCCATCGTCTTTAGGAGTCCCTGAACGTTACAATTAACTATCATTTTTGCGTCGGATTCGAAAATCTAGAGTCACTGGAGACGGACCATAAGGTGCCCGATGCAGCAATATCCCCTTGGAGACAAATCAGCTGGAGGACGATGTGTTGAATGTCGACGCAATTTGAGAGTTCTATCGTCAACAGGAGGCGCTGAACGTTACAATTCACTATCATTTTTGCGACGGTTTCTAAAATCTAGACTCACAGGAGAAGGATCATATGGTACCCGAGACAGCAATATCCCCTTGGAGACAAGTCCGCTGGAGGCCGATGTATTGAATCTCGACGCAATTTGAGTGTTCCATCGTCATTAGGAGGCCCTGAACCTTACAATTAACTATGAGTTTTGCGTCGGATTCGAAAACGAAGAATCACCGGAGACGGACCATGTGGTGCCCGAGGCAGCGATATCCCCTTGGAAACAAGTCGGCTGGAGGCCGATGTATTGAATCTCGACGCAATTTGAGTGTTCCATCGTCATTACAAGGCCCTGAACGTTACAATTAACTATGAGTTTTGCGTCGGATTCGAAAATCTAGACTCACAGGAGAACGACCATAAGGTGCCCTAGGCAGCAATAGACCCTTGGAGACAAGTCGGCTGGAGGCCGATGTATTGAATCTCGACGCAATTTGAGTGTTCCATCGTCATTAGGAGGCCCTTAACGTTACAATTAACTATCATTTTTGCGTCGGATTCGATACTCTAAACTCACAGGAGAACGACCATAAGGTGCCCGACGCAGCAATATCCCCTTGGAGACAAGTCGACTGGAGGTCGATGTATTGACTCTCGACGCAATTTGAGTGTTCCATCGTCATTAGAAGGCCCTGAACGTTACAATTAACTATCATTTTTGCGTCGGAATCGAAAATCTAGACTCACAGGAGAACGACCATAAGGTGCCCGAGGCAGCAACAGACCCTTGGAGACAAGTCGGCTGGAGGACGATGTATTGTATCTCGACGCAATCTGAGTGTTCCATCGTCATTAGAAGGCCCTGAACGTTACAATTATCTAACATTTTTGCGTCAGATTCGAAAATCTAGACTCACAGGAGAACGACCATAAGGTGCCCGAGGCAGCAATAGACCCTTGGAGACAAGTCGGCTGGAGGAAGATGTATTGACTCTCGACGCAAAATGAGTGTTCCATCGTCATTAGAAGGCCCTGAACGTTCCAATTAACTATCATTTTTGCGTCGGAATCGAAAATCTAAACTTTCAGGAGAACGACCATAAGGTGCCCGAGGCGGCAATAGACCCTTGGAGACAAGTCGGCTGGAGGTCGATGTATTGAATCTCGACTCAATTTGTGTGCTCCTTCGTCATTAGGAGGCCCTGAACGTTACAATTAACTATGGGTTTTGCGTCGGATTCGAAAACGTAGAATCACCGGAGACGGACCATGTGGTGCCCGAGGCAGCGATATCCCCTTGGCGACAAGTCGGCTGGAGGCCGATGTATTGAATCTCGACGCAATTTGAGTGTCCCATCGTCATTAGAAGGCCCTGAACGTTACAATTAACTGTCATTTTTGCGTCAGATTCGAAAATCTAGACTCACAGGAGAACGACCATAAGGTGCCCGAGGCAGCAATATCCCCTTGGATACAAGTCGACTGGAGGTCGATGTATTGACTCTCGACGCAATTTGAGTGTTCCATCGTCATTAGAAGGCCCTGAACGTTACAATTAACTATCATTTATGCGTCGGATTCGAAAATCTAGACTCACAGGAGAACGACCATAAGGTGCCCGAGGCAGCAACAGACCCTTGGAGACAAGTCGGCTGGAGGACGATGTATTGTATCTTGACGCAATTTGAGTGTTCCATCGTCTTTAGGAGTCCCTGAACGCTACAATTAACTATCATTTTTGCGTCGGATTCGAAAATCTAGAGTCACTGGAGACGGACCATAAGGTGCCCGATGCAGCAATATCCCCTTGGAGACAAATCAGCTGGAGGACGATGTGTTGAATCTCCACGCAATTTGAGAGTTCTATCGTCATCAGGAGGCGCTGAACGTTACAATTCACAATCATTTTTGCGTCGGATTCGAAAATCTAGACTCACAGGACAAGGATCATATGGTGCCCGAGACAGCAATATCCCCTTGGAGACAAGTCCGCTGGAGGCCGATGTATTGAATCTCGACGCAATTTGAGTGTTCCATCGTCATTAGGAGGCCCTGAACCTTACAATTAACTATGAGTTTTGCGTCGGATTCGAAAACGAAGAATCACCGGAGACGGACCATGTGGTGCCCGAGGCAGCGATATCCCCTTGGAAACAAGTCGGCTGGAGGCCGATGTATTGAATCTCGACGCAATTTGAGTGTTCCATCGTCATTACAAGGCCCTGAACGTTACAATTAACTATGAGTTTTGCGTCGGATTCGAAAATCTAGACTCACAGGAGAACGACCATAAGGTGCCCGAGGCAGCAATAGACCCTTGGAGACAAGTCGGCTGGAGGCCGATGTATTGAATCTCGACGCAATTTGAGTGTTCCATCGTCGTTAGGAGGCCCTAAACGTTACAATTAACTATCATTTTTGAGTCGGATTCGATAATCTAAACTCACAGTAGAACGATCATAAGGTGCCCGAGGCAGCAATATTCCCTTGGATACAAGTCGACCTGAGGTCGATGTATTGACTCTCGACGCAATTTGAGTGTTCCATCGGCATGAGAAGGCCCTGAACGTTACAATTAACTATCATTTTAGCGTCGGATTCGAAAATCTACTAACAGGAGAAGGATCATATGGTGCACGAGACTGCAATATCCCCTTGGATACAAGTCGACTGGAGGTCGATGTATTGACTCTCGACGCTATTTGAGACTTCCATCGTCATTAGAAGGCCCTGAACGTTACAATTAACTATCATTTTTGCGTCTGATTCGAAAATCTAGACTCACAGGAGAACGACCATAAGGTGCCCGAGGCAGCAATAGACCCTTGGAGACAAGTCGGCTGGAGGTCGATGTATTGATGTCGACTCAATTTGTGTGCTCCATCGTCATTAGGAGGCCCTGAACCTTACAATTAACTATGAGTTTTGCGTCGGATTCGAAAACGTAGAATCACCGGAGACGGACCATGTGGTGCCCGAGGCAGCGATTTCCCCTTGGAGACAAGTCGGCTGGAGGCCGAAGTATTGAATCTCGACGCAAAATGAGTGTTCCATCGTCATTACAAGGCCCTGAACGTTACAATTAACTATGAGTTTTGCGTCGGAATCGAAAATCTAGACTCACAGGAGAACGACCATAAGGTGCCCGAGGCAGCAATAGACTCTTGGAGACAAGTCGGCTGGAGGCCGATGTATTGAATCTCGACGCAATTTGAGTGTTCCATCGTCATTAGGAGGCCCTAAACGTTACAATTAACTATCATGTTTGCGTCGGATTCGATAATCTAAACTCACAGGAGAACGACCATAAGGCGCCCGAGGCAGCAATATCCCCTTGGATACAAGTCGGCTGGAGGTCGATGTATTGACTCTCGACGCAATTTGAGTGTTCCATCGTCATTAGAAGGCCCTGAACGTTACAATTAACTATCATTTTTGCGTCGGATTCGAAAATCTAGACTCACAGGAGAACGACCATAAGGTACCCGAGGCAGCAATAGACCCTTGGAGACAAGTCGCCTGGAGGAAGATGTATTGACTCTCGACGCAAAATGAGTGTTCCATCGTCATTGGAAGGCCCTGAACGTTACAATTAACTATCATTTTTGCGTCGGAATCGAAAATCTAAACTCACAGGAGAACGACCATAAGGTGCCCGAGGCAGCAATATCCCCTTGGATACAAGTCGGCTGGAGGCCGATGTATTGAATCTCGACGCAATTTGAGTGTTCCATCGTCATTAGGAGGCCCTAAACGTTACAATTAACTATCATTTTTGCGTCGGATTCGAAAATCTAGACTCACAGGAGAACGACCATAAGGTGCCCGAGGCAGCAATAGACCCTTGGAGACAAGTCGGCTGGAGTTCGATGTATTGATTGTCGACTCAATTTGTGTGCTCCATCGTCATTAGGAGGCCCTGAACCTTACAATTAACTATGAGTTTTGCGTCGGATTCGAAAACGTAGAATCACCGGAGACGGACCATGTGGTGCCCGAGGCAGCGATTTCCCCTTGGAGACAAGTCGGCTGGAGGCCGATGTATTGAATCTCGACGCAATTTGAGTGTTCCATCGTCATTACAAGGCCCTGAACGTTACAATTAACTATGAGTTTTGCGTCGGATTCGAAAATCTAGACTCACAGGAGAACGACCATAAGGTGCCCGAGGCAGCAATAGACCCTTGGAGACAAGTCGGCTGGAGGCCGATGTATTGAATCTCGACGCAATTTGAGTGTCCCATCGTCATTAGGAGGCCCTAAACGTTACAATTAACTATCATTTTTGCGTCGGATTCGATAATCTAAACTCACAGGAGAACGACCATAAGGTGCCCGAGGCAGCAATATCCCCTTGGATACAAGTCGACTGGAGGTCGATGTATTGACTCTCGACGCAATTTGAGTGTTCCATCGTCATTAGAAGGCCCTGAACGTTACAATTAACTATCATTTTTGCGTCGGATTCGAAAATCTAGACTCACAGGAGAACGACCATAAGGTGCCCGAGGCAGCAATAGACCCTTGGAGACAAGTCGGCTGGAGGAAGATGTATTGACTCTCGACGCAAAATGAGTGTTCCATCGTCATTGGAAGGCCCTGAACGTTACAATTAACTATCATTTTTGCGTCGGAATCGAAAATCTAAACTCACAGGAGAACGACCATATGGTGCCCGAGGCAGCAATAGACCCTTGGAGACAAGTCGGCTGGAGGCCGATGTATTGAATCTCGACGCAATTTGAGTGTTCCATCGTCATTAGGAGGCCCTAAACGTTACAATTAACTATCATTTTAGCGTCGGATTCGAAAATCTACTAGCAGGAGAAGGATCATATGGTGCACGAGACTGCAATATCCCCTTGGATACAAGTCGACTGGAGGTCGATGTATTGACTCTCCACGCAATTTGAGACTTCCATCGTCATTAGAAGGCCCTGAACGTTACAATTAACAATCATTTTTGCGTCGGATTCGAAAATCTAGACTCACAGGAGAACGACCATAAGGTGCCCGAGGCAGCAATAGACCCTTGGGGACAAGTCGGCTGGAGGATGATGTATTGACTCTCGACGCAAAATGAGTGTTCCATCGTCATTAGAAGGCCCTGAACGTTACAATTAACTATCATTTTTGCGTCGGAATCGAAAATCTAAACTCACAGGAGAACGACCATAAGGTGCCCGAGGCAGCAATAGACCCTTGGAGACAAGTCGGCTGGAGGTCGATGTATTGAATCTCGACTCAATTTGTGTGCTCCATCGTCATTAGGAGGCCCTGAACGTTACAATTAACTATGAGTTTTGCGTCGGATTCGAAAACGTAGATTCACCGGAGACGGACCATGTGGTGCCCGAGGCAGCGATTTCCCCTTGGAGACAAGTCGGCTGGAGGCCGATGTATTGAATCTCGATGCAATTTGAGTGTCCCATCGTCATTAGAAGGCCTGAACGTTACAATTAACTATCATTTTTGCGTCGGATTCGATAATCTAAACTCACAGGAGAACGACCATAAGGCGCCCGAGGCAGCAATATCCCCTTGGATACAAGTCGACTGGAGGTCGATGTATTGACTCTCGACGCAATTTGAGTGTTCCATCGTCATTAGAAGGCCCTGAACGTTACAATTAACTATCATTTTTGCGTCGGATTCGAAAATCTAGACTCACAGGAGAACGACCATAAGGTGCCCGAGGCAGCAATAGACCCTTGGAGACAAGTCGGCTGGAGGAAGATGTATTGACTCTCGACGCAAAATGAGTGTTCCATCGTCATTGGAAGGCCCAGAACGTTACAATTAACTATCGTTTTTGCGTCGGAATCGAAAATCTAAACTCACAGGAGAACGACCATAAGGTGCCCGAGGCAGCAATATCCCCTTGGTTACAAGTGGGCTGGAGGCCGATGTATTGAATCTCGATGCAATTTGAGTGTTCCATCGTCATTAGGAGGCCCTAAACGTTACAATTAACTATCATTTTTGCGTCGGATTCGAAAATCTAGACTCACAGGAGAACGACCATAAGGTGCCCGAGGCAGCAATAGACCCTTGGAGACAAGTCGGCTGGAGGTCGATGTATTGAATGTTTATTTATTTATTTATTTATTTATTTATTTATTGTTCCGTGTGACCACGTTTAGGAGAAGTCTCCATGGTCATGGAACGAGTCAATACATGAAATTATAACACGATTGTAGAAACAGATAAAATGAAACAAGTCGTTAGTTTAAATAAAGAAAATCAAGAATGTAACACTGGAATTTGCTTAATTTTTTATCTCTTCCAGGAGCTCCTCGACAGAATAGAAGGAGTGAGCCATGAGGAAACTCTTCAGTTTAGACTTAGAAGTGTTTGGGCTACTGCTAAGATTTTTGAGTTCTTGTGGTAGCTTATTGAAAATGGATGCAGCAGAATACTGCACTCCTTTCTGCACAAGAGTCAAGGAAGTGCATTCCACATGCAGATTTGATTTCTGCCTAGTATTAACTGAGTGAAAGCTGCTAACTCTTGGGAATAAGCTAATATTGCTAACAACAAACGACATTAAAGAAAATACATACTGTGAGGGCAATGTCAAAATTCCCAGACTATTGAATAGGGGTCGACAAGAGGTTTTCGAACTTACACCATACATAGCTCGAACAGCCCGTTTTTGAGCCAAAAATACCCTTTTTGAATCAGAAGAATTACCCCAAAAAATAATACCATATGACATAAGCGTATGAAAATATGCGAAGTATACTACTTTTCGTGTTGAAATGTCACTTATTTCAGATACTGTTCTAATGGTAAATAAAGCGGCATTTAGTTTCTGAACAAGATCCTGAACATGGGCTTTCCACAACAGCTTACTATCTATCCGTACGCCTAGGAACTTGAACTGTTCCGTCTCGCTTATAACATGCCCATTCTGTCTGATTAAAATGTCAGTTCTTGTTGAATTGTGGGTTAGAAACTGTAAAAACTGAGTCTTACTGTGATTTAGCATCAAATTATTTTCCACAAGCCACGAACTTACTTCATGAACTACATTATTTGATAATGTTTCAATATTACACACAAGATCCTTCACTACCAAGGTGGTGTCATCAGCAAACAGAAATATTTTTGAATCACCTGTAATACTAGAAGGCATATCATTTACATAAATAAGGAACAGCAGTGGCCCCAGCACCGACCCTTGGGGAACGCCCCATTTAACAGTGCCCCATTGGGACTGAACATCATTACCACTCTCAATATTGCGGAGGATTACCTTCTGCTTTCTGTTCTTAAAGTAGGAGGCGAACCAATTGTAAGCTACTCCCCTTACACCATAATGTTCCAACTTCTGCAGTAATATTTTGTGGTCAACACAGTCAAAAGCCTTCGTTAAATCAAAGAAAACACCTAACGTTCTCAACCTTTTATTTAATCCGTCCAAAACCTCACAGAGAAAAGAGAATATAGCATTTTCAGTTGTTAAGCCATTTCTAAAACCAAACTGTACATTTGACAGCAAATTATGTGAATTTAAATGCTGCAGTAACCTTGTATATACAAGCCTCTCGATAACTTTAGCAAACACCGATGGCATAGAAATAGGTCTATAATTGTCAACATTATCCCTGTCTCCCTTTTTATAAAGTGGCTTCACTACCGAGTACTTTAATCGGTCAGGAAACCGACCACTGCTAAAGGAAAAGTTACAGATATGGCTAAGTACTGAGCTAATATACGTGGAACAATACTTCAGTATTCTGCTAGATACCCCATCATATCCATTAGAGTTCTTGGTCTTTAGTGATTTAATTATTAATTCAATCTCCCTCTTGTCAGTATCATGGAGGAGCATTTCAGGTAACAGTCTCGGAACACTTTTTTCTAAGAGCGCTATATGATTCCCTGTTGGGACTAGGTTTCTATTTAGTTCACCTGCTATATTCAGAAAGTGATTATTAAGTACTGTACATATATGCGACTTATCAGCAACACGGACATCCCCACTACGCACTGATTCTATATCCTCGACCTGTCTCTGCAGACCAGCCACTTCCTTTACGACTGACCATATGGTTTTAATTTTATCCTGAGACTTAGCTATTCTATCTGCATACCACATACTTTTTGCCTTCCTAATAACTTTTTTAAGCACCTTACAATACTGTTTGTAATGGGCTGCTGCATTTAGATTTTGACTGTTTCTAACGTTTTGATATAATTGCCACTTTGTTCTACAAGATATTCTTATCCCTTTAGTCAGCCACCCAGGCTGCCTGTTTGTGCTAGTACCCTGTTTTAAACGTTCTAACGGAAAGCAACTTTCAAAGAGCACGAGAAAAGTCTTGAGGAAAGCATTATATTTATCGTCTACTGTATCAGCACTATAAACATCTTGCCAATCTTGTTCCTTGATAAGGTTTACAAAAGTCTGTACAGCAACTGGATCAGCTTTCCTAAAAAGTTGGTAACTATATTTAACATGTGTTGAAGCACAAAAATCTTTTAGACTTAAAATTTGTGCATCATGATCTGAAAGGCCATTCACTTTTTTGCTAACAGAATGCCCTTCTAATAATGACGAATGAACAAAAATATTGTCTATGGTTGTTCTACTGTTCCCTTGCACTCTCGTTGGAAAGAATACGGTTTGCATAAGATTATATGAATTAAGGAGGTCTACCAGCATCCTTTTCCTTGCACAATCACTTATACAATTAATATTGAAGTCACCACATATAACTAACTTTTTGTATTTCCTATAAAGTGAACCAAGAACCTCCTCTAGCTTTAGCAAAAATGTTGTGAAATCGGAGTCTGGGGATCTATAAATAACAACAGTAAGAAGTTTAGCTCCACTAAATTTAACCACACCTGCACAACATTCAAACACCTTTTCAGTGCAGTACTTTGAAATATCAATTGACTCAAATGGGATACCGTTTTTCACATACATGGCTACTCCCCCACACCGCAAAGAGCTCCTAGAAAAGCTGCCAGCCAACCTGTACCCTGGTAAAGGAAGCCTCTGAATTATCTCCTTATTTAAGAAGTGTTCAGATATACCAATAATTTCAGAGTCAACATCTATAAGCAGTTCACTAACTTTATCTCGAATACCTTGTATATTTTGATGAAATATACTAATTCCCTCATTAATCGGATACCCAAGCTTTGTAGAAAGTGGTTTCTTTGTTAGAGAGACTTCCCTTAAGCAGGAATACCTATCAGCTGACTTCAATCTAAAAAAGGTACAGCTCTAACACCCACAACTACCGGAATTTTCCCATGAGTGATCCCACCACCCCCACCTATGCTGTCACCTATAAGTTTTGCCAACCTCCCCTTCCCATACCTGTTGAGGTGCAGGCCATGTCTAGTGAAACCCGTCCTACTGATAGACTCCACCGACACCACTGAAATGTGACTCATGCCTTCTGTCATCAGCGCACCCCCAAGTCTCATGTTATTACGCCTGACGGCTATATTAAGATGAGGCCGATCGTGACGCTGAAACAGTTCCACGAAATGCACATTCGTGTTGCCAGTCTGAGTGGCTATCTTTTCCAGGTCACCATCTATGTCATACTTCCCAACCCTATCAATACTATTACCAGCCCCACCCACAATCACTACCTGATCCTCTTTAGTAAAATCCCTACATAACCCCCCTATGTTAAAAATCACCTGAGCCAATCCTGCATTAGGGTTCACAATGCTGGTGACCTGGTACTCACTCCCCAAAACTTCCTGCAACTGCTGGCCTACACCTCTACCATGAGAACTACCTAACAGCAGAACCTTCTTCTTTCTCTTAGACTTTGCAACTGTCCTAGTAACCGTAACTGCTGAGGTCTGCTGCATACTTCCTACATCTACTCAATTTGTGTGCTCCATCGTAATTAGGAAGCCCTGAACCTTACAATTAACTATGAGTTTTGCGTCGGATTCGAAAACGTAGAATCACCGGAGACGGACCATGTGGTGCCCGAGGTAGCGATTTCCCCTTGGAGACAAGTCGGCTGGAGGCCGATGTATTGAATCTCGACGCAATTTGAGTGTTCCATCGTCATTACAAGGCCCTGAACGTTACAATTAACTATGAGTTTTGCGTCGGATTCGAAAATCTAGACTCACAGGAGAACGACCATAAGGTGCCCGAGGCAGCAATAGACCCTTGGAGACAAGTCGGCTGGAAGCCGATGTATTGAATCTCGACGCAATTTGAGTGTCCCATCGTCATTAGGAGGCCCTAAACGTTACAATTAACTATCATTTTTGCGTCGGATTCGATAATCTAAACTCACAGGAGAACGACCATAAGGTGCCCGAGGCAGCAATATCCCCTTGGATACAAGTCGACTGGAGGTCGATGTATTGACTCTCGACGCAATTTGAGTGTTCCATCGTCATTAGAAGGCCCTGAACGTTACAATTAACTATCATTTTTGCGTCGGATTCGAAAATCTAGACTCACAGGAGAACGACCATAAGGTGCCCGAGGCACCAATAGACCCTTGGAGACAAGTCGGCTGGAGGAAGATGTATTGAATCTCGACGCAATTTGAGTGTTCCATCGTCATTACAAGGCCCTGAACGTTACAATTAACTATGAGTTTTGCGTCGGAATCGAAAATCTAAACTCACAGGAGAACGACCATAAGGTGCCCGAGGCAGCAATAGACCCTTGGAGGCAAGTCGGCTGGAGGTCGATGTATTGAATCTCGACTCAATTTGTGTGCTCCATCGTCATTAGGAGGCCCTGAACGTTACAATTAACTATGAGTTTTGCGTCGGATTCGAAAACGTAGAATCACCGGAGACGGACCATGTGGTGCCCGAGGCAGCGATATCCCCTTGGAGACAAGTCGGCTGGAGGCCGATGTATTGAATCTCGACGCAATTTGAGTGTTCCATCGTCATTACAAGGCCCTGAACGTTACAATTAACTATGAGTTTTGCGTCGGATTCGAAAATCTAAACTCACAGGAGAACGACCATAAGGTGCCCGAGGCAGCAATAGACCCTTGGAGACAAGTCGGCTGGAGGACGATGTATTGCATCTCGACGCAATTTGAGTGTTCCATCGTCTTTAGGAGTCCCTGAACGTTACAATTAACTATCATTTTTGCGTCGGATTCGAAAATCTAGAGTCACTGGAGACGGACCATAAGGTGCCCGATGCAGCAATATCCCCTTGGAGACAAATCAGCTGGAGGACGATGTGTTGAATCTCGACGCAATTTGAGAGTTCTATCGTCATCAGGAGGCGCTGAACGTTACAATTCACTATCATTTATCGTCGGATTCGAAAATCTAGACTCACAGGACAAGGATCATATGGTGCCCGGGACAGCAATAACCCCTTGGAGACAAGTCCGCTGGAGGCCGATGTATTGAATCTCGACGCAATTTGAGTGTTCCATCGTCATTAGGAGGCCCTGAACCATACAATTGACTATGAGTTCTGCGTCGGATTCGAAAACGAAGAATCACCGGAGACGGACCATGTGGTGCCCGAGGCAGCGATATCCCCTTGGAAACAAGTCGGCTGGAGGTCGATGTATTGACTCTCGACGCAAAATGAGTGTTCCATCGTCTTTAGGAGTCCCTGAACGTTACAATTAACTATCATTTATGCGTCGGATTCGAAAATCTAGACTCACAGGAGAACGACCATAAGGTGCCCGAGGCAGCTATAGACCCTTGGAGACAAGTCGGCTGGAGGCCGATGTATTGAATCTCGACGCAATTTGAGTGTTCCATCGTCATTAGGAGGCCCTAAACGTTACAATTAACTATCATTTTAGCGTCGGATTCGAAAATCTACTAACAGGAGAAGGATCATATGGTGCACGAGACTGCAATATCCCCTTGGATACAAGTCGACTGGAGGTCGATGTATTGACTCTCGACGCAATTTGAGACTTCCATCGTCATTAGAAGGCCCTGAACGTTACAATTAACTATCATTTTTGCGTCGGATTCGAAAATCTAGACTCACAGGAGAACGACCATAAGGTGCCCGAGGCAGCAATAGACCCTTGGGGACAAGTCGGCTGGAGGAAGATGTATTGTCTCTCGACGCAAAATGAGTGTTCCATCGTCATTAGAAGGCCCTGAACGTTACAATTAACTATCATTTTTGCGTCGGAATCGAAAATCTAAACTCACAGGAGAACGACCATAAGGTGCCCGAGGCAGCAATAGACCCATGGAGACAAGTCGGCTGGAGGTCGATGTATTGAATCTCGACTCAATTTGTGTGCTCCATCGTCATTAGGAGGCCCTGAACGTTACAATTAACTATGAGTTTTGCGTCGGATTCGAAAACGTAGAATCACCGGAGACGGACCATGTGGTGCCCGAGGCAGCGATTTCCCCTTGGAGACAAGTCGGCTGGAGGCCGCTGTAATGATTCTCGACACAATTTGAGTGTCCCATCGTCATTAGAAGGCCCTGAACGCTACAGTTAACTATCATTTTTGCGTCGTATTCGAAAATCTAGACTCACAGGAGAACGACCATAAGGTGCCCGAGGCAGCAATATCCGCTTGGATACAAGTCGACTGGAGGTCGATGTATTGACTCTCGACGCAATTTGAGTGTTCCATCGTCATTAGAAGGCCCTGAACGTTACAATTAACTATCATTTATGCGTCGGATTCGAAAATCTAGACTCACAGGAGAACGACCATAAGGTGCCCGAGGCAGCAACAGACCCTTGGAGACAAGTCGGCTGGAGGACGATGTATTGTATCTCGACGCAATTTGAGTGTTCCATCGTCTTTAGGAGTCCCTGAACGCTACAATTAACTATCATTTTTGCGTCGGATTCGAAAATCTAGAGTCACTGGAGACGGACCATAAGGTGCCCGATGCAGCAATATCCCCTTGGAGACAAATCAGCTGGAGGACGATGTGTTGAATCTCGACGCAATTTGAGAGTTCTATCGTCATCAGGAGGCGCTGAACGTTACAATTCACTATCATTTTTGCGTCGGATTCGAAAATCTAGACTCACAGGACAAGGATCATATGGTGCCCGAGACAGCAATATCCCCTTGGAGACAAGTCCGCTGGAGGCCGATGTATTGAATCTCGACGCAATTTGAGTGTTCCATCGTCATTAGGAGGCCCTGAACCTTACAATTAACTATGAGTTTTGCGTCGGATTCGAAAACGAAGAATCACCGGAGACGGACCATGTGGTGCCCGAGGCAGCGATATCCCCTTAGAAACAAGTCGGCTGGAGGCCGATGTATTGAATCTCGACGGAATTTGAGTGTTCCATCGTCATTACAAGGCCCTTAACGTTACAATTAAATATCATTCTTGCGTCGGATTCGAAAATCTAGACTCACAGGAGAACGACCATAAGGTGCCCGAGGCAGTAATAGACCCTTGGGGACAAGTCGGCTGGAGGAAGATGTATTGACTGTCGACGCAAAATGAGTGTTCCATCGTCATTAGAAGGCCCTGAACGTTACAATTAACTATCATTTTTGCGTCGGAATCGAAAATCTAAACTCACAGGAGAACGACCATAAGGTGCCGGAGGCAGCAATATCCCCTTGGATACAAGTCGACTGGAGGACGATGTATTGACTCTCGACGCAATTTGAGTGTTCCATCGTCATTAGAAGGCCCTGAACGTTACAATTAACTATCATTTATGCGTCGGATTCGAAAATCTAGACTCACAGGAGAACGACCATAAGGTGCCCGAGGCAGCAACAGACCCTTGGAGACAAGTCGGCTGGAGGACGATGTATTGTATCTCGACGCAATTTGAGTGTTCCATCGTCTTCAGGAGTCCCTGAACGTTTCAATTAACTATCATTTTTCAGTCGGATTCGAAAATCTAGAGTCACTGGAGACGGACCATAAGGTGCCCGATGCAGCAATATCCCCTTGGAGACAAATCAGCTGGAGGACGATGTGTTGAATCTCGACGCAATTTGAGAGTTCTATCGTGTTCAGGAGGCGCTGAACGTTACAATTCACTATCATTTTTGCGCCCGATTCTAAAATCTAGACTCACAGGAGAAGGATCATATGGTGCCCGAGACAGCAATATCCCCTTGGAGACAAGTCCGCTGGAGGCCGATGTATTGAATCTCGACGCAATGTGAGTGTTCCATCGACATTAGGAGGCCCTGAACCTTACAATTAACTATGAGTTTTGCGTCGGATTCGAAAACGTAGAATCACCGGAGACGGACCATGTGGTGCCCGAGGCAGCGATTTCCCCTTGGAGACAAGTCGGCTGGAGGCCGATGTATTGAATCTCGACGCAATTTGAGTGTTCCATCGTCATTACAAGGCCCTGAACGTTACAATTAACTATGAGTTTTGCGTCGGATTCGAAAATCTAGACTCACAGGAGAACGACCATAAGGTGCCCGAGGCAGCAATAGACCCTTGGAGACAAGTCGGCTGGAGGCCGATGTATTGAATCTCGACGCAATTTGAGTGTCCCATCGTCATTAGGAGGCCCTAAACGTTACAATTAACTATCATTTTTGCGTCGGATTCGATAATCTAAACTCACAGGAGAACGACCATAAGGTGCCCGAGGCAGCAATATCCCCTTGGATACAAGTCGACTGGGGGTCGATGTATTGACTCTCGACGCAATTTGAGTGTTCCATCGTCATTAGAAGGCCCTGAACGTTACAATTAACTATCATTTTTGCGTCGGATTCGAAAATCTAGACTCACAGGAGAACTACCATAAGGTGCCCGAGGCAGCAATAGACCCTTGGAGACAAGTCGGCTGGAGGAAGATGTATTGACTCTCGACGCAAAATGAGTGTTCCATCGTCATTAGAAGGCCCTGAACGTTACAATTAACTATCATTTTTGCGTCGGAATCGAAAATCTAAACTCACAGGAGAACGACCATAAGGTGCCCGAGGCAGCAATAGACCCTTGGAGGCAAGTCGGCTGGAGGTCGATGTATTGAATGTCGACTCAATTTGTGTGCTCCATCGTCATTTGGAGGCCCTGAACGTTACAATTAAATATGAGTTTTGCGTCGGATTCGAAAACGTAGAATCACCGGAGACGGACCATGTGGTGCCCGAGGCAGCGATATCCCCTTGGAGACAAGTCGGCTGGAGGCCGATGTATTGAATCTCGACGCAATTTGAGTGTTCCATCGTCATTACAAGGCCCTGAACGTTACAATTAACTATGAGTTTTGCGTCGGATTCGAAAATCTAGACTCACAGGAGAACGACCATAAGGTGCCCGAGGCAGCAATAGACCCTTGGAGACAAGTCGGCTGGAGGACGATGTATTGTATCTCGACGCAATTTGAGTGTTCCATCGTCTTTAGGAGTCCCTGAACGTTACAATTAACTATCATTTTTGCGTCGCATTCGAAAATCTAGAGTCACTGGAGACGGACCATAAGGTGCCCGATGCAGCAATATCCCCTTGGAGACAAATCAGCTGGAGGACGATGTGTTGAATCTCGACGCAATTTAAGAGTTCTATCGTCATCAGGAGGCGCTGAACGTTACAATTCACTATCATTTTTGCGTCGGATTCGAAAATCTAGACTCACAGGACAAGGATCATATGGTGCCCACGACAGCAATATCCCCTTGGAGACAAGTCCGCTGGAGGCCGATGTATTGAATCTCGACGCAATTTGAGTGTTCCATCGTCATTAGGAGGCCCTGAACCATACAATTAACTATGAGTTCTGCGTCGGATTCGAAAACGAAGAATCACCGGAGACGGACCATGTGGTGCCCGAGGCAGCGATATCCCCTTGGAAACAAGTCGGCTGGAGGTCGATGTATTGACTCTCGACGCAAAATGAGTGTTCCATCGTCTTTAGGAGTCCCTGAACGTTACAATTAACTATCATTTATGCGTCAAATTCGAAAATCTAGACTCACAGGAGAACGACCATAAGGTGCCCGAGGCAGCTATAGACCCTTGGAGACAAGTCGGCTGGAGGCCGATGTATTGAATCTCGACGCAATTTGAGTGTTCCATCGTCATTAGGAGGCCCTAAACATTACAATTAACTATCATTTTAGCGTCGGATTCGAAAATCTACTAACAGGAGAAGGATCATATGGGGCACGAGACTGCAATATCCCCTTGGATACAAGTCGACTGGAGGTCGATGTATTGACTCTCGACGCAATTTGAGACTTCCATCGTCATTAGAAGGCCCTGAACGTTACAATTAACTATCATTTTTGCGTCGGATTCGAAAATCTAGACTCACAGGAGAACGACCATAAGGTGCCCGAGGCAGCAATAGACCCTTAGGGACAAGACGGCTGGAGGAAGATGTATTGACTCTCGACGCAAAATGAGTGTTCCATCGTCATTAGAAGGCCCTGAACGTTACAATTAACTATCATTTTTGCGTCGGAATCGAAAATCTAAACTCACAGGAGAACGACCACAAGGTGCCCGAGGCAGCAATAGACCCTTGGAGACAAGTCGGCTGGAGGTCGATGTATTGAATCTCGACTCAATTTGTGTGCTCCATCGTCATTAGGAGGCCCTGAACGTTACAATTAACTATGAGTTTTGCGTCGGATTCGAAAACGTAGAATCACCGGAGACGGACCATGTGGTGCCCGAGGCAGCGATTTCCCCTTGGAGACAAGTCGGCTGGAGGCCGATGTATTAAATCTCGACGCAATTTGAGTGTTCCATCGTCATTACAAGGCCCTGAACGTTACAATTAACTATGAGTTTTGCGTCGGATTCGAAAATCTAGACTCACAGGAGAACGACCATAAGGTGCCCTAGGCAGCAATAGACCCTTGGAGACAAGTCGGCTGGAGGCCGATGTATTGAATCTCGACGCAATTTGAGTGTTCCATCGTCATTAGGAGGCCCTAAACGTTACAATTAACTATCATTTTTGCGTCGGATTCGATAATCTAAACTCACAGGAGAACGACCATAAGGTGGCCGAGGCAGCAATATCCCCTTGGATATAAGCCGACTGGAGGACGATGTATTGACTATCGACGCAATTTGAGTGTTCCATCGTCATTAGAAGGCCCTGAACGTTACAATTAACAATCATTTTTGCGTCGGATTCGAAAATCTACACTCACAGGAGAACGACCATAAGGTGCCCGAAGCAGCAATAGTCCCTTGGAGACAAGTCGGCTGGAGGAAGATGTATTGACTCTCGACGCAAAATGAGTGTTCCATCGTCATTAGAAGGCCCTGAACATTACAATTAACTATCATTTTTGCGTCGGAATCCAAAATCTAAACTCACAGGAGAACGACCATAAGGTGCCCGAGGCAGCAATAGACCCTTGGAGACAAGTCGGCTGGAGGTCGATGTATTGAATCTCGACTCAATTTGTGTGCTCCATCGTCATTAGGAGGCCCTGAACGTTACAATTATCGATGAGTTTTGCGTCGGATTCGAAAACGTAGAATCACCGGAGACGGACCATGTGGTGCCCGAGGCAGCGATATCTCCTTGGAGACAAGTCGGCTGGAGGCCGATGTATTGAATCTCGACGCAATTTGAGTGTCCCATCGTCATTAGAAGGCCCTGAATGTTACAATTAACTATCATTTTTGCGTCGGATTCGAAAATCTAGACTCACAGGAGAACGACTATAAGGTGCCCGAGGCAGCAATAGACCCTTGGAGACAAGTCGGCTGGAGGACGATGTATTGTATCTCGACGCAATTTTAGTGTTCCATCGTCTTTAGGAGTCCCTGAACGTTACAATTAACTATCATTTTGCGTCGGATTCGAAAATCTAGAGTCACTGGAGACGGACCATAAGGTGCCCGATGCAGCAATATCCCCTTGGAGACAAATCAGCTGGAGGACGATGTGTTGAATCTCGACGAAATTTGAGAGATCTATCGTCATCAGGAGGCGCTGAACGTTACAATTCACTATCATTTTTGCGTCGGATTCGAAAATCTAGACTCACAGGACAAGGATCATATGGTGCCCAAGACAGCAATATCCCCGTGGAGACAAGTCCGCTGGAGGCCGATGTATTGAATCTCGACGCAATTTCAGTGTTCCATCGTCATTAGGAGGCCCTGAACCATACAATTAACTATGAGTTCTGCGTCGGATTCGAAAACGAAGAAACACCGGAGACGGACCATGTGGTGCCCGAGGCAGCGATATCCCCTTGGAAACAAGTCGGCTGGAGGTCGATGTATTGACTCTCGACGCAAAATGAGTGTTCCATCGTCTTTAGGAGTCCCTGAACGATACAATTAACTATCATTTATGCGTCGGATTCGAAAATCTAGACTCACAGGAGAACGACCATAAGGTGCCCGAAGCAGCAATAGACCCTTGGGGACAAGTCGGCTGGAGGAAGATGTATTGACTCTCGACGCAAAATGAGTGTTCCATCGTCATTAGAAGGCCCTGAACGTTACAATTATCATTTTTGCGTCGGAATCGAAAATCTAAACTCACAGGAGAACGACCATAAGGTGCCCGAGGCAGCTATAGACCCTTGGAGACAAGTCGGCTGGAGGCCGATGTATTGAATCTCGACGCAATTTGAGTGTTTATCGTCATTAGGAGGCCCTAAACGTTACAATTAACTATCATTTTAGCGTCGGATTCGAAAATCTACTAACAGGAGAAGGATCATATGGTGCACGAGACTGCAATATCCCCTTGGATACAAGTCGACTGGAGGTCGATGTATTGACTCTCGACGCAATTTGAGACTTCCATCGTCATTAGAAGGCCCTGAACGTTACAATTAACGATCATTTTTGCGTCGGATTCGAAAATCTAGACTCACAGGAGAACGACCATAAGGTGCCCGAGGAAGCAATAGACCCTTGGGGACAAGTCGGCTGGAGGAAGATGTATTGACTCTCGACGCAAAATGAGTGTTCCATCGTCATTAGAAGGCCCTGAACGTTACAATTAACTATCATTTTTGCGTCGGAATCGAAAATTTAAACTCACAGGAGAACGACCATAAGGTGCCCGAGGCAGCAATAGACCCTTGGAGACAAGTCGGCTGGAGGTCGATGTATTGAATCTCGACTCAATTTGTGTGCTCCATCGTCATTAGGAGGCCCTGAACGTTACAATTAACTATGAGTTTTGCGTCGGATTCGAAAACGTAGAATCACCGGAGACAGACCATGTAGTGCGCGAGGCAGCGATTTCCCCTTGGAGACAAGTCGGCTGGAGGCCGATGTATTGAATCTCGACGCAATTTGAGTGTTCCATCGTCATTACAAGGGCCTGAACGTTACAATTAACTATGAGTTTTGCGTCGGATTCGAAAATCTAGACTCACAGGAGAACGACCATAAGGTGCCCTAGGCAGCAATAGACCCTTGGAGACAAGTCGGCTGGAGGCCGATGTATTGAATCTCGACGCAATTTGAGTGTTCCATCGTCATTAGGAGGCCCTAAACGTTACAATTAAGTATCATTTTTGCGTCGGATTCGATAATCTAAACTCACAGGAGAACGACCATAAGGTGCCCGAGGCAGCAATATCCCCTTGGATACAAGTCGACTGTAGGTCGATGTATTGACTATCGACGCAATTTGAGTGTTCCATCGTCATTAGAAGGCCCTGAACGTTACAATTAACTATCATTTTTGCGTCGGATTCGAAAATCTAGACTCACAGGAGAACGACCATAAGGTGCCCGAAGCAGCAATAGACCCTTGGAGACAAGTCGGCTGGAGGAAGATGTATTGACTCTCGACGCAAAATGAGTGTTCCATCGTCATTAGAAGGCCCTGAACGTTACAATTAACTATCATTTTTGCGTCGGAATCCAAAATCTAAACTCACAGGAGAACGACCATAAGGTGCCCGAGGCAGCAATAGACCCTTGGAGACAAATCGGCTGGAGGTCGATGTATTGTATCTCGACTCAATTTGTGTGCTCCATCGTCATTAGGAGGCCCTGAACGTTACAATTATCGATGAGTTTTGCGTCGGATTCGAAAACGTAGAATCACCGGAGACGGACCATGTGGTGCCCGAGGCAGCGATATCCCCTTGGAGACAAGTCGGCTGGAGGCTGATGTATTGAATCTCGACGCAATTTGAGTGTCCCATCGTCATTAGAAGGCCCTGAACGTTACAATTAACTATGATTTTTGCGTCGGATTCGAAAATCTAGACTCACAGGAGAACGACCATAAGGTGCCCGAGGCAGCAATAGACCTTTGGAGACAAGTCGGCTGGAGGACGATGTATTGACTATCGACGCAATTTGAGTGTTCCATCGTCATTAGAAGGCCCTGAACGTTACAATTAACTATCATTTTTGCGTCGGATTCGAAAATCTAGACTCACAGGAGAACGACCATTAGGTGCCCGAGGCAGCAATAGACCCTTGGAGACAAGTCGGCTGGAGGACGATGTATTGAACCTCGACGCAATTTGAGTGTTCCATCGTCATTAGAAGGCCCTGAACGTTACAATTAACTATCATTTACGCGTCGGAATCGAAAATCTAAACTCACAGGAGAACGACCATAAGGTGCCCGAGGCAGCAATAGACCCTTGGAGGCAAGTCGGCTGGAGGTCGATAAATTGAATCTCGACTCAATTTGTGTGCTCCATCGTCATTAGGAGGCCCTGAACGTTACAATTAACTATGAGTTTTGCGTCGGATTCGAAAACGTAGAATCACCGGAGACGGACCATGTGGTGCCCGAGGCAGCGATATCCCCTTGGAGACATGTCGGCTGGAGGCCGATGTATTGAATCTCGACGCAATTTGAGTGTTCCATCGTCATTACAAGGCCCTGAACGTTACAATTAACTATGAGTTTTGCGTCGGATTCGAAAATCTAGACTCACAGGAGAACGACCATAAGGTGCCCGAGGCAGCAATAGACCCTTGGAGACAAGTCGGCTGGAGGACGATGTATTGAATCTCGACGCAATTTGAGAGTTCTATCGTCATCAGGAAACGCTGAACGTTACAATTCACTATCATTTTTGCGTCGGATTCGAAAATCTAGACTCACAGGACAAGGATCATATGGTGCCCAAGACAGCAATATCCCCTTGGAGACAAGTCCGCTGGAGGCCGATGTATTGAATCTCGACGCAATTTGAGTGTTCCATCGTCATTAGGAGGCCCTGAACCATACAATTAACTATGAGTTCTGCGTCGGATTCGAAAACGAAGAATCACCGGAGACGGACCATGTGGTGCCCGAGGCAGCGATATCCCCTTGGAAACAAGTCGGCTGGAGGTCGATGTATTGACTCTCGACGCAAAATGAGTGTTCCATCGTCCTTAGGAGTCCCTGAACGTTACAATTAACTATCATTTATGCGTCGGATTCGAAAATCTAGACTCACAGGAGAACGACCATAAGGTGCCCGAGGCAGCTATAGACCCTTGGAGACAAGTCGGCTGGAGGCCGATTTATTGAATCTCGACGCAATTTGAGTGTTCCATCGTCATTAGGAGGCCCTAAACGTTACAATTAACTATCATTTTAGCGTCGGATTCGAAAATCTACAAACAGGAGAAGGATCATATGGTGCACGAGACTGCAATATCCCCTTGGATACAAGTCGACTGGAGGTCGATGTATTGACTCTCGACGCAATTTGAGTCTTCCATCGTCATTAGAAGGCCCTGAACGTTACAATTAACTATCATTTTTGCGTCGGATTCGAAAATCTAGACTCACAGGAGAACGACCATAAGGTGCCCGAGGCAGCAATAGACCCTTGGGGACAAGTCGGCTGGAGGAAGATGTATTGACTCTCGACGCAAAATGAGTGTTCCATCGTCATTAGAAGGCCCTGAACGTTAATATTAACTATCATTTTTGCGTCGGAATCGAAAATCTAAACTCACAGGAGAACGACCATAAGGTGCCCGAGGCAGCAATAGACCCTTGGAGACAAGTCGGCTGGAGCCCGATGTATTGAATCTCGACGCAATTTGAGTGTCCCATCGTCATTAGAAGGCCCTGAACGTTACAATTAACTATAATTTTTGCGTCGGATTCGAAAATCTAGACTCACAGGAGAACGACCATAAGGTGCCCGAGGCAGCTATAGACACTTGGAGGCAAGTCGGCTGGAGGTCGATGTATTGAATCTCGACTCAATTTGTGTGCTCCATCGTCATTAGGAGGCCCTGAACGTTACAATTAACGATGAGTTTTGCGTCGGATTCGAAAACGTAGAATCACCGGAGATGGACCATGTGGTGCCCGAGGCAGCGATATCCCCTTGGAGACAAGTCGGCTGGAGCCCGATGTATTGAATCTCGACGCAATTTGAGTGTCCCATCGTCATTAGAAGGCCCTGAACGTTACAATTAACTATAATTTTTGCGTCGGATTCGAAAATCTAGACTCACAGGAGAACGACCATAAGGTGCCCGAGGCAGCAATAGACCCTTGGAGACAAGTCGGCTGGAGGACGATGTATTGAATCTCGACGCAATTTGAGTGTTCCATCGTCTTTAGGAGTCCCTGCACGTTACAATTAACTATCATTTACGCGTCGGAATCGAAAATCTAAACTCACAGGAGAACGACCATAAGGTGCCCGAGGCAGCAATAGACCCTTGGAGGCAAGTCGGCTGGAGGTCGATAAATTGAATCTCGACTCAATTTGTGTGCTCCATCGTCATTAGGAGGCCCTGAACGTTACAATTAACTATGAGTTTTGCGTCGGATTCGAAAACGTAGAATCACCGGAGACTGGCCATGTGGTGCCCGAGGCAGCGATATCCCCTTGGAGACAAGTCGGCTGGAGGCCGATGTATTGAATCTCGACGCAATTTGAGTGTTCCATCGTCATTACAAGGCCCTGAACGTTACAATTAACTATGAGTTTTGCGTCGGATTCGAAAATCTAGACTCACAGGAGAACGACCATAAGGTGCCCGAGGCAGCAATAGACCCTTGGAGACAAGTCGGCTGGAGGACGATGTATTGAATCTCGACGCAATTTGAGAGTTCTATCGTCATCAGGAGGCGCTGAACGTTACAATTCACTATCATTTTTGCGTCCGATTCGAAAATCTAGACTCACAGGACAAGGATCATATGGTGCCCAAGACAGCAATATCCCCTTGGAGACAAGTCCGCTGGAGGCCGATGTATTGAATCTCGACGCAATTTGAGTGTTCCATCGTCATTAGGAGGCCCTGAACCATACAATTAACTATGAGTTCTGCGTCGGATTCGAAAACGAAGAATCACCGGAGACGGACCATGTGGTGCCCGAGGCAGCGATATCCCCTTGGAAACAAGTCGGCTGGAGGTCGATGTATTGACTCTCGACGCAAAATGAGTGTTACATCGTCTTTAGGAGTCCCTGAACGTTACAATTAACTATCATTTATGCGTCGGATTCGAAAATCTAGACTCACAGGAGAACGACCATAAGGTGCCCGAGGCAGCTATAGACCCATGGAGACAAGTCGGCTGGAGGCCGATGTATTGAATCTCGACGCAATTTGAGTGTTCCATCGTCATTAGGAGGCCCTAAACGTTACAATTAACTATCATTTTAGCGTCGGATTCGAAAATCTACAAACAGGAGAAGGATCATATGGTGCACGAGACTGCAATATCCCCTTGGATACAAGTCGACTTGAGGTCGATGTATTGACTCTCGACGCAATTTGAGTCTTCCATCGTCATTAGAAGGCCCTGAACGTTACAATTAACTATCATTTTTGCGTCGGATTCGAAAATCTAGACTCACAGGAGAACGACCATAAGGTGCCCGAGGCAGCAATAGATCCTTGGGGACAAGTCGGCTGGAGGAAGATGTATTGACTCTCGACGCAAAATGAGTGTTCCATCGTCATTAGAAGGCCCTGAACGTTACAATTAACTATCATTTTTGCGTCGGAATCGAAAATCTAAACTCACAGGAGAACGACCATAAGAAGCCCGAGGCAGCAATAGACCCTTGGAGACAAGTCGGCTGGAGGTCGATGTATTGAATCTCGACTCAATTTGTGTGCTCCATCGGCATTAGGAGGCCCTGAACGTTACAATTAACGATGAGTTTTGCGTCGGATTCGAAAATCTAGACTCACAGGAGAACGACCATAAGGTGCCCTAGGCAGCAATAGACCCTTGGTGACAAGTCGGCTGGAGGCCGATGTATTGAATCTCGACGCAATTTGAGTGTTCCATCGTCATTAGGAGGCCCTAAACGTTACAATTAACTATCATTTTGCGTCGGATTCGATATTCTAAACTCACAGGAGAACGACCATAAGGTGCCCGAGGCAGCAATATCCCCTTGGATACAAGTCGGCTGGAGGCCGATGTATTGACTATCGACGCAATTTGAGTGTTCCATCGTCATTAGAAGGCCCTGAACGTTACAATTAACCATCATTTTTGCGTCGGAGTCGAAAATCTAGACTCACAGGAGAACGACCATAAGGTGCCCGAGTCAGCAATAGACCCTTGGAGACAAGTCGGCTGGAGGAAGATGTATTGACTCTCGACGCAAAATGAGTGTTCCATCGTCATTAGAAGGCCCTGAACGTTACAATTAACTATCATTTTTGCGTCGGAATCCAAAATCTAAACTCACAGGAGAACGACCATAAGGTGCCCGAGGCAGCAATAGACCTTTGGAGACAAGTCGGCTGGAGGTCGATGTATTGAATCTCGACTCAATTTGTGTGCTCCATCGTCATTAGGAGGCCCTGAACGTTACAATTATCGATGAGTTCTGCTTCGGATTCGAAAACGTAGAATCACCGGAGACGGACCATGTGGTGCCCGAGGCAGCGATATCCCCTTGGAGACAAGTCGGCTGGAGGCCGATGTATTGAATCTCGACGCAATTTGAGTGTCCCATCGTCATTAGAAGGCCCTGAACGTTACAATTAACTATCATTTTTGCGTCGGATTCGAAAATCTAGACTCACAGGAGAACGACCATAAGGTGCCCGAGGCAGCAATAGACCCTTGGAGACAAGTCGGCTGGAGGACGATGTATTGACTATCGACGCAATTTGAGTGTTCCATCGTCATTAGAAGGCCCTGAACGTTACAATTAACTATCATTTTTGCGTCGGATTCGAAAATCTAGACTCACAGGAGAACGACCACAAGGTGCCCGAGGCAGCAATAGACCCTTGGAGACAAGTCGGCTGGAGGAAGATGTATTGACTCTCGACGCAAAATGAGTGTTCCATCGTCATTAGAAGGCCCTGAACGTTACAATTAACTATCATTTTTGCGTCGGAATCCAAAATCTGAACTCACAGGAGAACGACCATAAGGTGCCCGAGGCAGCTATAGACCCTTGGAGGCAAGTCGGCTGGAGGTCGATGTATTGAATCTCGACTCAATTTGTGTGCTCCATCGTCATTAGGAGGCCCTGAACGTTACAATTAACGATGAGTTTTGCGTCGGATTCGAAAACGTAGAATCACCGGAGATGGACCATGTGGTGCCCGAGGCAGCGATATCCCCTTGGAGACAAGTCGGCTGGAGGCCGATGTATTGAATCTCGACGCAATTTGAGTGTTCCATCGTCATTACAGGGCCCTGAACGTTACAATTAACTATCTATTTTGCGTCGGATTCGATAATCTAAACTCGCAGGAGAACGACCATAAGGTAACCGTGGCAGCAACAGACCTTTGGAGACAAGTCGGCTGGAGGCCGATGTATTGAATCTCGACGCAATTTGAGTGTTCCATCGTCATTACAAGGCCCTGAACGTTACAATTAACTATCATTTTTGCGTCGGATTCGAAAATCTAGACTCACAGGAGAACGACCATAAGGTGCCCGAGGCAGCAATAGACCCTTGGAGACAAGTCGGCTGGAGGAAGATGTATTGACTCTCGACGCAAAATGAGTGTTCCATCGTCATTAGAAGGCCCTGAACGTTACAATTAACTATCATTTTTTCGTCGGAATCCAAAATCTAAACTCACAGGAGAACGACCATAAGGTGCCCGAGGCAGCAATAGACCCTTGGAGACAAGTCGGCTGGAGGTCGATGTATTGAATCTCGACTCAATTTGTGTGCTCCATCGTCATTAGGAGGCCCTGAACGTTACAATTAACTATGAGTTTTGCGTCGGATTCGAAAACGTAGAATCACCGGAGACGGACCATGTGGTGCCCGAGGCAGCGATATCGCCTTGGAGACAAGTCGGCTGGAGGCCGATGTATTGAATCTCGACGCAATTTGAGTGTCCCATCGTCATTAGAAGGCCCTGAACGTTACAATTAACTATCATTTTTGCGTCGGATTCGAAAATCTGGACTCACAGGAGAAGGACCATGTGGTGCCCGAGGCAGCAATAGACCCTTGGAGACAAGTCGGCTGGAGGACGATGTATTGAATCTCGACGCAATTTGAGTCTTCTATCGTCATTAGGAGGCGCTGAATGATACTATTCACTATCATTTTTGCGTCGGATTCGAAAATCTACTACCAGGAGAAGGATCATATGGTGCACCAGACTGCAATATCCCCTTGGATACAAGTCGACTGGAGGTCGATGTATTGACTCTCGACGCAATTTGAGTGTTCCATCGTCTTTAGGAGTCCCTGAACGTTACAATTAACTATCATTTATGCGTCGGATTCGATAATCTAAACTCACAGGAGAACGACCATAAGGTGCCCGCGGCAGCAACAGACCCTTGGAGACAAGTCGGCTGGAGGAAGATGTATTGAATCTCGACGCAATTTGAGTGCTCCATTGTCATTTGGAGACCCTGAACGTTACAATTAAATATCAGTTTCGCGTCGGATTCAAAAATCCAGACTCACAGGAGACGGACCATTTGGTGCCCGAGGCAGCAATATCCCCATGGAGACAAATCGGCTGAATGCCGATATTTTGAATCTCGAGGCAATTTGAGTGTTCCATCGTCATTAGGAAGCACTGAACGTTACAATTAACAATCAGTTTCGCGTCGGATTCGAAAATCTAGACTCACAGGAGAAGGACCATGTGGTGCCCGAGGCAGCAATAGACACTAGGAGGCAAGTCGGCTGGAGGCCGACGTATTGAATCTCGACGCAATTTGAGCGTTCCATCGTCATTAGGAGGCCCTGAACGTTACAATTAACAATCATTTTAGGGTCGGATTCGAAAATCTACTCACAGGAGAAGTTCATACGGTGCTCGAGACAGCAATATACCCCTTGGAGACAGATCGACTGGAGGCCGATGTATTGAATATCGACGCAATTTGAGTGTTCCATCGTCATTAGGTCGCCCTGAACGTTACAGTGAACTATCATTTTTGCGTCGGATTCGAAAATCTAGACTTACAAGAGAACGACCATAAGGTGCCCGAGGCAGCAACAGACCCTTGGAGACAAGTCTGCTGGAGGCCGATGTATTGAATCTCGACGCAATTTGAGAGTTCCATCGTAATTAGGAGGCCCTAAACGTTGCAATTGACTATCAAATTTGCGTCGGATTCGATGATCTAAACTCACAGGAGAACGACCATAAGGTGCCCGAGGCAGCAACAGACCCTTGAAGACAAGTCGGCTGGAGGCCGATGTATTGAATCTCGACGCAATTTGAGTGTTCCATCGTCATTACAAGGCCCTGAACGTTACAATTAACTATCATTTTTGCGTCGGATTCGAAAATCTAGACTCACAGGAGAACGACCATAAGGTGCCCGAGGCAGCAACAGACCATGGGAGACAAGTCGGCTGGAGGCCGATGTATTGAATCTCGACGCAATTTGAGTGTTCCATCGCGAATAGGAGGCCCTGAACGTTACAATTAAATATCATTTTGCGTCGGATTCGAAAATCTAGACTCACAGGAGAATGACCGTAAGGTGCCCGAGGCAGCAATAGACCCTTGGAGACAAGTCGGCTGGAGGACGATGTATTGAATCTCGACGCAATTTGAGTGTTCCATCGTCATTACAAGGCTCTGAACGTGTCAATTAACTATCATTTTTTCGTCGGATTCGAAAATCTAGACTCACAGGAGAACGCCCATAAGGTGCCCGAGGCAGCAATAGGCCCTTGGAGACAAGTCGGCTGGAGGCCGATGTATTGAATCTCGACGCAATTTGAGTGTTCCACCGGCATTAGGAGGCCTTGAACGTTACAGTTAACTATCAATTTAGCGTCGAATTCTAAAATCTACTAACAGGAGAAGGATCATATGGTGCACGAGGCAGCAATAGACCCTTGGAGACAAGTCAGCTGGAGGCCGATGTATTGAATCTCGACGCAATTTGAGTGTTCCATCGTCATTACAAGGCCCTGAACGTTACAATTAACTATCAGTTTTTTGTCGTATTCGAAAATCTAGACTCACAGCAGACGGACCATTTGGTGCCCGAGGCAGCAATATCCCCTTGGAGACAAATCGGCTGGAGGACGATGTATTGAATCTCGACGCAATTTGAGTCTTCTATCGCCATTAGGTCGCCCTGAACGTTATAATGAACTACCAGTTTTGCGTCGGAGTCGAAAATCTAGACTTACAAGAGAACGACCATAAGGTGCCCGAGGCAGCATTAGACCCTTGGAGACAAGTCGGCTGGAGGACGATGTATTGGATCGCGACGCAATTTGAGTGTTCCATCGTCAATAGGAGGCGCTGAACCTTACAATTAACTATCAGTTTCGCGTCGGATTCGAAAATCTAGACTCACAGGAGAAGGACCATGTGGTGCCCGAGGCAACGATATCCCCTTGGAGACAAGTCGGCTGGAGGCCGATGTTTTGAATGTTGACGCAATTTGAGTGTTCCATCGTCATTAGAAGGCCCTGAACGTTACAATTAACTATCATTTTTGCGTCGGATTCGAAAATCTAGACTTACAAGAGAACGACCATAAGGTGCCCGAGGCAGCAATAGACCCTTGGAGACAAGTCGGCTGGAGGCCGATGTATTGAATCTCGACGCAATTTGAGTGTTCCATCGGCATTACGAGGCCCTGAACGTTACAGTTAACTACCATTTTAGCGTCGGATTCGAAAATCTACTAACAGGAGAAGGATCATATGGTGCACGACACTGCAATATCCTCTTGGATACAAGTCAACTGGAGGTCGATGTATTGACTCTCGACGCAATTTGAGTGTTCCATCGTCTTTAGGAGTCCCTGAACGTTACAATTAACTATCATTTATGCGTCGGATTCGAAAATCTAGACTCACAGGAGAACGACCATAAGGTGCCCGAGGCAGCAATAGACCCTTGGAGACAAGTCGGCTGGAAACCGATGTATTGATTCTTGACGCAATTTGAGTGTTCCATCGTCATTAGGAGGCTCTGAACGTTGCAATTAACTATCATTTTTGCGTCGGATTCGATAATCTAAACTCACAGGAGAACGACCATAAGGTGCCCGAGGCAGCAATAGACCCTTGGAGACAAGTCGGCTGAAGGTCGATGTATTGGATCGCGACGCAATTTGAGTGTTCCATCGTCATTAGGAGGCCCTCAATGTTACAATTAACTATCATTTTTGCGTCGGATTCGATAATCTAAACTCACAGGAGAACGACCATTTGGTGCCCGAGGCAGCAACAGACCCTTGGAGACAAGTCTCCTGGCGGCCGATGTATTAAATCTCGACGCAATTTGAGTGTTCCATCGTCATTAGGAGGCCCTGAACGTTACAGTTAACTATCATTTTAGCGTCGGATTCGAAAATCTACTAAGAGGAGTAGGATCATATTGTGCACGAGACTGCAATATCCCCTTGGATACAAGTCGACTGGAGGTCGATGTATTGACTCTCGACGCAATTTGAGTGTTGCATCGTCATTAGATGGCCCTGAACGTTACAATTAACTATCATTTTTGCGTCGGATTCGAAAATCTAGACTCCCAGGAGAACGACCATAAGGTGCCCGAGGCAGCAATAGACCCTTGGAGACAAGTCGGCTGGAAACCGATGTATTGATTCTTACGCAATTTGAGTGTTCCATCGTCATTAGGAGGCCCTAAACGTTACAATTAACTATCATTTTTGCTTCGGATTCGATAATCTAAACTCACAGCAGAACGACCATAAGGTGCCCGAGGAAGCAACAGACCCTTGGAGACAAGTCTGCTGGAGGCCGATGTATTGAATCTCGACGCAATTTGAGTGTTCCATCGTCATTACAAGGCCCTGAACGTTACAATTAACTATCAGTTTTTTGTCGTATTCGAAAATCTAGACTCACAGCAGACGGACCATTTGGTGTCCGAGGCAGCAATATCCCCTTGGAGACAAATCGGCTGGAGGACGATGTATTGAATCTCGACGCAATTTGAGTCTTCTATCGTCATTAGGTCGCCCTGAACGTTATAATGAACTACCAGTTTTGCGTCGGATTCGAAAATCTAGACTTACAAGAGAACGACCATAAGGTGCCCGAGGCAGCATTAGACCCTTGGAGACAAGTCGGCTGGAGGACGATGTATTGGATCGCGACGCAATTTGAGTGTTCCATCGTCAATAGGAGGCGCTGAACCTTACAATTAACTATCAGTTTCGCGTCGGATTCGAAAATCTAGACTCACAGGAGAAGGACCATGTGGTGCCCGAGGCAGCGATATTCCCTTGGAGACAAGTCGGCTGGAGGCCGATGTATTGAATGTTGACGCAATTTGAGTGTTCCATCGTCATTAGAAGGCCCTGAACGTTACAATTAACTATCATTTTTGCGTCGGATTCGAAAATCTAGACTTACAAGAGAACGACCATAAGGTGCCCGAGGCAGCAATAGACCCTTGGAGACAAGTCGGCTGGAGGCCGATGTATTGAATCTCGACGCAATTTGAGTGTTCCATCGGCATTACGAGGCCCTGAACGTTACAGTTAACTATCATTTTAGCGTCGGATTCGAAAATCTACTAACAGGAGAAGGATCATATGGTGCACGACACTGCAATATCCTCTTGGATACAAGTCAACTGGAGTTCGATGTATTGACTCTCGACGCAATTTGAGTGTTCCATCGTCTTTAGGAGTCCCTGAACGTTACAATTAACTATCATTTATGCGTCGGATTCGAAAATCTAGACTCACAGGAGAACGACCATAAGGTGCCCGAGGCAGCAATAGACCCTTGGAGACAAGTCGGCTGGAAACCGATGTATTGATTCTTGACGCAATTTGAGTGTTCCATCGTCATTAGGAGGCTCTGAACGTTGCAATTAACTATCATTTTTGCGTCGGATTCGATAATCTAAACTCACAGGAGAACGACCATAAGGTGCCCGAGGCAGCAATAGACCCTTGGAGACAAGTCGGCTGAAGGTCGATGTATTGGATCGCGACGCAATTTGAGTGTTCCATCGTCATTAGGAGGCCCTCAATGTTACAATTAACTATCATTTTTGCGTCGGATTCGATAATCTAAACTCACAGGAGAACGACCATTTGGTGCCCGAGGCAGCAACAGACCCTTGGAGACAAGTCGGATGGCGGCCGATGTATTAAATCTCGACGCAATTTGAGTGTTCCATCGTCATTAGGAGGCCCTGAACGTTACAGTTAACTATCATTTTAGCGTCGGATTCGAAAATCTACTAAGAGGAGTAGGATCATATTGTGCACGAGACTGCAATATCCCCTTGGATACAAGTCGACTGGAGGTCGATGTATTGACTCTCGACGCAATTTGAGTGTTGCATCGTCATTAGAAGGCCCTGAACGTTACAATTAACTATCACTTTTGCGTCGGATTCGAAAATCTAGACTCACAGGAGAACGACCATAAGGTGCCCGAGGCAGCAATAGACCCTTGGAGACAAGTCGGCTGGAAACCGATGTATTGATTCTTACGCAATTTGAGTGTTCCATCGTCATTAGGAGGCCCTAAACGTTACTATTAACTATCATTTTTGCTTCGGATTCGATAATCTAAACTCACAGCAGAACGACCATAAGGTGCCCGAGGAAGCAACAGACCCTTGGAGACAAGTCTGCTGGAGGCCGATGTATTGAATCTCGACGCAATTTGAGAGTTCCATCGTAATTAGGAGGCCCTAAACGTTGCAATTGACTATCAAATTTGCGTCGGATTCGATTATCTAAACTCACAGGAGAACGACCATAAGGTGCCCGAGGCAGCAACAGACCCTTGGAGACAAGTCGGCTGGAGGCCGATGTATTGAATCTCGACGCAATTTGAGTGTTCCATCGTCATTACAAGGCCCTGAACGTTACAATTAACTATCATTTTTGCGTCGGATTCGAAAATCTAGACTCACAGGAGAACGACCATAAGGTGCCCGAGGCAGCAACAGGCCATGGGAGACAAGTCGGCTGGAGGCCGATGTATTGAATCTCGACGCAATTTGAGTGTTCCATCGCGAATAGGAGGCCCTGAACGTTACAATTAAATATCATTTTGCGTCAGATTCGAAAATCTAGACTCACAGGAGAATGACCGTAAGGTGCCCGAGGCAGCAATAGACCCTTGGAGACAAGTCGGCTGGAGGACGATGTATTGAATCTCGACGCAATTTGAGTGTTCCATCGTCTTTAGGAGTCCCTGAACGTTACAATTAACTATCATTTATGTGTCGGATTCGAAAGTCTAGACTCACAGGAGAAGGATCATATTGTGCCCGAGGCAGCATTAGACCCTTGGAGACAAGTCGGCTGGAGGACGATGTATTGAATTTCGACGCAATTTGAGTGTCCCATCGTCATTAGGAGGCCCTAAACGTTACAATTAACTATCATTTTTGCGTCGGATTCGATAATCTAAACTCACAGAGAACGACCATAAGGTGCCCGAAGCAGCAACAGACCCTTGGAGACAAGTCAGCTGGAGGCCGATGTATTGGATCGCGACCCAATTTGAGTGTTCCATCGTCATTAGGAGGCCCTGAACGTTACAATTAACTATGAGTTTTGCGTCGGATTCGAAAATCTAGACTCACAGGAGAACGACCATAAGGTGCTAGAGGCAGCAATAGACCCTTGGAGACAAGTCGGCTGGAGGCCGATGTATTGAATCTCAGTGCAATTTGAGTGTTCCATCGTCATTAGGAGGCCCCAAACGTTACAATTAACTATCATTTTTGCGTCGGATTCGATAATCTAAACTCACAGGAGAAAGACCATAAGGTGCCCGTGGCAGCAACAGACAAGTCGGGTGGAGGCCGATGTATTGAATCTCGACGCAATTTGAGTGTTCCATCGTCATTACAAGGCCCTGAACGTTACAATTAACTATCATTTTTGGGTCGGATTCGAAAATCTAGACTCACAGGAGAAGGATCACATTGGGCCCGATGCAGCATTAGACCCTTGCAGACAAGTCGGCTGGAGGCCGATGTATTGATTCTTGACGCAATTTGAGTGTTCCATCGTCATTACGAGGCCCTGAACGTTACAATTAACAATCAGTTTTTTGTCGGATTCAAAAATCTAGACTCACAGCAGACGGACCATTTGGTGCCCGAGGCAGCAATATCCCCTTGGAGACAAATCGGCTGGAGGACGATGTATTGAATCTCGACGCAATTTGAGTCTTCTATCGTCATTAGGTCGCCCTGAACGTTATAATGAACTACCAGTTTTGCGTCGGATTCGAAAATCTAGACTTACAAGAGAACGACCATAAGGTGCGCGAGGCAGCATTAGACCCTTGGAGACAAGTCGGCTGGAGGACGATGTATTGGATCGCGACGCAATTTGAGTGTTCCATCGTCAATAGGAGGCGCTGAACCTTACAATTAACTATCAGTTTCGCGTCGGATTCGAAAATCTAGACTCACAGGAGAACGACCATAAGGTGCCAGAGGCAGCAATAGACCCTTTTAGACAAGTCGGCTGGAGGCCGATGTATTGAATCTCGACGCAATTTGAGTGTTCCATTGTCTTTAGGAGTTCCTGAACGTTAGAATTAACTATCATTTGTGCGTCGGATTCGAAAATCTAGACTCACAGGAGAAGGATCATATTGTGCCCGAGGCAGCATTAGACCCTTGGAGACAAGTCGGCTCGAGGCCGATGTGTTGATTCTTGACGCAATTTGAGTGTTCCATCGTCATTACGAGGCCCTGAACGTTACAATTCAATATCATTTTTGCGTCGGATTCGAAAATCTAGACTCACAGGAGAAGGACCATGTGGTGCCCGAGGCAGCGATATCGCCTTGGAGACAAGTCGGCTGGAGGCCGATGTATTGAATGTTGACGCAATTTGAGTGTTCCATCGTCATTAGGAGGCCCTAAACGTTACAATTAACTATCATTTTTGCGTCGGATTCGATAATCTAAACTCACAGGAGAACGACCATAAGGTGCCCGTGGCGGCAACAGACAAGTCGGGTGGAGGCCGATGTATTGAATCTCGACGCAATTTGAGTGTTCCATCGTCATTAGGAGGCCCTAAACGTTACAATTAACTATCATTTTTGCGTCGGATTCGATAATCTAAACTCACAGGAGAACGACCATAAGGTGCCCGTGGCGGCAACAGACAAGTCGGGTGGAGGCCGATGTATTGAATCTCGACGCAATTTGAGTGTTCCATCGTCATTAGGAGGCCCTAAACGTTACAATTAACTATCATTTTTGCGTCGGATTCGATAATCTAAACTCACAGGAGAACGACCATTTGGTGCCCGAGGCAGCAACAGACCCTTGGAGACAAGTCGGCTGGCGGCCGATGTATTGAATCTCGACGCAATTTGGGTGTTCCATCGCGAATAGGAGGCCCTGAACGTTACAATTAAATATCATTTTGCGTCGGATTCGAAAATCTAGACTCACAGGAGAACGACCATAAGGTTCCCGAGGCAGCAACAGACCCTTGGAGACAAGTCTGCTGGAGGGCGATGTATTGAATCTCGACGCAATTTGAGTGTTCCATCGTAATTAGGAGGCCCTAAACGTTGCAATTGACTATCAAATTTGCGTCGGATTCGATGAACCAAACTCACAGGAGAACGACCATAAGGTGCCCGAGGCAGCAACAGACCCTTGGAGACAAGTCGGCTGGAGGCCGATGTATTGAATCTCGACGCAATTTGAGTGTTCCATCGTCATTACAAGGCCCTGAACGTTACAATTAACTACCATTTTTGCGTCGGATTCGAAAATCTAGACTCACAGGAGAACGACCATAAGGTGCCCGAGGCAGCAACAGACCATGGGAGACAAGTCGGCTGGAGGCCGATGTATTGAATCTCGACGCAATTTGAGTGTTCCATCGGCATTAGGATGCCTTGAACGTTACAGTTAACTATCAATTTAGCGTCGGATTCGAAAATGTACTAACAGGAGAAGGATCATATGGTGCACGAGGTATCAATAGACCCTTGGAGACAAGTCAGCTGGAGGCCGATGTATTGAATCTCGACGCAATTTGAGTGTTCCATCGTCATTACAAGGCCCTGAACGTTACAATGAACTACCAGTTTTGCGTCGCATTCGAAAATCTAGACTTACAAGAGAACGACCATAAGGTGCCCGAGGCAGCAATAGACCCTTGGAGACAAGTCGGCTGAAGGTCGATGTATTGGATCGGGACGCAATTTGAGTGTTCCATCGTCATTAGGAGGCCCTGAATGTTACAATTAACTATCATTTTTGCATCGGATTCGATAATCTAAACTCACAGGAGAACGACCATTTGGTGCCCGAGGCAGCAACAGACCCTTGGAGACAAGTCGGCTGGCGGCCGATGTATTGAATCTCGACGCAATTTGGGTGTTCCATCGCGAATAGGAGGCCCTGAACGTTACAATTAAATATCATTTTGCGTCGGATTCGAAAATCTAGACTCACAGGAGAACGACCATAAGGTTCCCGAGGCAGCAACAGACCCTTGGAGACAAGTCTGCTGGAGGGCGATGTATTGAATCTCGACGCAATTTGAGTGTTCCATCGTAATTAGGAGGCCCTAAACGTTGCAATTGACTATCAAATTTGCGTCGGATTCGATGAACCAAACTCACAGGAGAACGACCATAAGGTGCCCGAGGCAGCAACAGACCCTTGGAGACAAGTCGGCTGGAGGCCGATGTATTGAATCTCGACGCAATTTGAGTGTTCCATCGTCATTACAAGGCCCTGAACGTTACAATTAACTACCATTTTTGCGTCGGATTCGAAAATCTAGACTCACAGGAGAACGACCATAAGGTGCCCGAGGCAGCAACAGACCATGGGAGACAAGTCGGCTGGAGGCCGATGTATTGAATCTCGACGCAATTTGAGTGTTCCATCGGCATTAGGATGCCTTGAACGTTACAGTTAACTATCAATTTAGCGTCGGATTCGAAAATGTACTAACAGGAGAAGGATCATATGGTGCACGAGGTATCAATAGACCCTTGGAGACAAGTCAGCTGGAGGCCGATGTATTGAATCTCGACGCAATTTGAGTGTTCCATCGTCATTACAAGGCCCTGAACGTTACAATGAACTACCAGTTTTGCGTCGCATTCGAAAATCTAGACTTACAAGAGAACGACCATAAGGTGCCCGAGGCAGCATTAGACCCTTGGAGACAAGTCGCCTGGAGGACGATGTATTGGATCGCGACGCAATTTGAGTGTTCCATCGTCATTAGGAGGCGCTGAAACTTACAATTAACTATCAGTTTCGCGTCGGATTCGAAAATCTAGACTCACTGGAGAACGACCAGAAGGTGCCCGAGGCAGCAATAGACCCTTGGAGACAAGTCGGCTGGAGTACGATGTATTGAATCTCGACGCAATTTGAGTGTTCCATCGTCTTTAGGAGTCCATGAACGTTACAATTAACTATCATTTATGTGTCGGATTCGAAAATCTAGACTCACAGGAGAAGGATCATATTGTGCCCGAGGCAGCATTAGACCCTTGGAGACAAGTCGGCTGGAGGACGATGTATTGAATCTCGACGCAATTTGAGTGTCCCATCGTCATTAGGAGGCCCTAAACGTTACAATTAACTATCATTTTTGCGTTGGATTCGATAATCTAAACTCACAGGAGAACGACCATAAGGTGCCCGTGGCAGCAACAGACCTTTGGAGACAAGTCGGGTGGAGGCCGATGTATTGAATCTCGACGCAATTTGAGTGTTCCATCGTCATTACAAGGCCCTGAACGTTACAATTAACTATCATATTTGCGTCGGATTCGAAAATCTAGACTCACAGGAGAAGGATCATATTGGGCCCGAGGCAGCATTAGACCCTTGGAGACAAGTCGGCTGGAGGCGGATGTATTGTTTCTTGACGCAATTTGAGTGTTCCATCGTCATTACGAGGCCCTGAACGTTACAATTCACTATCATTTTTGCGTCGGATTCGAAAATCTAGACTCACAGGAGAAGGACCATGTGGTGCCCGAGGCAGCGATATCCCCTTGGAGACAAGTCGGCTGGAGGCCGATGTATTGAATGTTGACGCAATTTGAGTGTTCCATCGTCATTAGTAGGCCCTGAACGTTACAATTGACTATCATTTATGCGTCGGATTCGAAAATCTAGACTTACAAGGGAACGACCATAAGGTGCCCGAGGCAGCAATAGACCCTTGGAGACAAGTCGGCTGGAGGCCGATGTATTGAATCTCGACGCAATTTGAGTGTTCCATCGGCATTACGAGGCCCTGAACGTTACAGTTAACTATCATTTTAGCGTCGGATTTGAAAATCTACTAACAGGAGAAGGATCATATGGTGCACGACACTGCAATATCCTCTTGGATACAAGTCGACTGGAGGTCGATGTATTGACTCGCGACGCAATTTGAGTGTTCCATCGTCTTTAGGAGTCCCTGAACGTTACAATTAACTGTCATTTATGCGTCGGATTCGAGAATCTAGACTCACAGGAGAACGACCATAATGTGCCCGAGGCAGCAATAGACCCTTGGAGACAAGTCGGCTGGAAACCGATGTATTGATTCTTGATGCAATTTGAGTGTTCCATCGTCATTAGGAGGCCCTGAACGTTACAATTAACTATCATTTTTGCGTCGGATTCGATAATCTAAACTCACAGGAGAACGACCATAAGGTGCCCGAGGCAGCAATAGACCCTTGGAGACAAGTCGGCTGAAGGTCGATGTATTGGATCGCGACGCAATTTGAGTGTTCCATCGTCATTAGGAGGCCCTGAATGTTACAATTAACTATCATTTTTGCGTCGGATTCGATAATCTAAACTCACAGGAGAACGACCATTTGGTGCCCGAGGCAGCAACAGACCCTTGGAGACAAGTCGGCTGGAGGCCGATGTATTGAATATCGACGCAATTTGAGTGTTCCATCGTCATTAGGTCGCCCTGAACGTTATAATGAACTATCATTTTTGCGTCGGATTCGAAAATCTAGACTTACAAGAGAACGACCATAAGGTGCCCGAGGCAGCAACAGACCCTTGGAGACAAGTCGGCTGGAGGCCGTTGTATTGAATCTCGACGCAATTTGAGTGTTCCATCATCATTAGGAGGCCCTAAACGTTACAATTAACTATCATTTTTGCTTCGGATTCGATAATCTAAACACCAGGTAAACGACCATAAGGTGCCCGAGGCAGCAACAGACCCTTGGAGACAAATCTGCTGGAGGCCGATGTATTGAATCTCGACGCAATTTGAGTGTTCCATCGTAATTAGGAGGCCCTAAACGTTGCAATTGACTATCAAATTTGCGTCGGATGCGATGATCTAAACTCACAGGAGAACGACCATAAGGTGCCCGAGGCAGCAATAGACCCTTGGAGACAAGTCGGCTGGAGGACGATGTATTGAATCTCGACGCAATTTGAGTGTTCCATCGTCAATACAAGGCTCTGAACGTTGCAATTAACTATCATTTTTACGTCGGATTCGAAAATCTAGACTCACAGGAGAACTACCATAAGGTGCCCGAGGCAGCAATAGACCCTTGGAGACAAGTCGGCTGGAGGACGATGTATTGAATCTCGACGCAATTTGAGTGTTCCATCGACTTTAGGAGTCCCTGAACGTTACAATTAACTATCATTTATGTGTCGGATTCGAAAATCTAGACTCACAGGAGAAGGATCATATTGTGCCCGAGGCAGCGTTAGACCCTTGGAGACAAGTCGGCTGAAGGACGATGTATTGAATCTCGACGCAATTTGAGTGTCCCATCGTCATTAGGAGGCCCAAAACGTTACAATTAACTATCATTTTTGCGTCGGATTCGATAATCTAAACTCACAGGAGAACGACCATAAGGTGCCCGAGGCAGCATTAGACCTTTGGAGACAAGTCGGGTGGAGGCCGATGTATTGAATCTCGACGCAATTTGAGTGTTCCATCGTCATTACAAGGCCCTGAACGTTACAATTAACTATCATTTTTGCGTCGGATTCGAAAATCTAGACTCACAGGAGAAGGATCATATTGGGCCCGAGGCAGCATTAGACCCTTGGAGACAAGTCGGCTGGAGGCCGATGTATTGATTCTTGACGCAATTTGAGTGTTCCATCGTCATTACGAGGCCCTGAACGTTACAATTAACAATCAGTTTTTTGTCGGATTCGTAAATCTAGACTCACAGCAGACGGACCATTTGGTGCCCGAGGCAGCAATATCCCCTTGGAGACAAATCGGCTGGAGGACGATGTATTGAATCTCGACGCAATTTGAGTCTTCTATCGTCATTAGGTTGCCCTGAACATTATAATGAACTACCAGTTTTGCGTCGGATTCGAAAATCTAGACTTACAAGAGAACGACCATAAGGTGCCCGAGGCAGCATTAGACCCTTGGAGACAAGTCGGCTGGAGGACGATGTATTGGACCGCGACGCAATTTGAGTGTTCCATCGTCAATAGGAGGCGCTGAACCTTACAATTAACTATCAGTTTCGCGTCGGATTCGAAAATCTAGACTCACAGGAGAACGACCATAAGGTGCCCGAGGCAGCAATAGACCCTTGGAGACAAGTCGGCTGGAGGACGATGTATTGAATCTCGACGCAATTTGAGTGTTCCATCGTCTTTAGGAGTTCCTGAACGTTACAATTAACTATCATTTATGCGTCGGATTCGAAAATCTAGACTCACAGGAGAAGGACCATGTGGTGCCCGAGGCACCGATATCCCCTTGGAGACAAGTCGGCTGGAGGCCGATGTATTGAATGTTGACGCAATTTGAGTGTTCCATCGTCATTAGAAGGCCCTGAACGTTACAATTAACTATCATTTTTGCGTCGGATTCGAAAATCTAGACTTACAAGAGAACGACCATAAGGTGCCCGAGGCAGCAATAGACCCTTGGAGACAAGTCGGCTGGAGGCCGATGTATTGAATCTCGACGCAATTTGAGTGTTCCATCGGCATTACGAGGCCCTGAACGTTATAATGAACTATCATTTTTGCGTCGGATTCGAAAATCTAGACTTACAAGAGAACGACCATAAGGTGACCGAGGCAGCAACAGACCCTTGGAGACAAGTCGGCTGGAGGCCGTTGTATTGAATCTCGACGCAATTTGAGTGTTCCATCGTCATTAGGAGGCCCTAAACGTTACAATTAACTATCATTTTTGCTTCGGATTCAATAATCTAAACTCCAGGAGAACGACCATAAGGTGCCCGAGGCAGCAACAGACCCTTGGAGACAAGTCTGCTGGAGGCCGATGTATTGAATCTCGACGCAATTTGAGTGTTCCATCGTAATTAGGAGGCCCTAAAGGTTGCAATTGACTATCAAACTTGCGTCGGATTCGATGATCTAAACTCACAGGAGAACGACCATAAGGTGTCCGAGGCAGCAACAGACCCTTGGAGACAAGTCGGCTGGAGGCCGATGTATTGAATCTCGACGCAATTTGAGTGTTCCATCGTCATTACAAGGCCCTGAACGTTACAATTAACTATCATTTTTGCGTCGGATACGAAAATCTAGACTCACAGGAGAACGACCATAAGGTGCCCGAGGCAGCAACAGACCATGGGAGACAAGTCGGCTGGAGGCCGATGTATTGAATCTCGACGCAATTTGAGTGTTCCATCGCCAATAGGAGGCCCTGAACGTTACAATTAAATATCATTTTGCGTCGGATTCGAAAATCTAGACTCACAGGAGAATGACCGTAAGGTGCCCGAGGCAGCAATAGACCCTTGGAGACAAGTCGGCTGGAGGACGATGTATTGAATCTCGACGCAATTTGAGTGTTCCATCGTCTTTACAAGGCTCTGAACGTTGCAATTAACTATCATTTTTGCGTCGGATTCGAAAATCTAGACTCACAGGAGAACTACCATAAGGTGCCCGAGGCAGCAATAGACCCTTGGAGACAAGTCGGCTGGAGGACGATGTATTGAATCTCGACGCAATTTGAGTGTTCCATCGTCTTTAGGAGTTCCTGAACGTTACAATTAACTATCATTTATGCGTCGGATTCGAAAATCTAGACTCACAGGAGAAGGATCATATTGTGCCCGAGGCAGCATTAGACCCTTGGAGACAAGTCGGCTCGAGGCCGATGTATTGATTCTTGACGCAATTTGAGTGTTCCATCGTCATTACGAGGCCCTGAACGTTACAATTCACTATCATTTTTGCGTCGGATTCGAAAATCTAGACTCACAGGAGAAGGACCACGTGGTGCCCGAGGCAGCGATATCCCCTTGGAGACAAGTCGACTGGAGGCCGATGTATTGAATGTTGACGCAATTTGAGTGTTCCATCGTCATTAGAAGGCCCTGAACGTTACAATTAACTATCATTTTTGCGTCGGATTCGAAAATCTAGACTTACAAGAGAACGACCATAAGGTGCCCGAGGCAGCAATAGACCCTTGGAGACAAGTCGGCTGGAGGCCGATGTATTGAATCTCGACGCAATTTGAGTGTTCCATCGGCATTACGTGGCCCTGAACGTTACAGTTAACTATCATTTTAGCGTCGGATTCGAAAATCTACTAACAGGAGAAGGATCATATGGTGCACGACACTGCAATATCCTCTTAGATACATGTCGACTGGAGGTCGATGTATTGACTCTCGACGCAATTTGAATGTTCCATCGTCTTTAGGAGTCCCTGAACGATACAATTAACTATCATTTATGAGTCGGATTCGAAAATCTAGACTCACAGGAGAACGACCATAAGGTGCCCGAGGCAGCAATATACCCTTGGAGACAAGTCGGCTGGAAACCGATGTATTGAATCTCGACGCAATTTGAGTGTTCCATCGTCATTAGGAGGCCCTGAACGTTACAGTTAACTATCATTTTTGCGTCGGATTCGATAATCTAAACTCACAGGAGAACGACCATAAGGTGCCCGAGGCAGCAATAGACCCTTGGAGACAAGCCGGCTGAAGGTCGATGTATTGGATCGCGACGCAATTTGAGTGTTCCATCGTCATTAGGAGGCCCTGAATGTTACAATTAACTATCATTTTTGCGTCGGATTCGATAATCTAAACTCACAGGAGAACGACCATTTGGTGCCCGAGGCAGCAACAGACCCTTGGAGACAAGTCGGCTGGAGGCCGATGTATTGAATCTCGACGCAATTTGAGTGTTCCATCGTAATTAGGAGGCCCTAAACGTTGCAATTGACTATCAAATTTGCGTCGGATTCGATGATCTAAACTCACAGGAGAACGACCATAAGGTGCCCGAGACAGCAACAGACCCTTGGAGACAAGTCGGCTGGAGGCCGATGTATTGAATCTCGACGCAATTTGAGTGTTCCATCGTCATTACAAGGCCCTGAACGTTACAATTCACTATCATTTTTGCGTCGGATTCGAAAATCTAGACTCACAGGAGAAGGATCATGTGGTGCCCGAGGCAGCGATATCCCCTTGGAGACAAGCCGGCTGGAGGCCGATGTATTGAATGTTGACGCAATTTGAGTGTTCCATCGTCATTAGATGGCCCTGAACGTTACAATTAACTATCATTTTTGCGTCGGATTCGAAAATCTAGACTTACAAGAGAACGACCATAAGGTGCCCGAGGCAGCAATAGACCCTTGGAGACAAGTCGGCTGGAGGCCGATGTATTGAATCTCGACGCAATTTGAGTGTTCCATCGGCATTACGAGGCCCTGAACGTTACAGTTAACTATCATTTTAGCGTCGGATTCGAAAATCTACTAACAGGAGAAGGATCATATGGTGCACGACACTGCAATATCCTCTTGGATACAAGTCGACTGGAGGTCGATGTATTGACTCTCGACGCAATTTGAGTGTTCCATCGTCTTTAGGAGTCCCTGAACGTTACAATTAACTATCATTTATGCGTCGGATTCGAAAATCTAGACTCACAGGAGAACGACCATAAGGTGCCCGAGGCAGCAATAGACCCTTGGAGACAAGTCGGCTGGAAACCGATGTATTGATTCTTGACGCAATTTGAGTGTTCCATCGTCATTAGGAGGCCCTGAACGTTACTATTAACTATCATTTTTGCGTCGGATTCGATAATCTAAACTCACAAGAGAACGACCATAAGGTGCCCGAGGCAGCAATAGACCCTTGGAGACAAGTCGGTTGAAGGTCGATGTATCGGATCGCGACGCAATTTGAGTGTTCCATCGTCATTAGGAGGCCCTGAATGTTACAATTAACTATCATTTTTGCGACGGATTCGATAATCTAAACTCACAGGAGAACGACCATTTGGTGCCCGAGGCAGCAACAGACCCTTGGAGACAAGTCGGTTGGAGGCCGATGTATTGAATATCGACGCAATTTGAGTGTTCCATCGTCATTAGGTCGCCCTGAACGTTATAATGAACTATCATTTTTGCGTCGGATTCGAAAATCTAGACTTACAAGAGAACGACAATAAGGTGCCCGAGGCAGCAACAGACCCTTTGAGACAAGTCGGCTGGAGGCCGTTGTATTGAATCTCGACGCAATTTGAGTGTTCCATCGTCATTAGGAGGCCCTAAACGTTACAATTAACTATCATTTTTGCTTCGGATTCGATAATCTAAACTCCAGGAGAACGACGATAAGGTGCCCGAGGCAGCAACAGACCCTTGGAGACAAGTCTGCTACGGGCCGATGTATTGAATCTCGACGCAATTTCAGTGTTCCATCGTAATTAGGAGGCCCTAAACGTTGCAATTGACTATCAAATTTGCGTCGGATTCGATGATCTAAACTCACAGGAGAACGACCATAAGGTGCCCGAGGCAGCAACAGACCCTTGGAGACAAGTTGGCTGGAGGCCGATGTATTGAATCTCGACGCAATTAGAGTGTTCCATCGTCATTACAAGGCCCTGAACGTTACAATTAACTATCATTTTTGCGTCGGATTCAAAAATCTAGACTCACAGGAGAACGACCATGAGGTGCCCGAGGCAGCAACAGACCATGGGAGACAAGTCGGCTGGAGGCCGATGTATTGAATCTCGACGCAATTTGAGTGTTCCATCGCCAATAGGAGGCCCTGAACGTTACAATTAAATATCATTTTGCGTCGGATTCGAAAATCTAGACTCACAGGAGAATGACCGTAATGTGCCCGAGGCAGCAATAGACCCTTGGAGACAAGTCGGCTGGAGGACGATGTATTGAATCTCGACGCAATTTGAGTGTTCCATCGTCATTACAAGGCTCTGAACGTTGCAATTAACTATCATTTTTGCGTCGGATTCGAAAATCTAGACTTACAAGAGAACGACCATAAGGTGCCCGAGGCAGCAATAGACCCTTGGAGACAAGTCGGCTGGAGGCCGATGTATTGAATCTCGACGCAATTTGAGTGTTCCATCGGCATTACGGGGCCCTGAACGTTACAGTTAACTATCATTTTAGCGTCGGATTCGAAAATCTACTAACAGGAGAAGGATCATATGGTGCACGACACTGCAATATCCTCTTGGATACAAGTCGACTGGAGGTCGATGTATTGACTCTCGACGCAATTTGAGTGTTCCATCGTCTTTAGGAGTCCCTGAACGTTACAATTAACTATCATATACGCGTCGGATTCGAAAATCTAGACTCACAGGAGAACGACCATAAGGTGCAAGAGGCAGCAATAGACCCTTGGAGACAAGTCGGCTGGAGGACGATGTATTGAATCTCGACGCAATTTGAGTGTTCCATCGTCTTTAGGAGTTCCTGAACGTTACAATTAACTATCATTTATGCGTCGGATTCGAAAATCTAGACTCACAGGAGAAGGATCATATTGTGCCCGAGGCAGCATTAGACCCTTGGAGACAAGTCGGCTCGAGGCCGATGTATTGATTGTTGACGCAATTTGAGTGTTCCATCGTCATTACGAGGCCCTGAACGTTACAATTCACTATCATTTTTGCGTCGGATTCGAAAATCTAAACTCACTGGAGGAGGGCCACGTGGTGCCCGAGGCAGCGATATCCCCTTGGAGACAAGTCGGCTGGAGGACGATGTATTGAATGTTGACGCAATTTGAGTGTTCCATCGTCATTAGAAGGCCCTGAACGTTACAATTAACTATCATTTTTTCGTCGGATTCTAAAATCTAGACTTACAAGAGAACGACCATAAGGTGCCCGAGGCAGCAATAGACCCTTGGAGACAAGTCGGCTGGAGGCCGATGTATTGAATCTCGACGCAATTTGAGTGTTCCATCGGCATTACGAGGCCCTGAACGTTACAGTTAACTATCATTTTAGCGTCGGATTCGAAAATCTACTAACAGGAGAAGGATCATATGGTGCACGACACTGCAATATCCTCTTGGATACAAGTCGACTGGAGGTCGATGTATTGACTCTCGACGCAATTTGAGTGTTCCATCGTCATTAGGAGGCCCTAAACCTTACAATTAACTATCATTTTTGCGTCCAATTCGATAATCTAAACTCACAGGAGAACGACCATAAGGTGCCCGAGGCAGCAACAGACCCTTGGAGACTAGTCTGCTGGAGGCCGATGTATTGAATCTCGACGCTATTTGAGTGTTCCATCGTCTTTAGGAGGACCTAAACGTTGCAATTGACTATCAAATTTGCGTCGGTTTCGATGATCAAAACTCACAGGAGAACGACCATAAGGTGCCCGAGGCAGCAACAGACCCTTGGAGACAAGTCGGCTGGAGGCCGATGTATTGAATCTCGACGCAATTTGAGTGTTCCATCGTCATTACAAGGCCCTGAACGTTACAGTTAACTATCATTTTTGCGTCGGATTCGGTAATCTAAACTCACAGGAGAACGACCATAAGGTGCCCGAGGCAGCAATAGACCCTTGGAGACAAGTCGGCTGAAGGTCGATGTATTGGATCGCGACGCAATTTGAGTGTTCCATCGTCATTAGGAGGCCCTGAATGTTACAATTAACTATCATTTTTGCGTCGGATTCGATAATCTAAACTCACAGGAGAACGACCATTTGGTGCCCGAGGCAGCAACAGACCCTTGGAGACAAGTCGGGTGGAGGCCGATGTATTGAATCTCGACGCAATTTGAGTGTTCCATCGTAATTAGGAGGCCCTAAACGTTGCAATTGACTATCAAATTTGCGTCGGATTCGATGATCTAAACTCACAGGAGAACGACCATAAGGTGCCCGAGACAGCAACAGACCCTTGGAGACAAGTCGGCTGGAGGCCGATGTATTGAATCTCGACGCAATTTGAGTGTTCCATCGTCATTACAAGGCTCTGAACGTTACAATTAACTATCATTTTTGCGTTGGATTCGAAAATCTAGACTCACAGGAGAACGACTATAAGTTGCCCGAGGCAGCAACAGACCATGGGAGACAAGTCGGCTGGAGGCCGATGTATTGAATCTCGACGCAATTTGAGTGTTCCATCGCCAATAGGAGGCCCTGAACGTTACAATTAAATATCATTTTGCGTCGGATTCGAAAATCTAGACTCACAGGAGAATGACCGTAAGGTGCCCGAGGCAGCAATAGACCCTTGGAGACAAGTCGGCTGGAGGACGATGTATTGAATCTGGACGCAATTTGAGTGTTCCATCGTCATTACAAGGCTCTGAACGTTGCAATTAACTATCATTTTTGCGTCGGATTCGAAAATCTAGACTCACAGGAGAACTACCATAAGGTGCCCGAGGCAGCATTAGACCCTTGGAGACAAGTCGGCTGGAGACCGATGTATTGAATCTCGACGCAATTTGAGTGTCCCATCGTCATTAGGAGGCCCTAAACCTTACAATTAACTATCATTTTTGCGTCCAATTCGATAATCTAAACTCAAAGGAGAACGACCATAAGGTGCCCGTGGCAGCAACAGACCTTTGGAGACAAGTCGGGTGGAGGCCGATGTATTGAATCTCGACGCAATTTGAGTGTTCCATCGTCATTACAAGGCCCTGAACTTTACAATTAACTATCATTTTTGCGTCGGATTCGAAAATCTAGACTCACAGGAGAAGGATCATATTGGGCCCGAGGCAGCATTAGACCCTTGGAGACAAGTCGGCTGGAGGCCGATGTATTGATTCTTGACGCAATTTGAGTGTTCCATCGTCATTACGAGGCCCTGAACGTTACAATTAACAATCAGTTTTTTGTCGGATTCGAAAATCTAGACTCACAGCAGACGGACCATTTGGTGCCCGAGGCAGCAATATCCCCTTGGAGACAAATCGGCTGGAGGACGATGTATTGAATCTCGACGCAATTTGAGTCTTCTATCGTCATTAGGTCGCCCTGAACGTTATAATGAACTACCAGTTTTGCGTCGGATTCGAAAATGTAGACTTACAAGAGAACGACCATAAGGTGCCCGAGGCAGCATTAGACCCTTGGAGACAAGTCGGCTGGAGGACGATGTATTGGATTGCGACGCAATTTGAGTGTTCCATCGTCAATAGGAGGCCCTGAACCTTACAATTAACTATCAGTTTCGCGTCGGATTCGAAAATCTAGACTCACAGGAGAACGACCATAAGGTGCCCGAGGCAGCAATAGACCCTTGGAGACAGGTCGGCTGGAGGACGATGTATTGAATCTCGACGCAATTTGAGTGTTCCATCGTCTTTAGGAGTTCCTGAACGTTACAATTAACTATCATTTATGCGTCGGATTCGAAAATCTAGACTCACAGGAGAAGGATCATATTGTGCCCGAGGCAGCATTAGACCCTTGGAGACAAGTCGGCTCGAGGCCGATGTATTGATTCTTGACGCAATTTGAGTGTTCCATCGTCATTACGAGGCCCTGAACGTTACAATTCACTATCATTCTTGCGTCGGATTTGAAAATCTAGACTCACAGGAGAAGGACCATGTGGTGCCCGAGGCAGCGATATCCCCTTGGAGACAAGCCGGCTGGAAGCCGATGTATTGAATGTTGACGCAATTTGAGTGTTCCATCGTCATTAGAAGGCCCTGAACGTTACAATTAACTATCATTTTTGCGTCGGATTCGAAAATCTAGACTTACAAGAGAACGACCATAAGGTGCCCGAGGCAGCAATAGACCCTTGGAGACAAGTCGGCTGGAGGCCGATGTATTGAATCTCGACGCAATTTGAGTGTTCCATCGGCATTACGAGGCCCTGAACGTTACAGTTAACTATCATTTTAGCGTTTGATTCGAAAATCTACTAACAGGAGAAGGATCATATGGTGCACGACACTGCAATATCCTCTTGGATACAAGTCGACTGGACGTCGATGTATTGACTCTCGACGCAATTTGAGTGTTCCATCGTCTTTAGGAGTCCCTGAACGTTACAATTAACTATCATTTATGCGTCGGATTCGAAAATCTAGACTCACAGGAGAACGACCATAAGGTGCCCGAGGCAGCAATAGACCCTTGGAGACAAGTCGGCTGGAAACCGATGTATTGATTCTTGACGCAATTTGAGTGTTCCATCGTCATTAGGAGGCCCTGAACGTTACTATTAACTATCATTTTTGCGTCGGATTCGATAATCTAAACTCACAAGAGAACGACCATAAGGTGCCCGAGGCAGCAATAGACCCTTGGAGACAAGTCGGTTGAAGGTCGATGTATCGGATCGCGACGCAATTTGAGTGTTCCATCGTCATTAGGAGGCCCTGAATGTTACAATTAACTATCATTTTTGCGTCGGATTCGATAATCTAAACTCACAGGAGAACGACCATTTGGTGCCCGAGGCAGCAACAGACCCTTGGAGACAAGTCGGTTGGAGGCCGATGTATTGAATATCGACGCAATTTGAGTGTTCCATCGTCATTAGGTCGCCCTGAACGTTATAATGAACTATCACTTTTGGGTCGGATTCGAAAATCTAGACTTACAAGAGAACGACAATAAGGTGCCCGAGGCAGCAACAGACCCTTGGAGACAAGTCGGCTGGAGGCCGTTGTATTGAATCTCGACGCAATTTGAGTGTTCCATCATCATTAGGAGGCCCTAAACGTTACAATTAACTATCATTTTTGCTTCGGATTCGATAATCTAAACTCCAGGAGAACGACCATAAGGTGCCCGAGGCAGCAACAGACCCTTGGAGACAAGTCGGCTGGAGGCCGATGTATTGAATCTCGACGCAATTTGAGTGTTCCATCGTCATTACAAGGCCCTGAACGTTACAATTAACTATCATTTTTGCGTCGGATTCAAAAATCTAGACTCACAGGAGAACGACCATAAGGTGCCCGAGGCAGCAACAGACCATGGGAGACAAGTCGGCTGGAGGCCGATGTATTGAATCTCGACGCAATTTGAGTGTTCCATCGCCAATAGGAGGCACTGAACGTTACAATTAAATATCATTTTGCGTCGGATTCGAAAATCTAGACTCACAGGAGAATGACCGTAAGGTGCCCGAGGCAGCAATAGACCCTTGGAGACAAGTCGGCTGGAGGACGATGTATTGAATCTCGACGCAATTTGAGTGTTCCATCGTCATTACAAGGCTCTGAACGTTGCAATTAACTATCATTTTTGCCTCGGATTCGAAAATCTAGACTCACAGGAGAACTACCATAAGGTGCCCGAGGCAGCAATAGACCCTTGGAGACAAGTCGGCTGGAGGACGATGTATTGAATCTCGACGCAATTTGAGTGTTCCATCGTCTTTAGGAGTTCCTGAACGTTACAATTAACTATCATTTATGCGTCGGATTCGGAAAATCTAGACTCACAGGAGAAGGATCATATTGTGCCCAAGGCAGCATTAGACCCTTGGAGACAAGTCGGCTCGAGGCCGATGTATCGATTCTTGACGCAATTTGAGTGTTCCATCGTCATTACGAGGCCCTGAACGTTACAATTCACTATCATTTTTGCGTCGGATTCGAAAATCTAGACTCACAGGAGAAGGACCATGTGGTGCCCGAGGCAGCGATATCCCCTTGGAGACAAGCCGGCTGGAGGCCGATGTATTGAAGGTTGACGCAATTTGAGTGTTCCATCGTCATTAGAAGGCCCTGAACGTTACAATTAACTATCATTTTTGCGTCGGATTCGAAAATCTAGACTTACAAGAGAACGACCATAAGGTGCCCGAGGTAGCAATAGACCCTTGGAGACAAGTCGGCTGGAGGCCGATGTATTGAATCTCGACGCAATTTGAGTGTTCCATCGTCTTTAGGAGTCCCTGAACGTTACAATTAACTATCATATACGCGTCGGATTCGAAAATCTAGACTCACAGGAGAACGACCATAAGGTGCCCGAGGCAGCATTAGACCCTTGGAGACAAGTCGGCTGGAGGACGATGTATTGAATCTCGACGCAATTTGAGTGTTCCATCGTCTTTAGGAGTTCCTGAACGTTACAATTAACTATCATTTATGCGTCGGATTCGAAAATCTAGTCTCACAGGAGAAGGATCATATTTTGCCCGAGGCAGCATTAGACCCTTGGAGACAAGTCGGCTCGAGGCCGATGTATTGATTGTTGACGTAATTTGAGTGTTCCATCGTCATTACGAGGCCCTGAACGTTACAATTCACTATCATTTTTGCGTCGGATTCGAAAATCTAAACTCACTGGAGGAGGGCCACGTGGTGCCCGAGGCAGCGATATCCCCTTGGAGACAAGTCGGCTGGAGGCCGATGTATTGAATGTTGACGCAATTTGAGTGTTCCATCGTCATTAGAAGGCCCTGAACGTTACAATTAACTATCATTTTTGCGTCGGATTCGAAAATCTAGACTTACAAGAGAACGACCATAAGGTGCCCGAGGCAGCAATAGACCCTTGGAGACAAGTCGGCTGGAGGCCGATGTATTGAATCTCGACGCAATTTGAGTGTTCCATCGTCATTAGGAGGCCCTGAACGTTACTATTAACTATCATTTTTGCGTCGGATTCGATAATCTAAACTCACAGGAGAACGACCATTTGGTGCCCGAGGCAGCAACAGACCCTTGGAGACAAGTCGGCTGAAGGCCGATGTATTGAATATCGACGCAATTTGAGTGTTCCATCGTCATTAGGTCGCCCTGAACGTTATAATGAACTATCATTTTTGCGTCGGATTCGAAAATCTAGACTTACAAGAGAACGACCATTAGGTGCCCGAGGCAGCAACAGACCCTTGGAGACAAGTCGGCTGGAGGCCGTTGTATTGAATCTCGACGCAATTTGAGTGTTCCATCGTCATTAGGAGGCCCTAAACGTTACAATTAACTATCATTTTTGCTTCGGATTCGATAATCTAAACTCCAGGAGAACGACCATAAGGTGCCCGAGGTAGCAACAGACCCTTGGAGACAAGTCTGCTGCAGGCCGATGTATTGAATCTCGACGCAATTTGAGTGTTCCATCGTAATTAGGAGGCCCTAAACGTTGCAATTGACTATCAAATTTGCGTCGGATTCGATGATCTAAACTCACAGGAGAACGACCATAAGGTGCCCGAGGCAGCAACAGACCCTTGGAGACAAGTCGGCTGGAGGCCGATGTATTGAATCTCGACGCAATTTGAGTGTTCCATCGTCATTACAAGGCCCTGAACGTTACAATTAACTATCATTTTTGCGTCGGATTCGAAAATCTAGACTCACAGGAGAACGACCATAAGGTGCCCGAGGCAGCAACAGACCATGGGAGACAAGTCGGCTGGAGGCCGATGTATTGAATCTCGACGCAATTTGAGTGTTCCATCGCCAATAGGAGGCCCTGAACGTTACAATTAAATATCATTTATGCGTCGGATTCGAAAATCTAGACTTACAAGAGAACGACCATAAGGTGCCCGAGGCAGCAATAGACCCTTGGAGACAAGTCGGCTGGAGGCCGATGTATTGAATCTCGACGCAATTTGAGTGTTCCATCGGCATTACGAGGCCCTGAACGTTACAGTTAACTATCATTTTAGCGTCGGATTCGAAAATCTACTAACAGGAGAAGGATCATATGGTGCACGACACTGCAATATCCTCTTGGATACAAGTCGACTGGAGGTCGATGTATTGACTCACGACGCAATTTGAGTGTTCCAACGTCTTTAGGAGTCCCTGAACGTTACAATTAACTATCATTTATGCGTCGGATTCGAAAATCTAGACTCACAGGAGAACGACCATAAGGTGCCCGAGGCAGCAATATACCCTTGGGGACAAGTCGGCTGGAAACCGATGTATTGATTCTTGACGCAATTTGAGTGTTCCATCGTCATTAGGAGGCCCTGAACGTTCCTATTAACTATCATTTTTGCGTCGTATTCGATAATCTAAACTCACAGGAGAACGACCATTAGGTGCCCGAGGCAGCAATAGACCCTTGGAGACAAGTCGGCTGAAGGTCGATGTATTGGATCGCTACGCAATTTGAGTGTTCCATCGTCATTAGGAGGCCCTTAATGTTACAATTAACTATGAGTTTTGCGTCGGATTCGATAATCTAAACTCACAGGAGAACGACCATTTGGTGCCCGAGGCAGCAACAGACCCTTGCAGACAAGTCGGCTGGATCCCGTTGTATTGAATCTCGACGCAATTTGAGTGTTCCATCGTCATTAGGAGGCCCTGAACGTTACAGTTAACTATCATTTTAGCGTCGGATTCGAAAATCTACTAATAGGAGAAGGAACATATGGTGCACGAGACTGCAATATCCCCTTGGATACAAGTCGACTGGAGAGCGATGTATTGACTCTCGACGCAATTTCAGTGTTCCATCGTCATTAGAAGGCCCTGAACGTTACAATTAACTATCATTTTTGCGTCGGATTCGAAAATCTAGACTCACAGGAGAACGACCATAAGGTGCCCGAGGCAGCAATAGACCCTTGGAGACAAGTCGGCTGAAGGTCGATGTATTGGATCGCGACGCAATTTGAGTGTTCCATCGTCATTAGGAGGCCCTGAATGTTACAATTAACTATCATTTTTGCGTCGGATTCGATAATCTAAACTCACAGGAGAACGACCATTTGGTGCCCGAGGCAGCAACAGACCCTTGGAGACAAGTCGGCTGAAGGCCGATGTATTGAATATCGACGCAATTTGAGTGTTCCATCGTCATTAGGTCGCCCTGAACGTTATAATGAACTATCATTTTTGCGTCGGATTCGAAAATCTAGACTTACAAGAGAACGACCATTAGGTGCCCGAGGCAGCAACAGACCCTTGGAGACAAGTCGGCTGGAGGCCGTTGTATTGAATCTCGACGCAGTTTGAGTGTTCCATCGTCATTAGGAGGCCCTAAACGTTACAATTAACTATCATTTTTGCTTCGGATTCGATAATCTAAACTCCAGGAGAACGACCATAAGGTGCCCGAGGTAGCAACAGACCCTTGGAGACAAGTCTGCTGCAGGCCGATGTATTGAATCTCGACGCAATTTGAGTGTTCCATCGTAATTAGGAGGCCCTAAACGTTGCAATTGACTATCAAATTTGCGTCGGATTCGATGATCTAAACTCACAGGAGAACGACCATAAGGTGCCCGAGGCAGCAACAGACCCTTGGAGACAAGTCGGCTGGAGGCCGATGTATTGAATCTCGACGCAATTTGAGTGTTCCATCGTCATTACAAGGCCCTGAACGTTACAATTAACTATCATTTTTGCGTCGGATTCGTAAAATCTAGACTCACAGGAGAACGACCATAAGGTGCCCGAGGCAGCAACAGACCATGGGAGACAAGTCGGCTGGAGGCCGATGTATTGAATCTCGACGCAATTTGAGTGTTCCATCGCCAATAGGAGGCCCTGAACGTTACAATTAAATATCATTTATGCGTCGGATTCGAAAATCTAGACTTACAAGAGAACGACCATAAGGTGCCCGAGGCAGCAATAGACCCTTGGAGACAAGTCGGCTGGAGGCCGATGTATTGAATCTCGACGCAATTTCAGTGTTCCATCGGCATTACGAGGCCCTGAACGTTACAGTTAACTATCATTTTAGCGTCGGATTCGAAAATCTACTAACAGGAGAAGGATCATATGGTACACGACACTGCAATATCCTCTTGGATACAAGTCGACTGGAGGTCGATGTATTGACTCTCGACGCAATTTGAGTGTTCCAACGTCTTTAGGAGTCCCTGAACGTTACAATTAACTATCATTTATGCGTCGGATTCGAAAATCTAGACTCACAGGAGAACGACCATAAGGTGCCCGAGGCAGCAATATACCCTTGGGGACAAGTCGGCTGGAAACCGATGTATTGATTCTTGACGCAATTTGAGTGTTCCATCGTCATTAGGAGGCCCTGAACGTTCCTATTAACTATCATTTTTGCGTCGTATTCGATAATCTAAACTCACAGGAGAACGACCATTAGGTGCCCGAGGCAGCAATAGACCCTTGGAGACAAGTCGGCTGAAGGTCGATGTATTGGATCGCTACGCAATTTGAGTGTTCCATCGTCATTAGGAGGCCCTTAATGTTACAATTAACTATGAGTTTTGCGTCGGATTCGATAATCTAAACTCACAGGAGAACGACCATTTGGTGCCCGAGGCAGCAACAGACCCTTGCAGACAAGTCGGCTGGAGGCCGTTGTATTGAATCTCGACGCAATTTGAGTGTTCCATCGTCATTAGGAGGCCCTGAACGTTACAGTTAACTATCATTTTAGCGTCGGATTCGAAAATCTACTAATAGGAGAAGGAACATATGGTGCACGAGACTGCAATATCCCATTGGATACAAGTCGACTGGAGAGCGATGTATTGACTCTCGACGCAATTTCAGTGTTCCATCGTCATTAGAAGGCCCTGAACGTTACAATTAACTATCATTTTTGCGTCGGATTCGAAAATCTAGACTCACAGGAGAACGACCATAAGGTGCCCGAGACAGCAATAGACCCTTGGAGACAAGTCGGCTGGAAACCGATGTATTGATTCTTACGCAATTTGAGTGTTCCATCGTCATTAGGAGGCCCTGAACGTTACAGTTAACAATCATTTTAGCGTCGGATTCGAAAATCTACTCACAGGAGAAGTTCATACGGTGCTCGAGACAGCAATATACCCCTTGGTGACAAATCGACTGGAGGCCGATGTATTGAATATCGACGCAATTTGAGTGTTCCATTGTCATTAGGTCGCCCTGAACGTTATAATGAACTATCATTTTTGCGTCGGATTCGAAATCTAGACTTACAAGAGAACGACCATAAGGTGCCCGATGCAGCAACAGACCTTTCGAGACAAGTCGGCTGGAGGCCGTTGTATTTAATCTCGACGCAATTTGAGTGTTCCATCGTCATTAGGAGGCCCTAAACGTTACAATTAACTATCATTTTTGCTTCGGATTCGATAATCTAAACTCACAGGAGAACGACCATTAGGTGCCCGAGGCAGCAACAGACCCTTGGAGACAAGTCTGGTGGAGGCCGATGTATTGAATCTCGACGCAATTTGAGTGTTCCATCGTAATTAGGAGGCCCTAAACGTTGCAATTGACTATCAAATTTGCGTCGGATTCGATGATCTAAACTCACAGGAGAACGACCATAAGGTGAGCGATTCAGCAACAGACCCTTGGAGACAAGTCGGCTGGAGGCCGATGTATTGAATCTCGACGCAATTTGAGTGCTCCATCGTCATTACAAGGCCCTGAACGTTACAATTAACTATCATTTTTGCGTCGGATTCGAAAATCTAGCCTCACAGGAGAACGACCATAAGGTGCCCGAGGCAGCAACAGATCATGGGAGACAAGTCGGCTGGAGGCCGATGTATTGTATCTCGACGCAATTTGAGTGTTCCATCGCCAATAGGAGGCCCTGAACGTTACAATTAAATATCATTTTGCGTCGGATTCGAAAATCTAGACTCACAGGAGAATGACCGTAAGGTGCCCGAGGCAGCAATAGACCCTTGGAGACAAGTCGGCTGGAGGACGATTTATTAAATCTCGACGCAATTTGAGTGTTCCATCGTCATTACAAGGCTCTGAACGTTGCAATTAACTATCATTATTGCGTCGGATTCGAAAATCTAGACTCACAGGAGAACGACCATAAGGTGCCCGAGGCAGCAATAGACCCTTGGAGACAAGTCGGCTGGAGGCCGATGTATTGAATCTCGACGCAATTTGAGTGTTCCACCGGCATTAGGAGGCCTTGAACGTTACAGTTAACTATCAATTTAGCGTCGGATTCGAAAATCTACTAACAGGAGAAGGATCATATGGCGCACGAGGCAGCAATAGACCCTTGGAGACAAGTCAGCTGGAGGCCGATGTACTGAATCTCGACGCAAGTTGAGTGTTCCATCGTCATTACAAGGCCCTGAACGTTACAATTATCTATCATTTTTGCGTCGGATTCGAAAATCTAGACTCACAGGAGAACGACCATAAGGTGCCCGAGGCAGCAATATCCCCTTGGAGACAAGTCGGCTGGAGGTCGATGTATTGAATCTCGACTCAATTTGAGTGTTCCATCGTCATTAGGTGGCCCTGAACGTTACAATTAACTATGAGTTTTGCGTCGGATTCGAAAATCTAGACTCACAGGAGAACGACCATAAGGTGCCCGAGGCAGCAATAGACCCTTGGAGACAAGTCGGCTGGAAACCGATGTATTGATTCTTGACGCAATTTGAGTGTTCCATCGTCATTAGGAGGCCCTGAACGTTACAATTAACTATGAGTTTTGCGTCGGATTCGAAAATCTAGACTCACAGGAGAACGACCACAAGGTGCCCGAGGCAGCAATAGACCCTTGGAGACAAGTCGGCAGGAGGCCGATGTATTGATTCTCGACGCAATTTGAGTGTTCCATCGTCATTAGGAGGCCCTAAACGTTACAATTAAGTATCATTTTTGCATCGGATTCGAAAATCTAGACTCACAGGAGAACGACCATAAGGTGCCCGAGGCAGCAATAGACCCTTGGAGACAAGTCGGCTGGAGGCCGATGTATTGAATCTCGACGCAATTTGAGTGTTCCATCGGCATTAGGAGGCCCTGAACGTTACAATTAACTATCATTTTGCGTCGGATTCGATAATCTAGACTTACAAGAGAACGACCATAAGGTGCCCGAGGCAGCAATAGACCCTTGGAGACAAGTCGGCTGGAGGCCGATGTAATGATTCTTGACGCAATTTGAGTGTTCCATCGTCATTACAAGGCTCTGAACGTTGCAATTAACTATCATTTTTGCGTCGGATTCGAAAATCTAGACTCACAGGAGAACGACCATAGGGTGCCCGAGGCAGCAATAGACCCTTGGAGACAAGTCGGCTGGAAACCGATGTATTGATTTTTGACGCAATTTGAGTGTTCCATCGTCATTAGGAGGCCCTGAACGTTACAATTAACTATGAGTTTTGCGTCGGATTCGAAAATCTAGACTCACAGGAGAACGACCATAAGGTGCCCGAGGCAGCAATAGACCCTTGGAGACAAGTCGGCTGGAGGCCGATGTATTGAATCTCGACGCAATTTGAGTGTTCCACCGGCATTAGGAGGCCTTGAACGTTACAGTTAACTATCAATTTAGCGTCGGATTCGAAAATCTACTAACAGGAGAAGGATCATATGGTGCACGAGGCAGCAGTAGACCCTTGGAGACAAGTCGGCTGGAGGCCGATGTATTGAATCTCGACGCAATTTGAGTGTTCCATCGGCATTAGGAGGCCCTGAACGTTACAATTAACTATCATTTTGCGTCGGATTCGATAATCTAGACTTACAAGAGAACGGCCATAAGGTGCCCGAGGCAGCAATAGACCCTTGGAGACAAGTCGGCTGGAGGCAATTTGAGTGTTCCATCGTCATTAGGAGGCCCTGAACGTTACAATTCACTATCATTTTTGCGTCGGATTCGAAAATCTAGACTCACAGGAGAAGGACCATGTGGTCCCCTTATAGACAAGTCGGCTGGAGGCCGATGTATGGAATCTCGACGCAATTTAAGTGTTCCATCGTCATTAGAAGGCCCTGAACGTTACAATTACCTATCATTTTTGCGTCGGATTCGAAAATCTAGACTTACAAGAGAACGACCATAAGGTGCCCGAGGCAGCAATAGACCCTTGGAGTTAAGTCGGCTGGAGGCCGATGTAATGATTCTTGACGCAATTAGAGTGTTCCATCGCCAATAGGAGGCCCTGAACGTTACAATTAACTATGAGTCTTGCGTCGGATTCGAAAACGTAGAATCACCGGAGACGTACCATGTGGTGCCCGAGGCAGTGATATCCCCTTGGATACAAGTCGGCTGGAGGCCGATGTATTGAATCTCGACGCAATTTGAGTGTTCCATCGTCATTAGAAGGCCCTGAACGTTACAATTAACTATCATTTTAGCGTCGGATTCGAAAATCTATTCACAGGAGAAGTTCATACGGTGATCGAGACAGCAATATACCCCTTGGAGACAAATCGACTGGACGCCGATGTATTGAATATCTACGCAATTTGAGTGTTCCATCGTCATTAGGTCGCCCTGAACGTTACAATTGACTATCAAAATTGCGTCGGGTTCGATGATCTAAACTCACAGGAGAACGGCCATAAAGTGCCCGAGGCAGCATTAGACCCTTGGAGACAATTGGGCTGGAGGACGATGTATTGGATCGCGACGCAATTTGAGTGTTCCATCGTCATTACAAGGCCCTGAACGTTACAATTAACTATCAGTTTTTCGTCGGATTCGAAAATCTAGACTCACAGCAGACGGACCATTTGGTGCCCGAGGCAGCAATATCCCCTTGGAGACAAATCGGCTGGAGGACGATGTATTGAATCTCGACGCAATTTGTGTCTTCTATCGTCATTAGGTCGCCCTGAACGTTATAATGAACTACCAGTTTTGCGTCGGATTCGAAAATCTAGACTTACAAGAGAACGACCATAAGGTGCCCGAGGCAGCATTAGACCCTTCGAGACAATTCGGCTGGTGGACGATGTATTGGATCGCGACGCAATTTGAGTGTTCCATCGTCATTAGGAGGCGCTCAACCTTACAATTAACTATCAGTTTCCCGTAGGATTCGAAAATCTAGACTCACAGGAGATCGACCAGCAGGTGCCCGAGGCAGCAATAGACCCTTGGAGACAAGTCGGCTGGAGGACGATGTATTGAATCTCGACGCAATTTGAGTGTTCCATCGTCTTTAGGAGTCCCTGAACGTTACAATTGACTATCTATTATGTGTCGGATTCGAAAATCTAGACTCACAGGATAAGGATCATATTGTGCCCGAGGCAGCATTAGACCCTTGGAGACAAGTCGGCTGGAGGCCGATGTATTGAATCTCGACGCAATTTGAGTGTTCCGTCGTCATTAGAAGGCCCTGAACGTTACAATTAACTATCATTTTTGCGTCGGATTCGAAAATCTAGACTTACAAGAGAACGACCATAAGGTGCCCGAGGCAGCAATAGACCCTTGGAGACAAGTCGGCTGGAGGCCGATGTAATGATTCTTGACGCAATTTGAGTGTTCCATCGCCAATAGGAGGCCCTGAACGTTACAATTAAATATCATTTTTGCGTCGGATTCGAAAATCTTGACTCACAGGAGAATGACCGTAAGGTGCCCGAGGCAGCAATAGACCCTTTGAGACAAGTCGGCTGGAGGACGATGTATTGAATCTCGACGCAATTTGAGTGTTCCATCGTCATTACAAGGCTCTGAACGTTGCAATTAACTATCATTTCTGCGTCGGATTCGAAAATCTAGACTCACAGGAGAACGACCATAAGGTGCCCGAGGCAGCAATAGACCCTTGGAGACAAGTCGGCTGGAGGCCGATGTATTGAATCTCGACGCAATTTGAGTGTTCCATCGGCATTAGGAGGCCTTGAACGTTACAGTTAACTATCAATTTAGCGTCGGATTCGAAAATCTCCTAACAGGAGAAGGATCATATGGTGCACGAGGCAGCAATAGACCCTCGGAGACAAGTCGGCTGGAGGCCGATGTATTGAATCTCGACGCAATTTGAGTGTTCCATCGTCATTACAAGGCCCTGAACGTTACAATTAACTATCAGTTTTTCGTCGGATTCGAAAATCTAGACTCACAGCAGACGGACCATTTGGTGCCCGAGGCAGCACTATCCCCTTGGAGACAAATTGGCTGGAGGACGATGTATTGAATCTCGACGCAATTTGAGTCTTCTATCGTCATTAGGTCGCCCTGAACGTTTTAATGAACTACCAGTTTTGCGTCGGATTCGAAAATCTAGACTTACAAGAGAACGACCATAAGGTGCCCGAGGCAGCATTAGACCCTTGGAGACAATTCGGCTGGAGGACGATGTATTGGATCGCGACGCAATTTGAGTGTTCCATCGTCATTAGGAGGCGCTGAACCTTACAATTAACTATCAGTTTCGCGTCGGATTCGAAAATCTAGACTCACAGGAGATCGACCAGAAGGTGCCCGATGCAGCAATAGACCCTTGGAGACAAGTCGGCTGGAGGACGATGTATAGAATCTCGACGCAATTTGAGTGTTCCATCGTCCTTTAGGAGTCCCTGAACGTTACAATTAACTATCATTTATGTGTCGGATTCGAAAATCTAGACTCACAGGAGAGAAGGATCATATTGTGCCCGAGGCAGCATTAGACCCTTGGAGACAAGTCGGCTGGAGGACGATGTATTGAATCTCGACGCAAATTGAGTGTTCCATCGTCATTAGAAAGCCCTGAACGTTACAATTAACTATCATTTTTGCGTCGGATTCGAAAATCTAGACTCACAGGAGAACGACCATAAGGTGCCCGAGGCAGCAATATCCCCTTGGAGACAAGTCGGCTGGAAAGTCGATGTATTGATTCTCGACTCAATTTGAGTGTTCCATCCGTGATTAGGTGGCCCTGAACGTTACAATTAACAATCAGTTTTGCGTCGGGTTCGAAAATCTAGAGTCACAGCAGAACGATCACAAGGTGCCCGTGGCAGCTATTGACCCTTGGAGACAAGTCGGCTGGAGGCCGATGTAATGATTCTTGACGCAATTTGAGTGTTCCATCGCCAATAGGAGGCCCTGAACGTTACAATTAACTATGAGTCTTGCGTCGGATTCGAATAAGTAGAATCACCGGAGACGGACCATGTGGTGCCCGAGGCAGTGATATCCACTTGGATACAGTCGGCTGGAGGCCGATGTATTGAATCTCGACGCAATTTGAGTGTTCCATCGTCATTAGAAGGCCCTGAACGTTACAATTAACAATCATTTTTGCGTCGGATTCGAAAATCTAGACTCACAGGAGAACTACCATAAGGTGCCCGAGGCAGCAACAGACCGTGCAAGACAAGTCGGCTGGAGGCCGATGTATTGAATCTCGACGCAATTGAGTGTTCCATCGCCAATAGGAGGCCCTGAACGTTACAATTAAATATCATTTTTGCGTCGGATTCGAAAATCTTGACTCACAGGAGAATGACCGTAAGGTGCCCGAGGCAGCAATAGACCCTTGGAGACAAGTCGGCTGGAGGACGATGTATTGAATCTAGACGCAATTTGAGTGTTCCATCGTCATTACAAGGCTCTGAACGTTGCAATTAACTATCATTTTTGCGTCGGATTCGAAAACCTAGACTCACAGGAGAACGACCATAAGGTGCCCGAGGCAGCAATAGACCCTTGGAGACAAGTCGGCTGGAGGCCGATGTATTGAATCTCGACGCAATTTGAGTGTTCCATCGTCATTACAAGGCCCTGAACGTTACAATTAACTATCAGTTTTTCGTCGGATTTGAAAATCTAGACTCACAGCAGACGGACCATTTGGTGCCCGAGGATGCAATATCCCCTTGGAGACAAATCGGCTGGAGGACGATGTATTGAATCTCGACGCAATTTGAGTCTTCTATCGTCATTAGGTCGCCCTGAACGTTATAATGAACTACCAGTTTTGCGTCGGATTCGAAAATCTAGACCTACAAGAGAACGACCATAATGTGCCCGAGGCAGCATTAGACCCTTGGAGACAATTCGGCTGGAGGACGATGTATTGGATCGCGACGCAATTTAAGTGTTCCATCGTCATTACGAGGCGCTGAACCTTACAATTAACTAACAGTTTCGCGTCGGATTAGAAAATCTAGACTCACAGGAGATCGACCAGAAGGTGCCCGATGCAGCAATAGACCCTTGGAGACAAGTCGGCTGGAGGACGATGTATTGAATCTCGACGCAATTTGAGTGTTCCATCGTCTTTAGGAGTCCCTGAACGTTACAATTAACTATCATTTATGTGTCGGATTCGAAAATCTAGACTCACAGGAGAAGGATCATATTGTGCCCGAGGCAGCATTAGACCCTTGGAGACAAGTCGGCTGGAGGACGATGTATTGAATCTCGACGCAAATTGAGTGTTCCATCGTCATTAGAAGGCCCTGAACGTTACAATTAACTATCATTTTTGCGTCGGATTCGAAAATCTAGACTCACTGGAGAACGACCATAAGGTGCCCGAGGCAGCAATATCCCCTTGGAGACAAGTCGGCTGGAGGTCGATGTATTGAATCTCGACTCAATTTGAGTGTTCCATCGTGATTAGGTGGCCCTGAACGTTACAATTAACAATCAGTTTTGCGTCGGGTTCGAAAATCTAGAGTCACAGCAGAACGATCAAAAGGTGCCCGTGGCAGCTATTGACCCTTGGAGACTAATCGGCTGGAGGACGATATATTGAATCTCGACGCAATTTCAGTGTTCCATCGCCAATAGGAGGCCCTGAACGTTACAATTAACTATCATTTTTGCGTCGGATTCGAAAATCTAGACTCACAGGAGAACGACCATAAGGTGCCCGAGGCAGCAATAGACCCTTGGAGACAAGTCGGCTGGAAACCGATGTATTGATTCTTGACGCAATTTGTGTGTTCCATCGCCAATAGGAGGCCCTGAACGTTACAATTTACTATGAGTCTTTCGTCGGAATCAAAAACGTAGAATCACCGGAGACGGACCATGTGGTGCCCGAGGCAGTGATATCCCCTTGGATACAAGTCGGCTGGAGGCCGATGTATTGAATATCGACGCAATTAGAGAGCTCCATCGTCATTAGGTCGCCCTGAACGTTACAATTGACTATCATTTTTGCGTCGAATTCGATAATCTAGACTCACAGGAGAACGACCATAAGGTGCCCGAGGCAGCAACAGACCCTTGGAGACAAGTCGGCTGGAGGCCGATGTATTGAATCTCGACGCAATTTGAGTGTTCCATCGTCATTACAAGGCCCTGGTCATTACAATTAACTATCATTTTTGCGTCGGATTCGAAAATCTAGACTCACAGGAGAGAGAACATAAGAGGCCAGAGGCTGCAATAGACCCTTGGAGACAAGTCGGCTGGAGGTCGATGTATTGGATCGCGACGCAATTTGAGTGTTCTATCGTCATTAGGAGGCCCTGAATGTTACAATTAACTATCAGATTTTCGTCGGATTCGAAAAACTAGACTCACAGCAGACGGACAATTTGGTGCCCGAGGCAGCAATATCCCCTTGGAGACAAATCGGCTGGAGGACGATGTATTGAATCTCGACGCAATTTGAGTCTTCTATCGTCATTATGTCGCCCTGAACGTTATAATGAACTACCAGTTTTGCGTCGGATTCGAAAATCTAGAATTACAAGAGAACGACCATAAGTTGCACGAGGCAGCATTAGACCCTTGGAGACAAGTCGGCTGGAGGACGATGTATTGGATCGCGACGCAATTTGAGTGTTCCATCGTCATTAGAAGGCGCTGAACCATACAATTAACTATCAGTTTCGCGTCGGATTCGAAAATCTAGACTCACAGGAGAACGGCCATAAGGTGCCCGAGACAGCAACAGACCATAGGAGACAAGTCGGCTGGAGGCCGATGTATTGAATATCGACGCAATTTGAGTGTTCCATCGCCAATAGGAGGCCCTGAACGTTACAATTAACTATCATTTTTGCGTCGGATTCGAAAATCTAGACTCACAGGAGAACGACCATGAGGTGCCCGAGGCAGCTATAGACCCTTGGAGACAAATCGACTCTAGGCCGATGAATTGAATCTCGACGCAATTTGAGTGTTCCATCGTCATTAGGTCGTACTGAACGTTATAATAAACTATCGTTTTTGCGTCGGATTCGTAAATCTAGACTCACAGGAGAACGACCATAAGGTGCCCGAGGCAGCATCAGACCATGGGAGACAAGTCGGCTGGAGGCCGATGTATTGAATCTCGACGCAATTTGAGTGTTCCATCGCAAATAGGAGGCCCTGAACGTTACAATTAACTATCATTTTTGCGTCGGATTCGAAAATCTAGACTCACAGGAGAACGACCATAAGGTGCCCGAGGCAGCAATAGACCCTTGGAGACAAGTCGGCTGGAGGCCGATGTATTGAATCTCGACGCAATTTGAGTGTTCCATCGTCATTACAAGGCCCTGAATGTTACAATTAACTATCAGTTTTTCGTCGGATTCGAAAATCTAGACTCACAGCAGACGGACCATTTGGTGCCCGAAGCAGCAATATCCCCTTGGAGACAAATCGGCTGGAGGACGATGTATTGAATCTCGACGCAATTTGAGTCTTCTATCGTCATTATGTCGTCCTGAACGTTATAATGAACTACCAGTTTTGCGTCGGATTAGAAAATCTAGACTTACAAAAGAACGACCATAAGTTGCCCGAGGCAGCATTAGACCCTTGGAGACAAGTCGGCTGGAAGACGATGTATTGATTCTTGACGCAATTTGAGTGTTCCATTGCCAATAGGAGGCCCTGAACGTTACAATTAACTATGAGTTTTGCGTCGGATTCGAAAACGTAGAATCACCGGAGACGGACCATGTGGTGCCCGAGGCAGCGATATCGCCTTGGAGACAAATCGGCTGGAAACCGATGTATTGATTCTTGACGCAATTTGAGTGTTCCATCGTCATTAGGAAGCCCTGAACGTTATAATTCACAATCAGTTTCGCGTCGGATTCGAAAATCTAGACTCACAGTAGACGGACAATTTGGTGCCCGAGGCAGCAATATCCCCTTGGAGACAAATCGGCTGGAGGACGATGTATTGAATGTCGACGCAATTTGAGTCTTCTATCGTCATTATGTCGCCCTGAACGTTATAATGAACTACCAGTTTTGCGTCGGATTCGAAAATCTAGACTTACAAGAGAACGACCGTAAGTTGCCCGAGGCAGCATTAGACCCTTGGAGACAAGTCGGCTGGAGGTCGATGTATTGAATCTGGACTCAATTTGAGTGTTCCATCGTCATTAGGTGGCCCTGAACGTTACAATTAACAATCAGTTTTACGTCGGGTTCGAAAATCTAGACTCACAGCAGAACGATCACAAGGTGCCCGTGGCAGCTATTGACCCTTGGAGACCAGTCCGCTGGAGGACGATGTATTGAATCGCGACGCAATTTGAGTGCTCCATCGTCATTTGGAGGCCCTGAACCTTACAATTAACTATCAGTTTCGCGTCGGATTCAAAAATCCAGACTCACAGGAGACGGATCATTTGGTGCCCGAGGCAGCAATATCCCCTTGGAGACAAATCAGCTGGAGGACGATGTATTGAATCTCGACGCAATTTGAGAGTTCTATCGTCATCAGGAGGCGCTGAACGTTACTATTCACTATCAGTTTTGCGTCGGGGTCGAAAATCTAGACTCACAGCAGAACGATCACAAGGTGCCCGTGGCAGCTATTGACCCTTGGTGACAAGTCGGTTGGAGGACGATGTATTGGATCGCGACGCAAAATGAGTGTTCCATCGTCATTAGGAGGCCCTGAATGTTACAATTAACTATCAGTTTTTCGTCGGATTCGAAAATCTAGACTCACAGGAGAATGACCATAAGGTGCCCGAGGCAGCAATAGACCCTTGGAGACAAGTCGGCTGGAGGACGATGTATTGAATCTCGACGCAATTTGAGGGTTCCATCGTCATTACAAGGCCCTAAACGTTACAATTAACTATCATTTTTGCGTCGGATTCGAAAATCTAGACTCACAGGAGAAGGATCATATGGTGCTCGAGACAGCAATATCCCCTTGGAGACAAGTCCGATGGAGGCCGATGTATTGAATCTCGACGCAATTTGAGTGTTCCATCGTAATTAAGAGGCCCTGAGCATTACATTTAACTATCAGTTTTGCGTCGAATTCAAAAATGTTGACTCACAGGGGAACGACCATACGGTGCCCGAGGCAGCAATAGACCCTTGGAGACAAATCGGCTGAATGCCGATGTATTGAATCTCGAGCTAATTTGAGTGTTCCATCGTCATTAGGTGGCCCTGGACGTTACAATTAACAATCAGTTTCGCGTCGGATTCGAAAATCTAGACTCACATGAGAGCGAACATAAGAGGCCGGAGGCGGAAATATCCCCATGGAGACAAGTCGGCTGGAGGACGATGTATTGTATCTCGACGCAATTTGAGTGTCCCATCGTCATTAGGAGGCCCTAAACATTACAGTTTACTATCATTTTAGTGTCGGATTCGAAAATCTACTAACAGGAGAAGGATCATATGGTGAATGAGACTGCAATATCCCCTTGGATACAAGTCGACTGGAGGTCGATGTATTGACTTCGACGCAATTTGAGTGTTCCATCGCCAATAGGAGGGCCTGAACGTTACAATTAACTATCATTTTTGGGTCGGATTCCAAAATCTAGACTCACAGGAGAACGACCATAAGGTGGCCGAGGCAGCAATAGACCCTTGGAGACAAGTCGGCTGGAGGCCGATGTATTGAATCTCGACTCAATTTGAGTGTTCCATCGTCATTAGGTGGCCCTGAACGTTACAATTAACAATCAGTTTTGCGTCGGGTTCGAAAATATAGACTCACAGCAGAACGATCACAAGGTGCCCGTGGCAGCTATTGACCCTTGGGGACCAGTCCGCTGGAGGACGATGTATTGAATCGCGACGCAATTTGAGTGCTCCATCGTCATTTGGAGGCCCTGAACCTTACATTTAACTATCAGTTTCGCGTCGGATTCGAAAATCTATACTCACAGGAGAACGACCATGAGGTGCTCGAGGCAGCAATAGACTCTTGGAGACAAGTCCGCTGGGGGCCGATGTACTGAATCTCTACGCAATTTGAGTGTTCCATCGTCATTAGGAGGTCGATGTATTGAATCTGGACTCAATTTGAGTGTTCCATCGTCATTAGGTGGCCCTGAACGTTACAATTGACAATCAGTTTTGCGTCGGGTTCGAAAATCTAGACTCACAGCAGAACGATCACAAGGTGCCCGTGGCAGCTATTGACCCTTGGAGACCAGTCCGCTGGAGGACGATGTATTGAATCGCGACGCAATTTGAGTGCTCCATCGTCATTTGGAGGCCCTGAACCTTACTATTAACTATCAGTTTCGCGTCGGATTCAAAAATCCAGACTCACAGGAGACGGACCATTTGGTGCCCGAGGCAGCAATATCCCCTTGGAGACAAATCAGCTGGAGGACCATGTATTGAATCTCGACGCAATTTGTGAGTTCTATCGTCATCAGGAGGCGCTGAACGTTACTATTCACTATCAGTTTTGCGTCGGGTTCGAAAATCTAGACTCACAGCAGAACGATCACAAGGTGCCCGTGGCAGCTATTGACCCTTGGAGACAAATCGGTTGGAGGACGATGTATTGAATCTCGACGCAATTTGAGTGTTCCATCGCCAATAGGAGGTCCTGAACGTTACAATTAACTATGAGTTTAGCGTCGGATTCAAAAACGTAGAATCACCGGAGACGGACCATGTGGTGCCCGAGGCAGCGATATCCCCTTGGAGACAAGTCGGCTGGAGGCCGATGTATTGAATCTCGACGCAATTTGAGTGTTCCATCGTCATTAGGAGGCCCTAAACGTTACAATTAACTATCATTTTTGTGTCGGATTCGATAATCTAAACTCACAGGACAACGACCATAAGGTGCCCGAGGCAGCAATAGACCCCTGGAGAAAAGTCGGCTGGAGGACGATGAATTGAATCTCGACGCAATTTGAGAGTTCCATCGTCATTAGGAAGCCCTGAACGTTACAATTATCAATCAGTTTCGCGTCGGATTCGAAAATCTAGACTCACATGAGAGCGAACATAAGAGGCCGGAGGCTGTAATATCCCCATGGAGACAAGTCGGCTGGAGGACGATGTATTGAATATCGACGCAATTTGAGTGGCCCAACGTCATTAGGAGGCCCTAAACGTTACAATTAACTATCATTTTTGCGTCGGATTCGATAATCTAAACTCACAGGAGAACGTCCATCAGGTGCGCGAGGCAGCAACAGACCTTTGGAGACAAGTCGGCTGGAGGCCGACGTATTGAATCTCGACTCAATTTGAGTGTTCCATCTGCATTAGGAGGCCCAGAACGTTATAGTTAACTATCATTTTAGCGTCGGATTCGAAAATCTACTAACAGGAGAAGGATCATATGGTGCACGGGACTGCAATATCCCCTTGGATACAAGTCGACTGTAGGTCGATGTATTGACTCTCGACGCAATTTGAGTGTTCCATCGTCTTCAGGAGTCCCTGAACGTTACAATTAACTATCATTTTTGTGTCGGATTCGAAAATCTAGACTCACAGGAGAACGACCATTAGGTGCCCGAGGAAGCAACAGACCCTTGGAGACAAGTCGGCTAGAGGCAGATGTATTGAATCTCGACGCAATTTGTGTGTTCCATCGTCATTACAAGGCCCTGAACGTTACAATTAACTATCATTTTTGCGTCGGATTCGAAAATCTAGACTCACAGGAGAACGACCATAAGGTGCCCGAGGCAGCAATAGACCCTTGGAGACAAGTCGGCTGGAGGACGATGTATTGAATCTCGACGCAATTTGAGCGTTCCATCGGCATTAGGAGGCACTGAACGTTACAATTAACTATCATTTTTGCGTCGGATTCGAAAATCTGGACTCACAGGAGAACGACCACAAGGTGCCCGAGGCAGCAATAGACCCTTGGACACAAATCGGCTGAATGCCGATGTATTGAATCTCGACGCAATTTGAGTGTTCCATCGGCATTAGGAGGCCCTGAACCTCACAATTAACTATCATTTTAGCGTCGGATTCGAAAATCCACTAACAGGAGAAGGATCATATGGTGCACGAGACTGCAATAGACCCTTGGAGACAAATCGGCTGGAGGTCAATGTATTGATTCTTGACGCAATTTGAGTGTTCCATCGTCATTACAAGGCCCTGAACGTTACAATTAACTATCATTTTTGCGTCGGATTCGATTATCTAAACTCACAGGAGAACGACCATAAGGAGCCCGAGGCAGCAACAGACCCTTGGAGACAAGTCGGCTGGAGGCCGATGTATTGAATCTCGACGCAATTTGAGTGTTCCATCGCCATTAGGAGGCCGTAAACGTTACAATTAACTATCATTTTTGCGTTAGATTCGATAATCTAAACTCACAAGGGCACGACCATAAGGTGCCCGAGGCAGCAACAGACCCTTGGAGACAAGTCGGCTGGAGGACGATGTATTGAATCTCGACGCAATTTGAGAGTTCCATCGTCATTAGCAAGCCCTGTACGTTACAATTAACTATCATTATTGCGTCGGATTCGAAAATCCAAACTTACAAGAGAACGACAATAAGGTGCCCGAGGCAGCATTAGACCCTTGGAGATAAGTCGGCTGGAGGACGATGTATTGATTCTCGACGCAATTTGAGTGTCCCATCGTCATTAGGAGGCCCTAAACGTTACAATTAACTATCATTTTTGCGTCGAATTTGAAAATCTACTCAGAGGAGAACGACCATAAGGTGCCTGAGGCAGCAATATCCCCTTGGAGACAAGTCGGCTGGAGGCCGATGTATTGAATCTCGACGCAATTTGAGTGTTCCATCGTCTATAGGAGGCCCTAAACGTTACAATTAACTATCATTTTTGCGTCGGATTCGATAATCTAAACTCACAGGAGAACGACCATAAGGTGCCCGAGGCAGCAACAGACCCATGGAGACAAGTCGGCTGGAGGACGATGTATTGAATCTCTACGCAATTTGAGTGTCCCATCGTCATTACAAGGCCCGGAACGCTACAATTAACTATCATTTTAGCGTCGGATTCGAAAATCTACTCAGAGGAGAAGTTCATACGGTGCTCGAGACAGCAATATACCTCTTGGAGCAAATCGACTGGAGGCCGATGTATTGAATATCGACGCAATTTGAGTGTTCCATCGTCATTAGGAGGCCCTAAACGTTACAATTAACTATCATTTTTGCGTCGGATTCGATAATCTAAACTCACTGGAGAACGACCATAAGGTGCCCGAGGCAGCAACAGACCCATGGAGACAAGTCGGCTGGAGGCCGATGTATTGAATATCGACGCAATTTGAGTGTTCAATCGGCATTAGGAGGCCCTGAACGTTACAGTTAACTATCATTTTAGCGTCGGATTCGAAAATCTACTAACAGGAGAAGGATCATAAGGTGCACGGGACTGCAATAGCCCCTTGGATACAAGTCGACTGTAGGTCGATGTATTGACTCTCGACGCAATTTGAGTGTTCCATCGTCTTTAGGAGTCCCTGAACGTTACAATTAACTATCATTTTTGTGTCGGATTCGAAAATCTAGACTCACAGGAGAACGACCATTAGGTGCCCGAGGAAGCAACAGACCCTTGGAGACAAGTCGGCTAGAGGCCGATGTATTGAATCTCGACGCAATTTGAGTGTTCCATCGTCATTACAAGGCCCTGAACGTTACAATTAACTATCATTTTTGCGTCGGATTCGAAAATCTAGACTCACAGGAGAACGACCATAAGGTGCCCGAGGCAGCAATAGACCCTTGGAGACAAGTCGGCTGGAGGACGATGTATTGAATCTCGACGCAATTTGAGTGTTCCATCGGCATTAGGAGGCACTGAACGTTACAACTAACTATCATTTTTGCGTCGGATTCGAAAATCTGGACTCACAAGAGAACGATCATAAGGTGCCCGAGGCAGCAATAGACCCTTGGACACAAATCGGCTGAATGCCGATGTATTGAATCTCGACGCAATTTGAGTGTTCCATCGGCATTAGGAGGCCCTAAACCTTACGATTAACTATCAGTTTCACGACGGATTCGTAAATCTACTCACAGGAGAAGTTCATACGGTGCTCGAGACAGCAATATACCCCTTGGAGACAAATCGACTGGAGGCCGATGTATTGAATATCGACGCAATTTGAGTGTCCCATCGTCATTAGGAGGCCCTGAATGTTACAATTAACTATCATTTTTGCGTCGGATTCGATTATCTAAACTCACAGGAGAACTACCATAAGGTGCCCGAGGCAGCAAAAGACCCTAGGAGACAAGTCGGCTGGAGGCCGATGTATTGAATCTCGACGCAATTTGAGTGTTCTATCGTCATTAGGAGGCCCTAAACCTTACAATTAACTATCAGTTTCGCATCGGATTCGAAAATCTACTCACAGGAGAAGTTCATACGGTGCTCGAGACAGCAATATACCCCTTGGAGACAAATCGACTGAAGGGCCGATGTATTGAATATCGACGCAATTTGAGTGTCCCATCGTCATTAGGAGGCCCTAAACGTTACAATTAACTATCATTTTTGCGTCGAATTTGAAAATCTACTCAGAGGAGAACGACCATAAGGTGCCTGAGGCAGCAATATCCCCTTGGAGACAAGTCGGCTGGAGGCCGATGTATTGAATCTCGACGCAATTTGAGTGTTCCATCGTCATTAGGAGGCCCTAAACGTTACAATTAACTATCGTTTTTGCGTCGGTTTCGAAAATCTAGACTCACAGGAGAACGACCATAAGGTGCCCGAGGCAGCAATAGACCCTTGGACACAAATCGGCTGAATGCCGATATATTGAATCTCGACGCAATTTGAGTGTTCCATCGGCATTAGGAGGCCCTGAATGTTACAATTAACTATCACTTTTGCGTCGGATTCGATAATCTAAACTCACAGGAGAACGACCATAAGGTGCCCGAGGCAGTAATAGACCCTTGGAGACAAGTCGGCTGGAGGCCGATGTATTGAATCTCGAAGCAATTTGAGTGTTACATCGGCATTAGGAGGCCCTGAACGTTACAGTTAACTATCATTTTAGCGTCGGATTCGAATATCTACTAACAGGAGAAGGATCATATGGTGCATGAGACTGCAATATCCCCTTGGAGACAAGTCGGCTGGAGGCCGATGTATTGAATCTCGACTCAATTTGAGTGTTCCATCGTCATTAGAAGGCCCTGAACGTTACAATTAACTATCATTTTTGCGTCGGATTCGATAATCTAAACTCACAGGAGAATGACCATAAGGTGCCCGAGGCAGCAATAGACCCTTGGAGACAAGTCGGCTGGTGGCCGATGTATTGAATCTCGAAGCAATTTGAGTATTCCATCGGCATTAGGAGGCCCTGAACGTTACAGTTAACTATATGTGTAGCGTGGATTCGAAATTCTACTAACGGGAGAAGGATCATATGGTGCACGAGACTGCAATATCCCCTTGGATACAAGTCGGCTGGAGGCCGATGTATTGAATCTCGACGCAATTTGAGTGTTCTATCGTCATTAGGAGGCCCTAAACCTTACAATTAACTATCAGTTTCGCATCGGATTCGAAAATCTACTCACAGGAGAAGTTCATACGGTGCTCGAGACAGCAATATACCCCTTGGAGACAAATCGACTGGAGGCCTATGTATTGGATATCGACGCAATTTGAGTGTTCCATCGTCATTAGGAGGCCCTAAACGTTACAATTAACTATCAGTTTCGCGTCGGATTCGAAAATCTAGACTCACAGAAGATTGTCCAGAAGGTGCCCGATGCAGCAATAGACCCTTGGAGAAAAGTCGGCTGGAGGACGATGTATTGAATCTCGACGCAATTTGAGCCTTCTATCGTTATTAGGAGGCGCTTAACGTCACAATTCACTATCTTTTTTTGCGTCGGATTCGAAAATCTAGACTCACCGAAGAAGGATCAAATTGTGCCCGAGTCTGCAATATCCCCTTGGATACAAGTCGACTGGAGGTCGATGTATTGACTCTCGACGCAATTTGAGTGTTCCATCGTCTTTAGGAGTCCCTGAACGTTACAATTAACTATCATTTTTGCGTCGGATTCGAAAATCTAGACTCGCAGGAGAACGACCATAAGGTGCCCGAGGCAGCATTAGACCCTTGGAGACAAGTCGGCTGGAGGCCAATGTATTGAATCTCGACGCAATTTGAGTGTTCCATCGTCATTAGGAGGCCCTAAACGTTACAATTAACTATCATTTTTGCGTCGGATTCGAAAATCTAGACTCACAGGAGAACGACCATAAGGTGCCCGAGGCAGCATTAGACCCTTGGTGACAAGTCGGCTGGAATACGATGTATTGAATCTCGACGCAATTTGAGTGTCCCATCGTCATTAGGCGGCCCTAAACGTTACAATTAACTATCATTTTTGCGTCGGATTCGAAAATCTAGACTCACAGGAGAACGACCATAAGGTGCCCGAGGCAGCAACAGACCCTTGGAGACAAGTCGGCTGGAGGACGATGTGTTGAATCTCGACGCAATTTGAGTGTTCCATCGTCATTACAAGGCCCTGAACGTTACAATTAACTATCATTTTAGCGTCGGATTCGAAAATCTACTCACAGGAGAAGTTCATACGGTGCTTGGAGACAAATCGACTGGAGGCCGATGTATTGAATATCGACGCAATTTGAGTGTTCCATCGTCATTAGGAGGTCCTAAACGTTACAATTAACTATCATTTTTGCGGCGGATTCGATAATTTAAACTCACAGGAGAACGACCATAAGGTGCCCGAGGCAGCAAAAGACCCTAGGAGACAAGTCGGCTGGAGGCCGATGTATTGAATCTCGACGCAATTTGAGTGTTCCATCGTCATTAGGAGGCCCTAAACGTTACAATTTACTATCATTTTTGCGTCGGATTCGAAAATCTAAACTCACAGGAGAACGACCATAAGGTGCCCGAGCAGCAACAGACCTTTGTTGAGAAGTCGGCTGGAGGCCGATGTATTGAATCTCGACGCAATTTGAGTGTTCCATCGTCATTACAAGGCCCTGAACGTTACAATTAACTATCATTTTTGCGTCGGATTCGAAAATCTAGACTCACAGGAGAACGACCATAAGGTGCCCGAGGCAGCAATAGACCCTTGGAGAAAAGTCGGCTGGAGGCCGATGTATTGAATCTCGACACAATTTGAATGTTCCATCGTCATTACAAGGCCCTGAACGTTAACTATCATTTTTGCGTCGGATTCGATAATCTAAACTCACAGGAGACCATAAGGTGCCCGAGGCAGCAATAGACCCTTGGAGACAATTCGGCTGGAGGTCGATGTATTGGATCGCGACGCAATTTGAGTCTTCCATCGTCATTAGGAGGCCCTGACTGTTACAATTAACTATCATTTTTGCCTCGGATTCGATAATCTAAACTCACAGGAGAACGACCATTTGGTGCCCGAGGCAGCAATAGACCCTTAGAGAAAAGTCGGCTGGAGGCCGATGTATTGAATCTCGACGCAATTTGAGTGTTCCATCGTCATTACAAGGCTTTGAACGTTACAATTAACTATCATTTTTGCGTCGGATTGGATAATCTAAACTCACAGGAGAACGACCATAAGGTGCCCGAGGCAGCAACAGACCCTTGGAGACAAGTCGGCTGGAGGCCGATGTATTGAATCTCGACGCAATTTGAGTGTTCCATCGGCATTAGGAGGCCCTGAACAATACAGTTAACTATCAATTTAGCGTCGGATTCCAAAAACTACTAACAGGAGAACGATCATATGGTGCACGAGACTGCAGTATCACCTTGGATACAAGTCGGCAGGAGGCCGATGTATTGAATCTCGACGCAATTTGAGTGTTCCATCGCCAATAGGAGGCCCTGAACGTTACAATTAACTATGAGTTTTGCGTCGGATTCGAAAACGTAGAAACACCGGAGACGGACAATGTGGTGCCCGAGGCAGCGATATCCCCTTGGAAACAAGTCGGCTGGAGGCCGATGTATTGAATCTCGACGCAATTTGAGTGTTCCATCGTCATTAGAAGGCCCTGAACGTTACAGTCAACTATAATTTTTGCGTCGGATCCGAAAATCTAGACTAACAGGAGAACGACCATAAGGTGCCCGAGGCAGCAATAGACCCTTGGAGACAATTCGGCTGGAGGACGATGTATTGAATCTCGACGCAATTTGAGAGTTCCATCGTCATTAGGAAGCCCTGAACGTTACAATTAACAATCAGTTTCGCGTCGGATTCGAAAATCTAGACTCACATGAGAGCGAACATAAGAGGCCGGAGGCAGTAATATCCCCATGGAGACAAATCGGCTGGATGACGATGTATTGAATCATGACGCAATTTGAGTGTCCCATCGTCATTAGGAGGCCCTAAACGTTACAATTAACTATCATTTTTGCGTCGGATTCGATAATCTAAACTCACAGGAGAACGACCATAAGGTGCCCGAGGCAGCAACAGACCCTTGGAGACAAGTCGGCTGGAGACCAATGTATTGAATCTCGACGCAATTTGAGTGTTCCATCGGCATTAGGAGGCCCTAAACCTTACAATTAACTATCAGTTTCGCGTCGGATTCGAAAATCTACTCACAGGAGAAGTTCATACGGAGCTCGAGACAGCAATATACCCCTTGGAGACAAATCGACTGGAGGCCGATGTATTGAATATTGACGCAATTTGAGTGTTCCATCGTCATTAGGAGGCCCTAAACGTTACAATTAACTATCATTTTTGCGTCGGATTCGATAATCTAAACTCACAGGAGAACGACCATTTGGTGCCCGAGGCAGCAACAGACCCTTGGAGAAAAGTCGGCTGGAGGCCGATGTATTGAATCTCGACGCAATTTGAGTGTTCCATCGTCATTACAAGGCCCTTAACGTTACAATTAACTATCATTTTTGCGTCAGATTCGATAATCTAAACTCACAGGAGAACGACCATAAGGTGCCCGAGGCAGCAATAGACCCTTGGAGACAAGTCGGCTGGACGCCGATGTATTGAATCTCGACGCAATTTGAGTGTTCCATCGTCATTAGGAGGACCTAAACGTTACAATTAACTATCACTTTTGCGTCGGATTCGATAATCTAAACTCACAGGAGAACGACCATAAGGTGCCCGAGGCAGCAATAGACCCTTGGAGACAAGTCGGCTGGAAGCCGATGTATTGAATCTCGACGCAATTTGAGTGTTCCATCGGCATTAGGAGGCCCTGAACGTAACAGTTAACTATCATTTTAGCGTCGGATTCGAAAATCTGTTCACAGGAGAAGTTCATACGGTGCTCGAGACAGCAATATACCCCTTGGAGACAAATCGACTGGAGGCCGATGTATTGAATATTGACGCAATTTGAGTGTTCCATCGTCATTAGGAGGCCCTAAACGTTACAATTAACTATCATTTTTGCGTCGGATTCGATAATCTAAACTCACAGGAGAACGACCATAAGGTGACCGAGGCAGCAAGAGACCCTTGGAGACAAGTCGGCTGGAGGCCGATGAATTGAATCTCGACGCAATTTGAGTGTTCCATCGTCATTAGGAGGCCCTAAACGTTATAATTAACTATCATTTTTGCCTCGGATTCGATAATCTAAACTCACAGGAGAACGACCATAAAGTGCCCGAGGCAGCAACAGACCCTTGTTGAGAAGTCGGCTGGAAGCCGATGTATTGAATCTCGACGCAATTTGAGTGTTCCATCGTCATTACAAGGCCCTGAACGTTACAGTTAACTATTATTTTTGCGTCGGATTCGAAAATCTAGACTCACAGGAGAACGACCAAAAGGTGCCCGAGGCAGCAATGGACCCTTGGAGACAAGTCGGCTGGAGGACGATGTATTGAATCTCGACGCAATTTGAGAGTTTCATCGTCATTAGGAAGCCCTGAACGTTACAATTAAAAATCAGTTTCGCGTCGGATTCGAAAATCTAGACTCACATGAGAACGACCATAAGGTGCCCGAGGCAGCAACAGACCCTTGGAGACAAGTCGGCTGGAGGCCGATGTATTGAATCTCGACGCGATTTGAGTGTTCCATCGGCATTAGAAGGCCCTGAACGTTAGTGTTAACTATCATTTTAGCGTCGGATTCGAAAATCTAATAACAGGAGAAGGATGATATGGTGCACGAGACTGCAATACCCCTTGGATACAAGTCGACTGGAGGTCGATGTATTGACTCTCGACGCAATTTGAGTGTTCCATCGTCTTTAGGAGTCCCTGAACGTTACAATTAACTATCATTTTTGCGTCGGATTCGAAAATCTAGACTCACAGGAGAACGACCATAAGGTGCCCGAGGTAGCAACAGACCCTTGGAGGCAAGTCGGCTGGAGGGCGATGTATTGAATCTCGACGCAATTTGAGTGTTTCATCGTCATTACAAGGCCCTGAACGTTACACTTAACTATCATTTTTGCGTCGGATTCGAAAATCTAGACTCACAGGAGAACGAACATAAGGTGCCCTAGGCAGCAATAGACCCTTAGAGACAAGTCGGCTGGAGGCCGATGTATTGAATCTCGTCGCGATTTGAGTGTTCCATCGGCATTAGAAGGCCCTGAACGTTACAGCTAACTATCATTATAGCGTCGGATTCGAAAATCTACTAACAGGAGAAGGATCATATGGTGCACGAGACTGCAGTATCCCCTTGGATACAAGTCGACTGGAGGTCGATGTATTAACTCTCGACGCAATTTCAGTGTTCCATCGTAATTACAAGGCCCTGAACGTTAATATTAACTATCATTTTTGCGTCGGATTCGAAAATCTAGACTCACGGGAGAACGACCATAAGGTGCCCGAGGCAGCAATAGACCCTTGGAGACAAGTTGGCTGGAGGTCGATGTATAGAATCTCGACGCAATTTGAGTGTTCAATCGCCAATAGGAGGCCCTGAACGTTACAATTAACTATGAGTTTTGCGTCGGATTCGAAAACGTAGAAACACCGGAGACGGACCATGTGGTGCCCGAGGCAGCGATATCCCCTTGGAGACAAGTCGGCTGGAGGCCGATGTATTGAATCTCGACGCAATTTGAGTGTTCCATCGTCATTAGAAGGCCCTGAACGTTACAGTTAACTATCATTTTTGCGTCGGATTCGAAAATCTAGACTCACAGGAGAACGACCATAAGGTGCCCGAGGCAGCAACAGTCCCTTGGAGACAAGTCGGCTGGAGGCCGATGTATTGAATGTCGACGCAATTTGAGTGTTCCATCGTCATTAGGAGGCCCTAAACGTTATAATTAACTATCATTTTTGCGTCGGATTCGATAATCTAAACTCACATTAGAACGACCATAAGGTGCCCGAGGCAGCAAAAGACCCTAGGAGACAAGTCGGCTGGAGGCCGATGTATTGAATCTCGACGCAATTTGAGTGTTCTATCGTCATTAGGAGGCCCTAAACCTTACAATTAACTATCAGTTGCGCGTCGGATTCGAAAATCTAGACTCACAGGAGATCGACCAGAAGGTGCCCGATGCAGCAGTAGACCCTTGGAGACAAGTCGGCTGGAGGACGATGTATTGAATCTCGACGCAATTTGAGCCTTCTATCGTCATTAGGAGGCGCTGAACGTCACAATTCACTATCTTTTTTTGCGTCGGATTCGAAAATCTAGACTCACAGGAGAAGGATCAAATTGTGCCCGAGACTGCAATATCCCCTTGGATACAAGTCGACTGGAGGTCGATGTATTGACTCTCGACGCAATTTGAGAGCTCCATCGTCATTAGGAAGCCCTGAACGTTTCAATTAACAATCAGTTTCGCGTCGGATTCGAAAATCTAGACTCACATGAGAGCGAACATAAGAGGCCGGAGGCAGTAATATCCCCATGGAGACAAGACGGCTGGAGGACGATGTATTGAATCTGGACGCAATTTGAGTGTCCCATCGTCATTAGGAGGCCCTAAACGTTACAATTAACTATCATTTTTGCGTCGGATTCGATAACCTAAACTCACAGGAGAACGACCATAAGGTGCCCGAGGCAGCAACAGACCCTTGGAGACAAGTCGGCTGGAGGCCGATGTATTAAATCTCGACGCAATTTTAGTGTTCCATCGGCATTAGAAGTCCCTGAACGTTACTGTTAACTAACATTTTAGTGTCGGATTCGAAAATCTACTAACAGGAGAAGGATCATAATGTGCACGAGACTGCAATATCCCCTTGGATACAAGTCGACTGGAGGTCGATGTATTGACTCTCGACGCAATTTGAGTGTTCCATCGTCTTTAGGAGTCCCTGAACGTTACAATTAACTATCATTTTTGCGTCGGATTCGAAAATCTAGACTCACAGGAGAACGACCATAAGGTGCCCGAGGCAGCATTACACCCTTGGAGACAAGTCGGCTGGAGGCCAATGTATTGAATCTCGACGCAATTTGAGTGTTCCATCGTCATTAGGAGGCCCTAAACGTTACAATTAACTATCATTTTTGCGTCGGATTCGAAAATCTAGACTCACAGGAGAACGACCATAAGGTGCCCGAGGCAGCATTAGACCCTTGGTGACAAGTCGGCTGGAATACGATGTATTCAATCTCGACGCAATTTGAGTGTCCCATCGTCATTAGGAGGCCCTAAACGTTACAATTAACTATCATTTTTGCGTCGGATTCGAAAATCTAGACTCACAGGAGAACGACCATAAGGTGCCCGAGGCAGCAATATCCAATTGGAGACAAGTCGGCTGGAGGCCGATGTATTGAATCTCGACGCAATTTGAGTGTTCCATCGTCATTAGGAGGCCCTAAACGTTACAAATAACTATCATTTTTGCGTCGGATACGATAATCTAAACTCACAGGAGAACGACCATAAGGTGCCCGAGGCAGCAACAGACCCTTGGAGACAAGTCGGCTGGAGGACGATGTGTTGAATCTCGACGCAATTTGAGTGTTCCATCGTCATTACAAGGCCCTGAACGTTCCAATTAACTATCATTTCAGCGTCGGATTCGAAAATCTACTCACAGGAGAAGTTCATACGGTGCTTGGAGACAAATCGAGTGGAGGCCGATGTATTGAATATCGACGCAATTTGAGTGTTCCATCGTCATTAGGAGGCCCTAAACGTTACAATTAACTATCATTTTTGCGTCGGATTCGATAATCTAAATTCACAGGAGAACGACCATAAGGTGCCCGAGGCAGCAAAAGACCCTAGGAGACAAGTCGGCTGGAGGCCGATGTATTGAATCTCGACGCAATTTGAGTGTTCCATCGTCATTAGGAGGCCCTAAACGTTACAATTAACTATCATTTTTGCGTCGGATTCGAAAATCTAAACTCACAGGAGAACGACCATAAGGTGCCCGAGCAGCAACAGACCCTTGTTGAGAAGTCGGCTGGAGGCCGATGTATTGAATCTCGACGCAATTTGAGTGTTCCGTCGTTATTACAAGGCCCTGAACGTTACTATTAACTATCATTTTTGCGTCGGATTCGAGAATCTAGACTCATAGGAGAACGACCATAAGGTGCCCGAGGCTGCAATAGACCCTTGGAGAAAAGTCGGCTGGAGGCCGATGTATTGAATCTCGACGCAATTTGAGTGTTCCATCGTCATTACAAGGCCCTGAACGTTAACTATCATTTTTGCGTCGGATTCGATAATCTAAACTCACAGGAGACCATAAGGTGCCCGAGGCAGCAATAGACCCTTGGAGACAATTCGGCTGGAGGTCGATGTATTGGATCGCGACGCAATTTGAGTATTCCATCGTCATTAGGAGGCCCTGAATGTTACAATTAACTATCATTTTTGCCTCGGATTCGATAATCTAAACTCACAGGAGAACGACCATTTGGTGCCCGAGGCAGCAATAGACCCTTGGAGAAAAGTCGGCTGGAGGCCGATGTATTGAATCTCGACGCAATTTGAGTGTTATATCGTCATTATAAGGCCCTGAACGTTACAATTAACTATCATTTTTGCGTCGGATTGGATAATCTAAACTCACAGGAGAACGACCATAAGGTGCCCGAGGCAGCAGCAGACCCTTGGAGACAAGTCGGCTGGAGGCCGATGTATTGAATCTCGACGAAATTTGAGTGTTCCATCGGCATTAGGAGGCCCTGAACGTTACAGTTAACTATCATTTTAGCGTCGGATTCGAAAACCTACTAACAGGAGAAGGATCATATGGTGCACGAGACTGCAGTATGCCCTTCGATACAAGTCAGCAGGAGGCCGATGTATTGAATCTCGACGCAATTTGTATGTTTCATCGTCATTACAAGGCCCTGAACGTTACAATTAACTATCATTTTTGCGTCGGATTCGAAAATCTAGACTCACAGGAGAACGAACATAAGGTGCCCTAGGCAGCAATAGACCCTTGGAGACAAGGCGGCTGGAGGCCGATGTATTGAATCTCGAAGCGATTTGAGTGTTCCATCGGCATTAGGAGGCCCTGAACGTTACAGCCAACTATCATTTTAGCGTCGGATTCGAAAATCTACTAACAGGAGAAGGATCATGTGGTGCACGAGACTGCAATATCCCTTGGATACAATTCGACTGGAGGTCGATGTATTGAATCTCGACGCAATTTGAGTGTTCCATCGCCAATAGGAGGCCCTGAACGTTACAATTAACTATGAGTTTTGCGTCGGATTCGAAAACGTAGAAACACCGGAGACGGACAATGTGGTGCCCGAGGCAGCGATATCCCCTTGGAGACAAGTCGGCTGGAGGCCGATGTATTGAATCTCGACGCAATTTGAGTGTTCCATCGTCATTAGAAGGCCCTGAACGTTACAGTTAACTATCATTTTTGCGTCGGATGCGAAAATCTAGACTCACAGGAGAACGACCATAAGGTGCCCGAGGCAGCAATAGACCCTTGGAGACAATTCGGCTGGAGGACGATGTATTGAATCTCGACGCAATTTGAGAGTTCCATCGTCATTAGGAAGCCCTGAACGTTACAATTAACAATCAGTTTCGCGTCGGATTCGAAAATCTAGACTCACATGAGAGCGAACATAAGAGGCCGGAGGCAGTAATATCCCCATGGAGACAAATCGGCTGGAGGACGATGTATTGAATCTCGACGCAATTTGAGTGTCCCATCGTCATTAGGAGGCCCTAAACGTTACAATTAACTATCATTTTTGCGTCGGATTCGATAATCTAAACTCACAGGAGAACGATAATAAGGTGCCCGAGGCAGCAACAGACCCTTGGAGACAAGTCGGCTGGAGACCAATGAATTGAATCTCGACGTAATTTGAGTGTTCCATCGGCATTAGGAGGCCCTAAACCTTACAATTAACTATCAGTTTCGCGTCGGATTCGAAAATCTACTCACAAGTGAAGTTCATACGATGCTCGAGACAGCAATATACCCCTTGGAGACAAATCGACTGGAGGCCGATGTATTGAATATCGACGCAATTTGAGTGTTCCATCGTCATTAGGAGGCCCTAAACGTTACAATTAACTATCATTCTTGCGTCGGATTCGAAAATCTAGACTCACAGGAGAACGACCATAAGGTGCCCGAGGCAGCATTAGACCCTTGGTGACAAGTCGGCTGGAATACGATGTATTGAATCTCGACGCAATTTGAGTGTCCCATCGTCATTAGGAGGCCCTAAACGTTACAATTAACTATCATTTTTGCTTCGGATTCGAAAATCTAGACTCACAGGAGAACGACCATAAGGTGCCCGAGGCAGCAATATCCCCTTGGAGACAAGTCGGCTGGAGGCCGATGTATTGAATCTCGACGCAATTTGTGTGTTCCATCGTCATTAGGAGGCCCTAAACGTTACAATTAACTATCATTTTGGCGTCGGATTCGAAAATCTAAACTCACAGGAGGACGACCATAAGGTGCCCGAGGCAGCAACAGACCCTTGTTGAGAAGTCGGCTGGAGGCCGATGTATTGAATCTCGACGCAATTTGAGTGTTCCATCGTCATTACAAGGCCCTGAACGTTGCAATTAACTATCATTTTTGCGTCGGATTCGAAAATCTAGACTCACAGGAGAACGACCATAAGGTGCCCGAGGCAGCAATAGACCCTTGGAGAAAAGTCGGCTGGTGGCCGATGTATTGAAGCTCGACGCAATTTGAGTGTTCCATCGTCATTACAAGGCCCTGAACGTTACAATTAACTATCATTTTTGCGTCGGATTCGATAATCTAAACTCACAGGAGAACGACCATAAGGTGCCCGAGGCAGCAATAGACCCTTGGAGACAATTCGGCTGGAAGCCGATGTATTGAATCTCGACGCAATTTGAGTGTTCCATCGGCATTAGGAGGCCCTGAACGTTACAGTTAACTATCATTTTAGCGTCGGATTGGAAAACCTACTAACAGGAGAAGGATCATATGGTGCACGAGACTGCAGTATCCCCTTGGATACAAGTCGGCAGGAGGCCGATGTATTGAATCTCGACGCTATTTGTATGTTTCATCGTAATTACAAGGCCCTGAACGTTACAATTAACTATCATTTTTGCGTCGAATTCGAAAATCTAGACTCACAGGAGAACGAACATAAGGTGCCCTAGGCAGCAATAGACCCTTGGAGACAATTCGGCTGGAGGACGATGTATTGAATCTCGACGCAATTTGAGAGTTCCATCGTCATTAGGAAGCCCTGAACGTTACAATTAACAATCAGTTTCGCGTCGGATGCGAAAATCTTGACTCACAGGAGAACGACCATAAGGTGCCCGAGGCAGCAATGGACCCTTGGAGACAATTCGGCTGGAGGACGATGTATTGAATCTCGACGCAATTTGAGAGTTCCATCGTCATTAGGAAGCCCTGAACGTTACGATTAACAATCAGTTTCGCGTCGGATTCGAAAATCTAGACTCACATGAGAGCGAACATAAGAGGCCGGAGGCAGTAATATCCCCATGGAGACAAATCGGCTGGAGGACGATGTATTGAATCTCGACGCAATTTGAGTGTCCCATCGTCATTAGGAGGCCCTAAACGTTACAATTAACTATCATTTTTGCGTCGGATTCGATAATCTAAACTCACAGGAGAACGACCATAAGGTGCCCGAGGCAGCAACAGACCCTTGGAGACAAGTCGGCTGGAGACCAATGTATTGAATCTCGACGCAATTTGAGTGTTCCATCGGGATTAGGAGGCCCTAAACCTTACAATTAACTATCAGTTTCGCGTCGGATTCGAAAATCTACTCACAGGAGAAGTTCATACGGTGCTCGAGACAGCAATATACCCCTTGGAGACAAATCGACTGGAGGCCGATGTATTGAATATCGACGCAATTTGAGTGTTCCATCGTCATTAGGAGGCCCTAAACGTTACAATTAACTATCATTCTTGCGTCGGATTCGAAAATCTAGACTCACAGGAGAACGACCATAAGGCGCCCGAGGCAGCATTAGACCCTAGGTGACAAGTCGGCTGGAATACGATGTATTGAATCTCGACGCAATTTGAGTGTCCCATCGTCATTAGGAGGCCCTAAACGTTACAATTAACTATCATTTTTGCGTCGGATTCGAAAATCTAGACTCACAGGAGAACGACCATAAGGTGCCCGAGGCAGCAATATCCCCTTGGAGACAAGTCGGCTGGAGGCCGATGTATTGAATCTCGACGCAATTTGTGTGTTCCATCGTCATTAGGAGGCCCTAAACCTTACAATTAACTATCATTTTTGCGTCGGATTCGAAAATCTAAACTCACAGGAGAACGACCATAAGGTGCCCGAGGCAGCAATAGACCCTTGGAGAAAAGTCGGCTGGAGGCCGATGTATTGAATCTCGACGCAATTTGAGTGTTCCATCGTCATTACAAGGCCCTGAACGTTACAATTAACTATCATTTTTGCGTCGGATTCGATAATCTAAACTCACAGGAGAACGACCATAAGGTGCCCGAGGCAGCAATAGACCCTTGGAGACAATTCGGCTGGAGGTCGATGTATTGGATCGCGACGCAATTTGAGTATTCCATCGTCATTAGGAGGCCCTGAATGTTACACTTAACTATCATTTTTGCGTCGGATTCGATAATCTAAACTCACAGGAGAACGACCATTTGGTGCCCGAGGCAGCAACAGACCCTTGGAGAAAAGTCGGCTGCAGGCCGATGTATTGAATCTCGACGCAATTTGAGTGTTCCATCGTCATTACAAGGCCCTTAACGTTACAATTAACTATCACTTTTGCGTCGGATTCGATAATCTAAACTCACAGGAGAACGACTATAAGGTGCCCGAGGCAGCAATAGACCCTTGGAGACAAGTCGGCTGGAAGCCGATGTATTGATTCTCGACGCAATTTGAGTGTTCCATCGGCATTAGGAGGCCCTGAACGTTACAGCTAACTATCATTTTAGCGTCGGATTCGAAAATCTACTAACAGGAGAAGGATCATGTGGTGCACGAGACTGCAATATCCCTTGGATACAATTCGACTGGAGGTCGATGTATTGAATCTCGACGCAATTTGAGTGTTCCAACGCCAATAGGAGGCCCTGAACGTTACAATTAACTATGAGTTTTGCGTCGGATTCGAAAACGTAGAAACACCGGAGACGGACAATGTGGTGCCCGAGGCAGCGATATCCCCTTGGAGACAAGTCGGCTGGAGGCCGATGTATTGAATCTCGACGCAATTTGAGTGTTCCATCGTCATTAGAAGGCCCTGAACGTTACAGTTAACTATCATTTTTGCGTCGGATGCGAAAATCTAGACTCACAGGAGAACGACCATAAGGTGCCCGAGGCAGCAATAGACACTTGGAGACAATTCGGCTGGAGGACGATGTATTGAATCTCGACGCAATTTGAGAGTTCCATCGTCATTAGGAAGCCCTGAACGTTACAATTAACAATCAGTTTCGCGTCGGATTCGAAAATCTAGACTCACATGAGAGCGAACATAAGAGGCCGGAGGCAGTATTATCCCCATGGAGACAAATCGACTGGAGGCCGATGTATTGAATATCGACGCAATTTGAGTGTTCCATCGTCATTAGGAGGCCCTAAACGTTACAATTAACTATCATTCTTGCGTCGGATTCGAAAATCTAGACTCACAGGAGAACGACCGTAAGGTGCCCGAGGCAGCATTAGACCCTTGGTGACAAGTCGGCTGGAATTAGATGTATTGAATCTCGACGCAATTTGAGTGTCCCATCGTCATTAGGAGGCCCTAAACGTTACAATAAACTATCATTTTTGCGTCGGATTCGAAAATCTAGACTCACAGGAGAACGACCATAAGGTGCCCGAGGCAGCAATATCCCCTTGGAGACAAGTCGGCTGGAGGCCGATGTATTGAATCTCGACGCAATTTGTGTGTTCCATCGTCATTAGGAGGCCCTAAACGTTACAGTTAACTATCATTTTTGCGTCGGATTCGAAAATCTAAACTCACAGGAGGACTACCATAAGGTGCCCGAGGCAGCAACAGACCCTTGTTGAGAAGTCGGCTGGAGGACGATGTATTGAATCTCGACGCAATTTGAGTGTTCCATCGTCATTACAAGGCCCTGAACGTAGCAATTAACTATCATTTTTGCGTCGGATTCGAAAATCTAGACTCACAGGAGAACGACCATAAGGTGCCCGAGGCAGCAATAGACCCTTGGAGAAAAGTCGGCTGGAGGCCGATGTATTGAAGCTCGACGCAATTTGAGTGTTCCATCGTCATTACAAGGCCCTGAACGTTACAATTAACTATCATTTTTGCGTCGGATTCGATAATCTAAACTCACAGGAGAACGACCATAAGGTGCCCGAGGCAGCAATAGACCCTTGGAGACAATTCTGCTGGAAGCCGATGTATTGAATCTCGACGCAATTTGAGTATTCCATCGTCATTAGGAGGCCCTGAATGTTACAATTAACTATCATTTTTGCGTCGGATTCGACAATCTAAACTCACAGGAGAACGACCATTTGGTGCCCGAGGCAGCAACAGACTCTTGGAGAAAAGTCGGCTGGAGGCCGATGTATTGAATCTCGACGCAATTTGAGTGTTCCATCGTCATTACAAGGCCCTGAACGTTACAATTAACTATCATTTTTGCGTCGGATTGGATAATCTAAACTCACAGGAGAACGACCATAAGGTGCCCGAGGCAGCAACAGACCCTTGGAGACAAGTCGGCTGGAGGCCGATGTATTGAATCTCGACGCAATTTGAGTGTTCCATCGGCATTAGGAGGCCCTGAACGTTACAGTTAACTATCATTTTAGCGTCGGATTGGAAAACCTACTAACAGGAGAAGGATCATATGGTGCACGAGACTGCAGTATCCCCTTGGATACAAGTCGGCAGGAGGCCGATGTATTGAATCTCGACGCTATTTGTATGTTTCATCGTCATTACAAGGCACTGAACGTTAGAATTAACTATCATTTTTGCGTCGGATTCGAAAATCTAGACTCACAGGAGAACGAACATAAGGTGCCCTAGGCAGCAATAGGCCCTTGGAGACAATTCGGCTGGAGGACGATGTATTGAATCTCGACGCAATTTGAGAGTTCCATCGTCATTAGGAAGCCCTGAACGTTACAATTAACAATCAGTTTCGCGTCGGATGCGAAAATCTAGACTCACAAGTGAACGACCATAAGGTGCCCGAGGCAGCAATAGACCCTTGGAGACAATTCGGCTGGAGGACGATGTATTGAATCTCGACGCAATTTGAGAGTTCCATCGTCATTAGGAAGCCCTGAACGTTACGATTAACAATCAGCTTCGCGTCGGATTCGAAAATCTAGACTCACATGAGAGCGAACATAAGAGGCCGGAGGCAGTAATATCCCCATGGAGACAAATCGGCTGGAGGACGATGTATTGAATCTCGACGCAATTTGAGTGTCCCATCGTCATTAGGAGGCCCTAAACGTTACAATTAACTATCATTTTTGCGTCGGATTCGATAATCTAAACTCACAGGAGAACGACCATAAGGTGCCCGAGGCAGCAACAGACCCTTGGAGACAAGTCGGCTGGAGACCAATGTATTGAATCTCGACGCAATTTGAGTGTTCCATCGGGATTAGGAGGCCCTAAACCTTACAATTAACTATCAGTTTCGCGTCGGATTCGAAAATCTACTCACAGGAGAAGTTCATACGGTGCTCGAGACAGCAATATACCCCTTGGAGACAAATCGACTGGAGGCCGATGTATTGAATATCGACGCAATTTGAGTGTTCCATCGTCATTAGGAGGCCCTAAACGTTACAATTAACTATCATTCTTGCGTCGGATTCGAAAATCTAGACCCACAGGAGAACGACCATAGGGCGCCCGAGGCAGCATTAGACCCTAGGTGACAAGTCGGCTGGAATACGATGTATTGAATCTCGACGCAATTTGAGTGTCCCATCGTCATTAGGAGGCCCTAAACGTTACAATTAGCTATCATTTTTGCGTCGGATTCGAAAATCTAGACTCACAGGAGAACGACCATAAGGTGCCCGAGGCAGCAATATCCCCTTGGAGACAAGTCGGCTGGAGGCCGATGTATTGAATCTCGACGCAATTTGTGTGTTCCATCGTCATTAGGAGGCCCTAAACCTTACAATTAACTATCATTTTTGCGTCGGATTCGAAAATCTAAACTCACAGGAGGACGACCATAAGGTGCCTGAGGCAGCAACAGACCCTTGTTGAGAAGTCGGCTTGGGGCCGATGTATTGAATCTCGACGCAATTTGAGTGTTCCATCGTCATTACAAGGCCCTGAACGTTGCAATTAACTGTCATTTTTGCGTCGGATTCGAAAATCTAGACTCACAGGAGAACGACCATAAGGTGCCCGAGGCAGCAATGGACCCTTGGAGAAAAGTCGGCTGGAGGCCGATGTATTGAATCTCGACGCAATTTGAGTGTTCCATCGTCATTACAAGGCCCTGAACGTTACAATTAACTATCATTTTTGCGTCGGATGCGATAATCTAAACTCACAGGAGAACGACCATAAGGTGCCCGAGGCAGCAATAGACCCTTGGAGACAATTCGGCTGGAGGTCGATGTATTGGATGGCGACGCAATTTGATTATTCCATTGTTATTAGGAGGCCCTGAATGTTACAATTAACTATCATTTTTGCGTCGGATTCGATAATCTAAACTTACAGGAGAACGACCATTTGGTGCCCGAGGCAGCAACAGACCCTTGGAGAAAAGTCGGCTGGAGGCCGATGTATTGAATCTCGACGCAATTTGAGTGTTCCATCGTCATTACAAGGCCCTTAACGTTACAATTAACTATCACTTTTGCGTCGGATTCGATAATCTAAACTCACAGGAGAACGACCATAAGGTGCCCGAGGCAGCAATAGACCCTTGGAGACAAGTCGGCTGGAAGCCGATGTATTGATTCTCGACGCAATTTGAGTGTTCCATCGGCATTAGGAGGCCCTGAACGTTAAAATTAACTATCATTTTTGCGTCGGATTCGATAATTTAAACTCACAGGAGAACGACCATAAGGTGCCCGAGGCAGCACCAAACCCTTGGAGACAAGTCGGCTGGAGGCCGATGTATTGAATCTCGACGCAATTTGAGTGTTCCATCGGCATTAGGAGGCCCTGAACGTAACAGTTAACTATCATTTTAGCGTCGGATTCGAAAATCTACTCACAGGAGAAGTTCATACGGTGCTCGAGACAGCAATATACCCCTTGGAGACAAATCGACTGGAGGCCGATGTATTGAATATTGACGCAATTTGAGTGTTCCATCGTCATTAGGAGGCCCTAAACGTTACAATTAACTATCATTTTTGCGTCGGATTCGATAATCTAAACTCACAGGAGAACGACCATAAAGTGCCCGAGGCAGCAAGAGACCCTTGGAGACAAGTCGGCTGGAGGCCGATGAATTAAATCTCGACGCAATTTGAGTGTTCCATCGTCATTAGGAGGCCCTAAACGTTATAATTAACTATCATTTTTGCCTCGGATTCGATAATCTATACTCACAGGAGAACGACCATAAGGTGCCCGAGGCAGCAACAGACCCTTGTTCAGAAGTCGGCTGGAAGCCGATGTATTGAATCTCGACGCAATTTGAGTGTTCCATCGTCATTACAAGGCCCTGAACGTTACAGTTAACTACATTTTTGCGTCGGATTCGAAAATCTAGACTCACAGGAGAACGACCATAAGGTGCCCGAGGCAGCAATGGACCCTTGGAGACAAGTCGGCTGGAGGACGATGTATTGAATCTCGACGCAATTTGAGAGTTTCATCGTCATTAGGAAGCCCTGAACGTTACAATTAAAAATCAGTTTCGCGTCGGATTCGAAAATCTAGACTCACATGAGAGCGAACGTAAGAGGCCGGAGGCAGTAATATCCCCATGGAGACAAGTCGGCTGGAGGACGATGTATTGAATCTCGACGCAATTTGAGTGTCCCATCGTCATTAGGAGGCCCTAAACGTTACAATTAACTATCATTTTTGCGTCGGATTCGATAATCTAAACTCACAGGACAACGACCATAAGGTGCCCGAGGCAGCAACAGACCCTTGGAGACAAGTCGGCTGGAGGCCGATGTATTGAATCTCGACGCAATTTGAGTGTTCCATCGGCATTAGGAGGCCCTGAACGTTAGTGTTAACTATCATTTTAGCGTCGGATTCGAAAATCTACTATAAGGAGAAGGATCATATGGGACACGAGACTCCAATACCCCTTAAAGACAAGTCGGCTGGAGGGCGATGTATTGAATCTCGACGCGATTTGAGTGTTCCATCGGCATTAGGAGGCCCTGAACGTTACAGCTAACTATCATTATAGCGTCGGATTCGAAAATCTACTAACAGGAGAAGGATCATATGGTGCACGAGACTGCAATATCCCCTTGGATACAAGTCGACTGGAGGTCGATGTATTAACTCTCGACGCAATTTGAGTGTTCCATCGTAACTACAAGGCCCTGAACGTTACAATTAACTATCATTTTTGCGTCGGATTCGAAAACGGAGAAACACCGGAGACGGACCATGTGGTGCCCGAGGCAGCGATATCCCCTTGGAGACAAGTCGGCTGGAGGCCGATGTATTGAATCTCGACGCAATTTGAGTGTTCCATCGTCATTAGAAGGCCCTGAACGTTACAGTTAACTATCATTTTTGCGTTGGATTCGAAAATCTAGACTCACAGGAGAACGACCATAAGGTGCCCGAGGCAGCAATAGACCCTTGGAGACAATTCGGCTGGTGGACGATGTATTGAATCTCGACGCAATTTGAGAGTTCCATCGTCATTAGGAAGCCCTGAACGTTACAATTAACAATCAGTTTCGTGTCGGATGCGAAAAACTAGACTCACATGAGAGCGAACATAAGGTGCCCTAGGCAGCAATAGACCTTTGGAGACAAGTCCGCTGGAGGACGATGTATTGAATCTCGACGCAATTTGGGTGTTCCATCGTCATTAGGAGGCCTCAAACGTTATAATTAACTATCATTTTTGCGTCGGATTCGATAATCTAAACTCACAGGAGAACGACCATAAGGTGCCCGAGGCAGCTACAGACCCTTGGAGACAAGTCGGCTGGAGGCCGATGTATTGAATGTCGACGCAATTTGAGTGTTCCATCGTCATTACAAGGCCCTGAACGTTACGGTTAACTATCATTTTTGCTTCGGATTCGAATATCTAGACTCACAGGAGAACGACCATAAGGTGCCCGAGGCAGCAATGGACCCTTGGAGACAAGTCGGCTGGAGGACGATGTATTGAATCTCGACGCAATTTGAGTGTTCCATCGTCATTACAAGGCACTGAACGTTACAGTTAACTATCATTTTTGCGTCGGATTCGAAAATGTAGACTCACAGGAGAACGACCATAAGGGGCCCGAGGCAGCAATGGACCCTTGGAGACAAGTCGGCTGGAGGACGATGTATTGAATCTCGACGCAATTTGAGAGTTCCATCGTCATTAGGAAGCCCTGAACGTTACAACTAAAAATCAGTTTCGCGTCGGATTCGAAAATCTAGACTCACATGAGAGCGAACATAAGAGGCCGGAGGCAGTAATATCCCCATGGAGACAAGTCGGCTGGAGGACGATGTATTGAATCTCGACGCAATTTGAGTGTCCCATCGTCATTAGGAGGCCCTAAACGTTACAATTAACTGTCATTTTTGCGTCGGATTCGATAATCTAAACTCACAGGAGAACGACCATAAGGTGCCCGAGGCAGCAACAGACCCTTGGAGACAAGTCGGCTGGAGGCCGATGTATTGAATCTCGACGCAATTTGAGTGTTCCATCGGCATTAGGAGGCCCTAAACCTTACAATTAACTATCAGTTACTGTCTATGTTTTGAACCTTTCCTGTGAGACCGGTTTTAGATTCCGATGCTTCACTTCAGGTTTACTGTATCCCTTGGCCTTTCTTATTGACGACGAAGCACAGAATTTGCATCGGAATTATATAGAAAAGGCACAATGCCGACATAAATACAAGAAAACTGACTCCTCGTACTGTCTATGTTTTGAACCATTCCTGTGACACTAGTTATTGATTCCGATGCTTCACTTCAGGTTTGCTGAATCACTCTGACCGTCTTATTGACGATGAAACACAGAATTTGCATCGGAATTAAATACAAAATTCACAATGCCGACTGAATTATAAGAAATCTGACCCTTCATGCTGTGTATGCTTTGAACCATTCCTGTGACACTAGTTATTGATTCCGATGCTTCACTTAAGGTTTACTGTATCCCTCTGACCTTCTTATTGACGATCAAACACAGAAATTGCATCGTAATTTAATTCCAAAGGCACAATGCCGACTTAAGTACAAGTAAACTGACTCTTCTTACTGACTATGATTTGAACCATTTGTGTGACACTAATTATAGATTCCGATGCTTCACTTCAGGTTTACTGTAACCCTCTGACCTTCTTATTGACGATGAAACAGAGAAATTGCATCGGAATTGAATACAAAAGGTACAATGCCGATTTAAGTACAAGAAGACTTACTCATCTTACTGTCTATGTTTTGAACCATTCCTGTGACACTAGTTATAGATTCCGATGCTTCACTTCAGGGTAACTGTATCCCTCTCACCTTCTTATTGACGATGAAACACAGAAATTGCATCGGAATTAAATACAAAAGGTACAATGCCGACTTAAGTACAAGAAGACTGACTCATCTTACTGTCTATGTTTTGAACCATTCCTGTGACACTAATTATAGATTCCGATGCTTCACTTCAGGTTCTCTGTATCCCTCTGACCTTCTTATTGACGATGAAACACAGAAATTGCATCGGAATGCATACAAAAAGCACAATGCCGACTTAAGTACAAGAATACTGGCTCTTCTTACTGTCTATGTTTTGAACATTTCCTGTATGACAGGTTTTAGATTCCGATGCTTCACTTCAGGTTTACTGTATCCCTTGACCCTTTTTATTGACGACGAAACACAGAAAGTTCATCGGAATTAAATAGAAAAGGCACAATGCCTACTTGAGTACAAGGAAACTGTCTCTTCTTACTGTCTATGTTTTGAACCATTCCTGTGAACTAGTTATAGATTCCAATGCTTCACTTCAGGTTTGCTGTATCCCTCTGCCCGTCTTATTGTCGATGAAACACAGAAATTGCAAAGGAATTATATACAAAAGGCACAATGCCGACTCAAGTACAAGAAGTCTGGCTCTTCTTACTGTCTATGTTTTGAACCTTTCCTGTGAGACCAGTTTTAGATTCCGATGCTTGACTTCTGGTTTACTGTATCCCTTGCACCTTCTTATTGACGACGAAACACAGAAATTGCATCGGAATTAAATAGAAAAGGCACAATGCCAGGTTAAGTACAAGAAAACCGACTCTTTTTACTGTCTATGATTTGAACCATTCCTGTGACACTAGTTATTGATTCCGATGCATCACTTCAGGGTAACTGTATCCCTCTGACCTTCTTATTGACGATGAAACACAGAAATTGCATCGGAATTAAACACAAAAGATACAATGCCGACTTAATTATAAAAAAACTGACTCTTCTTTCTGTCTATGCTTTGAACAATTCCTGTGACACTAGGTATAGATTACGATGCTTCACTTCAGGTTTACTGTATCCCTCTGACCTTCTTATTGAAAATGAAACACAGAAATTGCATCGGAATTAAATACAAAATGGCACAATGCCGACTTAAGTACAAGTAAACTGACTCTTCTTACTGTCTATGTTTTGAACCATTCCTGTGACACTAGTTATTGATTCCGATGCATTACTTCAGGTTAACTGTATCCCTCTGACCTTCTTATTGGCGATGAAACTCAGAAATTGCATCGGAATTAAATAGAAAAGGCACAATGCCGACTTAAGGTCGAGAAAACATATTCTTCTTAATGGCTATGTTGTGAACCATTCCTGTGACACCAGTTATAGATTCCGATGCTTCACTTCAGGTTTCCTGTATCTCTCTGACCTTCTTATTGACGATGAGACACAGAAATTGCATCGGAATGAAATACAAAAGTCACAATGCCGACTCAACTACAAGAAGACTAGCTCTTCTTACTGTCAATGTTTTGAACCTCTGATGTGAGACCGGTTTTAGATTCCGATGCTTCACTTCAGGTTTACTCTATCCCTTGGCCCTTCTTATTGACGACAAAACACAAAAATTGCATCGGAATTAAATAGAAAAGGCACAATGCCAGGTTAAGTACAAGAAAACCGACTCTTCTTACTGTCTATGATTTGAACCATTCCTGTGACACTGGTTATAGATTCCGATGCATCACTTCAGGGTAACTGTATGCCTCTCACCTTCTTATTGACGATGAAACACAGAAATTGCATCGGAATTAAATACAAAAGGCACAATCCCGACTTAATTATAAGAAAATTGACTCTTCTTACTGTCTATGCTTTGAACCATTCCTGTGACACTAGTTATAGATTCCGATGCTTCACTTCAGGTTTACTGTATCCCTCTGACCTTCTTATTGACGATGAAACACAGAAATTGCATCGGAATTAAATACAAAAGGCACAATGCCGACTCAAGTACAAGAAGACTGGCTCTTCTTACTGTCTATGTTGTGAACCATTCCTGTGATACTAGTTATAGATTCCGATGCTTCACTTCAGGTTCACTGTATCCCTCTGACCTTCTTTTTGACGATGAAACACAGAAATTGCATCGGAATTATATACAAAAGGCACAATGCTGACTTAAGTACAAGAAAATTGACTCTTCTTATTGTCTATGTTTTGAACCATCCCTGTGACACTAGTTATAGATTCCGATGCTTCACTTCAGGTTTGCTGTATCACTCTGACCGTCTTATTGACGACGAAACACAGAAATTGCATCGGAATTAAATACAAAAGGCACAATGCCGACTCAAGTACAAGAAGACTGGCTCTTCTTACTCTCTATGTTTTGAAACTTTCCTGTAAGATCGGTTTTAGATTCCGATGCTTCACTTCAGGTTTACTGTATCCCTTGCACCTTCTTATTGACGACGAAACACAGAAATTGCATCGGAATTAAATAGAAAAGGAACAATGCCAGGTTAAGTACAAGAAAACCGACTCTTCTTACTGTCTATGATTTGAACCATTCCTGTGACACTAGTTATAGATTCCGATGCATCACTTCAGTGTAACTGTATCCCTCTCACCTTCTTATTGACGATGAAACACAGAAATTGCATCGGAATTAAATACAAAAGGCACAATGCCGACTTAATTATAAAAAAACTGACTCTTCTTTCAGTCTATGCTTTGAACAATTCCTGTGACACTAGGTATAGATTACGATGCTTCACTTCAGGTTTACTGTATCCCTCTGACCTTCTTATTGAAAATGAATTACAGAAATTGCATCGGAATTAAATACAAAATGGCACAATGCCGACTAAAATACAAGTAAACTGACTCTTCTTACTGTCTATGTTTTGAACCATTCCTGTGACACTAGTTATTGATTCCGATGCATCACTTCAGGTTTACTGTATCCCTCTGACCTTCTTATTGACGATGAAACTCAGAAATTACATCGGAATTAAGTACAAAAGGCACAATGCCGACGTAAGTACAAGAAAACTGACTCTTCTCACTGTCTATGCTTTGAACCATTCCTAGGACACTAGTTCTACATTCCGATGCGTCCCTTCAGTTTTGCTGTATCCCTCTGAGCTTCTTATTGACGATCAAACACAGAAATTTAATCGGAATTAAATATAAAAGGCACAATGCACACTCAAGTACAAGAAGACTGGCTCTTCTTACTGTCTATGTTTTGAACCTTTCCTGTGAGACCAGTTTTAGATTCCGATGCTTGACTTCTGGTTTACTGTATCCCTTGGAATTTCATATTGACGACGAAACACAGAAATTGCATCGGAATTAAATAGAAAAGGCACAATGCCAACTCAAGTACAAGAAGACTGGCACTTCCACTGTCTATGTGTGAACCTTTCCTGTGAGACCGGTTTTAGATTCCGATGCTTCACTTCAGGTTTACTGTATCCCTTCGCCCTTCTTATTGACGATGAAACACAGAAATTGCATCGGAATTAATTACAAAAGGCACAATGCCGACTTAATAATAAAAAAACTGACTCTTTTTTCTGTCTATGCTTTGAACAATTCCTGTGACACTAGGTATAGATTACGATGCTTCACTTCAAGTTTACTGTATCCCTCTGACCTTCTTATTGAAAATGAATTACAGAAATTGCGTCGGAATTAAATACAAAATGGCACAATGCCGACTAAAGTACAAGTAAACTGACTCTTCTTACTGTCTATGTTTTGAACCATTCCTCTGACATTAGTTATTGATTCCGATGCATCACTTCAGGTTTACTGTATCCCTCTGACCTTCTTATTGACGATGATACTCAGAAATTGCATCGGAATTAAGTACAAAAGGCACAAAGCCGACGTAAGTACAAGAAAACTGACTCTTCTCAATGTCTATGCTTTGAACCATTCCTAGGACACTAGTTATACATTCCGACGCGTCCCTTCAGTTTTGCTGTATCCCTCTGAGCTTCTTATTGACGATCAAACACAGAAATTGCATGGGAATTAAATATAAAAGGCACAATGCACACTCAAGTACAAGAAGACTGGCTCTTCTTACTGTCTATGTTTTGAACCTTTCCTGTGAGACCAGTTTTAGATTCCGATGCTTGACCTCTGGTTTACTGTATCCCTTGGAATTTCATGACGACGAAACACAGAAATTGCATCGTAATTAAATAGAAAAGGCACAATGCCGACTTAAGGTCAAGAAAACATATTCATCTTAATGGCTATGTTGTGAACCATTCCTGTGACACTAGTTATAGATGCCGATGCTTCACTTCAGGTTTCCTGTATCTCTCTGACCTTCTTATTGACGATGAGACACAGAAATTGCATCGGAATGAAATACAAAAGTCACAATGCCGACTCAACTACAAGAAGACTAGCTCTTCTTACTGTCAATGTTTTGAACCTCTCCTGCGAGACCGGTTTTAGATTCCGATGCTTCACTTGAGGTTTACTCTATCCCTTGGCCCTTCTTATTGACGACAAAACACAAAAATTGCATCGGAATTATATAGAAAAAGCACAATGCCGTCTTAAATTCAAAAAAACTAACTCCTCTTACTGTCTATGTTTTGAACCATTCCTGTGACACTAGTTATAGATTCCGATGCTTCACTTCAGGTTTTCTGTATCACTCCGACCGTCTTATTGACGACGAAATACAGAAATTGCATCGGAATTAAATACAAAAGGCACAATGCCGACTTAATTATAAGAAATTTGACTCTTCTTACTGTCTATGCTTAGAACCATTCCTGTGACACTAGTTATAGATTCCGATGCTTCACTTCAGGTTTACTGTATCCCTCTGACCTTCTTATTGACGATGAAACACAGAAATTGCATCGGAATTAAATACAAAAGGCACAATGCCGACTTAAGTACAAGAAGACTGACTCTTCTTACTGTCTATGTTGTGAACCATTCCTGTGACACTAGTTATAGATTCCGATGCTTCACTTCAGGTTCACTGTATCCCTCTGACCTTCTTTTTGACGATGAAACACAGAAATTGCATCGGAATTATATACAAAAGGCACAATGACGACTTAAGTACAAGAAAATTGACTCTTCTTATTGTCTATGTTTTGAACCATTCCTGTGACACTAGTTATAGATTCCGATGCTTCACTTCAGGTTTGCTGTATCACTCTGACCGTCTTATTGACGACGAAGCACAGAAATTGCATCGGAATTAAATACAAAAGGCACAATGCAACTCAAGTACAAGAAGACTGGCTCTTCTTACTGTCTATGTTTGAACCTTTCCTGTGAGACCGGTTTTAGATTCCGATGCTTCACTTCAGGTTTACTGTATCCCTTGCACCTTCTTATTGACGACGAAACACAGAAATTGCATCGGAACTAAATAGAAAAGGCACAATGCCAGGTTAAGTACAAGAAAACCGACACTTCTTACTGTCTATGATTTGAACCATTCCTGTGACACTAGTTATAGATTCCGATGCATCACTTCAGGGTAACTGTATCCCTCACACTTTCTTATTGACGATGAAACACAGAAATTGCATCGGAATTAAATACAAAAGGCACAATGCCGACTTAATTATAAAAAAACTGACTCTTCTTTCAGTCTGTGCTTTGAACAATTCCTGTGACACTAGGTATAGATTACGATGCTTCACTTCAGGTTTACTGTATCCCTCTGACCTTCTTATTGAAAATGAATTACAGAAATTGCATCGGAATTAAATACAAAATGGCACAATGCCGACTAAAGTACAAGTAAACTGACTCTTCTTACTGTCTATGTTTTGAACCATTCCTGTGACATTAGTTATTGATTCCGATGCATCACTTCAGGTTTACTGTATCCCTCTGACCTTCTTATTGACGATGAAACTCAGAAATTGCATCGGAATTAAGTACAAAAGGCACAATGCCGACGTAAGTACAAGAAAACTGACTCTTCTCACTGTCTATGCTTTGAACCATTCCTAGGACACTAGTTATACATTCCGATGCGTCCCTTCAGTTTTGCTGTATCCCTCTAGCTTCTTATTGACGATCAAACACAGAAATTGCATCGGAATTAAATATATAAGGCACAATGCACACTCATGTCCAAAAGACTGGCTCTTCTTACTGTCTATGGTTTGAACCTTTCCTGTGAGACCAGTTTTAGATTCCGATGCTTGACTTCTGGTTTACTGTATCCCTTGGAATTTCATATTGACGACGAAACACAGAAATTGCATCGTAATTAAATAGAAAAGGCACAATGCCGACCTAAGGTCAAGAAAACTGATTCTTCTTAATGTCTATGTTATGATCCATTCCTGTGACACTAGTTATAGATTCCGATGCTTCACTTCAGGTTTCCTGTATCCCTCTGACCTTCTTATTGACGATTAAACACAGAAATTGCATCGGAATGAAATACAAAAGTCACAATGGCGACTCAACTACAAGAACACTAGCTCTTCTTACTGTCTATGTTTTGAACCTTTCCTGTGAACTAGTTATAGATTCCGATGCTTCACTTCAGGTTTACTGTATCCCTCTGCCCGTCTTGTTGTCGATGAAACACAGAAATTGCAAAGGACTTATAAAGAAAAGGCACAATGCCGACTCAAGTACAAGAAGTCTGGCTATTCTTACTCTCTATGTTTTGAAACTTTCCTGTAAGACCGGTTTTTGATTCCGATGCTTCACTTCAGGTTTACTGTATCCCTTGCACCTTCTTATTGACGACGAAACACAGAAATTGCATCGGAATTAAATAGAAAAGGCACAATGCCAGGTTAAGTACAAGAAAACCGACTCTTCTTACTGTCTATGATTTGAACCATTCCTGTGACACTAGTTATAGATTCCGATGCATCACTTCAGGGTAACTGTATCCCTCTCACCTTCTTATTGACGATGAAACACAGAAATTGCATCGGAATTAAATACAAAAGGCACAATGCCGACTTAATTATAAGAAAATTGACTCTTCTTACTGTCTATGCTTTGAACCATTCCTGTGACACTAGTTATAGATTCCGATGCTTCACTTCAGGTTTACTGTATCCCTCTGACCTTCTTATTGACGATGAAACACAGAAATTGCATCGGAATTACATACAAAAGGCACAATGCCGACTTAAGTACAAGAAGACTGACTCTTCTCACTGTCTATGTTGTGAACCATTCCTGTGACACTAGTTATAGATTCCGATGCTTCACTTCAGGTTCACTGTATCCCTCTGACCTTCTTTTTGACGATGAAACACAGAAATTGCATCGGAATTATATACAAAAGGCACAATGCCGACTTAAGTACAAGAAAATTGACTCTTCTTATTGTCTATGTTTTGAACCATTCCTGTTACAATAGTTATAGATTCCGATGCTTCACTTCAGGTTTGCTGTATCACTCTGACCGTCTTATTGACGACGAAACACAGAAATTGCATCGGAATTAAATGCAAAAGGCACAATGCCAACTCAAGTACAAGAAGACTGGCTCTTCTTACTGTCTATGTTTGATCCTTTCCTGTGAGACCGGTTTAAGATTCCGATGCTTCACTTCAGGAATACTGTATCCCTCTGACTTTCTTATTGACGACGAAACTCAGAAATTGCATCGGAATTAAATACAAAAGGCACAATGCACACTCAAGTACAAGAAGACTGGCTCTTCTTACTGTCTATGTTTTGAACCTTTCCTGTGAGACCAGTTTTAGATTCCGATGCTTGACTTCTGGTTTACTGTATCCCTTGGATTTTCATATTGACGACGAAACACAGAAATTGCATCGAAATTAAATAGAAAAGGCACAATGCCGACTTAAGGTCAAGAAAACATATTCTTCTTAATGGCTATGTTGTGAACCATTCCTGTGACACTAGTTATAGATTCCGATGCTTCACTTCAGGTTTCCTGTATCTCTCTTACCTTCTTATTGGCGATGAGACACAGAAATTGCATCGGAATGAAATACAAAAGTTACAATGCCGACTTAATTATAAGAAAATTGACTCTTCTTACTGTCTATGCTTTGAACCATTCCTGTGACACTAGTTATAGATTCCGATGCTTCACTTCAGGTTTACTGTATCCCTCTGACCTTCTTATTGACGATGAAACACAGAAATTGTATCGGAATTAAATACAAAAGGCACAATGCCGACTTAAGTACAAGAAAACTGACGCTTCTTACTGTCTATGTTGTGAACCATTCCTGTGACACTAGTTATAGATTCCGATGCTTCACTTCAGGTTCACTGTATCCCTCTGACCTTCTTATTGAAAATGAATTACAGAAATTGCATCGGAATTAAATACAAAATGGCACAATGCCGACTAAAGTACAAGTAAACTGACTCTTCTTACTGTCTATGTTTTGAACCATTCCTGTGACACTAGTTATTGATTCCGATGCATCACTTCAGGTTTACTGTATCCCTCCGACCTTCTTATTGACGATGAAACTCAGAAATTGCATCGGAATTAAGTACAAAAGGCACAATGCCGACGTAAGTACAAGAAAACTGACTCTTCTCACTGTCTATGCTTTGAACCATTCCTAGGACACTTGTTATACATTCCGATGCGTCCCTTCAGTTTTGCTGTATCCCTCTGAGCTTCTTATTGACGATCAAACACAGAAATTGCATCGGAATTAAATATAAAAGGCACAATGCACACTCAAGTACAAGAAGACTGGCTCTTCTTACTGTCTATGTTTTGAACCTTTCCTGTGAGACCAGTTTTAGATTCCGATGCTTGACTTCTGGTTTACTGTATCCCTTGGAATTTCATATTGACGACGAAACACAGAAATTGCATCGTAATTAAATAGAAAAGGCACAATGCCGACCTGAGGTCAAGAAAACTGATTCTTCTTAATGTCTATGTTATGATCCATTCCTGTGACACTAGTTATAGATTCCGATGCTTCACTTCAGGTTTCCTGTATCCCTCTGTCCTTCTTATTGACGATTAAACACAGAAATTGCATCGGAATTAAATACAAAAGTCACAATGGCGACTCAACTACAAGAACACTAGCTCTTCTTACTGTCTATGTTTTGAACCTTTCCTGCGAGACCGGTTTTAGATTCCGATGCCTCACTTCAGGTTTACTGTATCCCTTGGCCCTTCTTATTGACGACGAAAAACAAAAAATTGCATCGGAATTATATAGAAAAAGCAGAAGGCCGACTTAAATTCAAGAAAACTGACTCCTCTTACTGTCTATGTTTTGAACCATTCCTGTGACACTAGTTATAGATTCCGATGCTTCACTTCAGGTTTGCTGTATCACTCTGACCGTCTTATTGACGACGTAACACAGAAATTGCATCGGAATTAAATACAAAAGGCACAATGCCGACTGAATTATAAGAAAACTGACTCTTCTTACTGTCTATGCTTTGAACCATTTCTGTGACACTAGTTATAGATTCCGATGCTTCACTTCAGGTTTACTGTATCCCTCTGACCTTCTTATTGACGATGAAACACAGAAATTGCATCGGAATTAAATACAAAAGGCACAATGCCGACTTAAGTACAAATAAACTGACTCTTCTTATTGTCTATGATTTGAACCATTTGTGTGACACTAGTTATAGATTCCAATGCTTCACTTCAGGTATACTGTAACCCTCTAAGCTTCTTATTGACGATGAAACAGAGAAACTGCATCGGAATTGAATACAAAAGGAACAATGCCGACTTAAGTACAAGAAGACTGACTCTTCTTACTGTCTATGTTTTGAACCATTCCTGTGACACTAGTTATAGATTCCGATGCTATACTTAAGGTTCACTGTATCCCTCTGACCTTCTTTTTGACGATGAAACACAGAAATTGCATCGGAATTATATACAAAAGGCACAATGCCGACTTCAGTACAAGAAAATTGACTCTTCTTATTGTCTATGTTTTGAACCATTCCTGTGACACTAGTTATTGATTCCGATGCATCACTTCAGGTTTACTGTATCCCTCCGACCTTCTTATTGACGATGAAACTCAGAAATTGCATCGGAATTAAGTACAAAAGGCACAATGCCGACGTAAGTACAAGAAAACTGACTCTTCTCACTGTCTATGCTTTGAACCATTCCTAGGACACTTGTTATACATTCCGATGCGTCCCTTCAGTTTTGCTGTATCCCTCTGAGCTTCTTATTGACGATCAAACACAGAAATTGCATCGGAATTAAATATAAAAGGCACAATGCACACTCAAGTACAAGAAGACTGGCTCTTCTTACTGTCTATGTTTTGAACCTTTCCTGTGAGACCAGTTTTAGATTCCGATGCTTGACTTCTGGTTTACTGTATCCCTTGGAATTTCATATTGACGACGAAACACAGAAATTGCATCGTAATTAAATAGAAAAGGCACAATGCCGACCTGAGGTCAAGAAAACTGATTCTTCTTAATGTCTATGTTATGATCCATTCCTGTGACACTAGTTATAGATTCCGATGCTTCACTTCAGGTTTCCTGTATCCCTCTGTCCTTCTTATTGACGATTAAACACAGAAATTGCATCGGAATTAAATACAAAAGTCACAATGGCGACTCAACTACAAGAACACTAGCTCTTCTTACTGTCTATGTTTTGAACCTTTCCTGCGAGACCGGTTTTAGATTCCGATGCTTCACTTCAGGTTTACTGTATCCCTTGGCCCTTCTTATTGACGACGAAAAACAAAAAATTGCATCGGAATTATATAGAAAAAGCAGAAGGCCGACTTAAATTCAAGAAAACTGACTCCTCTTACTGTCTATGTTTTGAACCATTCCTGTGACACTAGTTATAGATTCCGATGCTTCACTTCAGGTTTGCTGTATCACTCTGACCGTCTTATTGACGACGTAACACAGAAATTGCATCGGAATTAAATACAAAAGGCACAATGCCGACTGAATTATAAGAAAACTGACTCTTCTTACTGTCTATGCTTTGAACCATTTCTGTGACACTAGTTATAGATTCCGATGCTTCACTTCAGGTTTACTGTATCCCTCTGACCTTCTTATTGACGATGAAACACAGAAATTGCATCGGAATTAAATACAAAAGGCACAATGACGACTTAAGTACAAATAAACTGACTCTTCTTATTGTCTATGATTTGAACCATTTGTGTGACACTAGTTATAGATTCCAATGCTTCACTTCAGGTATACTGTAACCCTCTAAGCTTCTTATTGACGATGAAACAGAGAAACTGCATCGGAATTGAATACAAAAGGAACAATGCCGACTTAAGTACAAGAAGACTGACTCTTCTTACTGTCTATGTTTTGAACCATTCCTGTGACACTAGTTATAGATTCCGATGCTATACTTAAGGTTCACTGTATCCCTCTGACCTTCTTTTTGACGATGAAACACAGAAATTGCATCGGAATTATATACAAAAGGCACAATGCCGACTTCAGTACAAGAAAATTGACTCTTCTTATTGTCTATGTTTTGAACCATTCCTGTGACACTAGTTATAGATACCGATGTCTCACTTCAGGAATACTGTATCCCTCTGACCTTCTTATAGACGATGAAACACAGAAATTGCATCGGAGTGAAACACATAACGCACAATGCCGACATAAGTACGAGAAAACTGACTCTTCTTACTGTCTATGCTTTGAACCATTCCTAGGACACTAGTTATACATACCGATGCTTCACTTCAGTTCTACTGTATCCCTCTGAGCTTCTTATTGACGATCAAACACAGAAATTGCATCGGAAATAAATGTAAAAGGCACAATGCACACTCAAGTACAAGAAGACTGGCTCTTCTTACTCTCTATGTTTTGAACCTTTCCTGTGAGGCCAGTTTTAGATTCCGATGCTTGACTTCTGGTTTACTGTATCCCTTGGATTTTCATATTGACGATGAAACACAGAAATTGCATTGGAATTAAATACAAAAGGCACAATGCCGACTTAAGTACAAATAAACTGACTCTTCTTATTGTCTATGATTTGAACCATTTGTGTGACACTAGTTATAGATTCCGATGCTTCACTTCAGGTTTACTGTAACCCTTTGAGCTTCTTATTGACGATGAAACAGAGAAATTGCATCGGAATTGAATACAAAAGGAACAATGCCGACTTAAGTACAAGAAGACTGACTCCTCTTACTGTCTATGTTTTGAACCATTCCTGTGACACTAGTTATAGATTCCGATGCTACACTTACGGTTCACTGTATCCCTCTGACCTTCTTTTTGACGATGAAACACAGAAATTGCATCGGAGTGAAACACATAACGCACAATGCCAACTTAAGTACAAGTAAACTGACTCTTCTTACTGACTATGTTTTGAACCATTCCTGTGACACTAGTTATAGATGCCGATGCTTCACTACAGGCTTACTGTATCCCTCCGACCTTCTTATTGACGACGAAACACAGAAATTGCATCGGAATTAAATACAAAAGGCACAATGCCGACTTAAGTAACAGAAGACTGACTCTTCTTACTGTCTATGCTTTGAACCGTTGCTGTGTCACTAGTTATACATTCCGATGCTTCACTTCAGTTTTACTGTATTCCTCTGAGCTTCATATTGACGATGAAACATAGAAATTGCATCGGAATTAAATACAAAAGGCACAATGCCGACTCAAGTACAAGAAGACTGGCTCTTCTTACTGTCTATGTTTTGAACCTTTCCTGTGAGACCGGTTTTAGATTCCGATGCTTCACTTCAGGTTTACTGTATCCCTTGGCCCTTCTTATTGACGACGAAACACAAAAATTGCATCGGAATTATATAGAAAAGGCACAATGCCGATTTAAATACAAGAAAACTGACTCCTCTCACTGTCTATGTTTTGAACCATTCCTGTGACACTAGTTATAGATTCCGATGCTTCACTTCAGGTTTGCTGTATCACTCTGGCCGTCTTATTGACGATGAAACACAGAATTTGCATCGGAATTAAATACAAATAGCACAATGCCGACTGAATTATAAGAAAACTGACCCTTCATGCTGTGTATGCTTTGAACCATTCCTGTGACACTAGTTATAGATTCCGATGCTTCACTTAAGGTTTACTGTATCCCTCTGACCTTCGTATTGACGATCAAACACAGAAATTGCATCGGAATTAAATACAAAAGGCACAATGCCGACTTAAGTACAAGTAAACTCACTCTTCTTACTGTCTATGATTTGAACCATTTGTGTGACACTAATTATAGATTCCGATGCTTCACTTCAGGTTTACTGTAACCCTCTGACCTTCTTATTGACGATGAAACAGAGAAATTGCATCGGAATACAATACAAAAGGTACAATGCCGACATAAGTACAAGAAGACTGACTCTTCTTACTGTCTATGTTTTGAACCATTCCTGTGACACTAGTTATAGATTCCGATGCTTCACTTCAGGTTCACTGTATCCCTCTGACCTTCTTATTGACGATGAAACACAGAAATTGCATCGGAATACAATCAAATGGCACAATGCCGACTTAAGTACAAGAATACTGGCTCTTCTTACTGTCTATGTTTGAACATTTCCTGTGAGACAGGTTTTAGATTCCGATGCTTTACTTCAGGTTTACTGTATCCCTTGACCCTTTTATTGACGACGAAACACAGAAAGTTCATCGGAATTAAATAGAAAAGGCACAATGCCTACTTGAGTACAAGGAAACTGACTCTTCTTACTGTCTATGTTTTGAACCATTCCTGTGACACTAGTTATTGATTCCGATGCATCACTTCAGGTTTACTGTATCCCTCTGAGCTTCTTATTGACGATCAAACACAGAAATTGCATCGGAATTATATACAAAAGGCACAATGCCGACTTAATTATAAGAAAATTGACTCTTCTAGCTGTCTATGCTTTGAACCATTCCTGTGACACTAGTTATAGATTCCGATGCTTCACTTCAGTTTTACTGTATTCCTCTGAGCTTCTTATTGACGATGAAACACAAAAATTGCATCGGAATTAAATACAAAAGGCACAATGCCAACTCAAGTACAAGAAGACTGGCTCTTCTTACTGTCTATGTTTTGAACCTTTCCTGTGAGACCGGTTTTAGATTCCGATGCTTCACTTCAGGTTCACTGTATCCCTTCGCCCTTCTTATTGAAGACGAAACACAGAAATTGCATCGGAATTATATAGAAAAGGCACAATGCAGACTTAAACACATAAAAACTGACTCCTCTTACTGTCTATGTTTTGAACCATTCCTGTGACACTAGTTACAGATTCCGATGCTTCACTTCAGGTTTGCTGTATCACTCTGACCGTCTTATTGACGATGAAACACAGAAATTGCATCGGAATTAAATACAAAAGGCACAATGCAGACTCAATTATAAGAAAACGGACTCATCTCACTGTCTATGGTTTGAACCACTCCTGTGACACTAGTTATAGATTCCGATGCTTCACTTCAGGTTTACTGTATCCCTCTGACCTTCTTATTGACGATGAAACACAGAAATTGCATCGGAATTAATTACAAAAGGCACAATACCGACCTAATTATAAAAAAACTGACTCTTCTTTCTGTCTATGCTTTGAACAATTCCTGTGACATTAGTTATAAATTACGATGCTTCACTTCAGGTTTACTGTATCCCTCTGACCTTCTTATTGAAAATGAATTACAGAAATTGCATCGGAATTAAATACAAAATGGCACAATGCCGACTAAAGTACAAGTAAACTGACTCTTCTTACTGTCTATGTTTTGAACCATTCCTGTGACACTATTTATTGATTCCGATGCATCACTTCAGGTTAACTGTATCCCTCTGAGCTTCTTATTGACGATCAAACACAGAAATTGCATCGGAATTAAATATAAAAGGCACAATGCACACTCAAGTACAAGAAGACTGGCTCTTCTTACTGTCTATGATTTGAGCCTTTCCTGTGAGACCAGTTTTAGATTCCGATGCTTGACTTCTGGTTTACTGTATCCCTTGGAATTTCATATTGACGACGAAACACAGAAATTGCATCGTAATTAAATAGAAAAGGCACAATGCCGACTTAAGGTCAAGAAAACTGATTCTTCTTAATGTCTATGTTATGATCCATTCCTGTGACACTAGTTATAGATTCCGATGCTTCACTTCAGGTTTCCTGTATCCCCCTGACCTTCTTTTTGACGATGAAACACAGACATTGCATCGGAATTAAATACAAAAGTCACAATGGCGACTCAACTACAAGAAGACTAGCTCTTCTTACTGTCTATGTTTTGAACCTTTCCTGTGAGACCGGTTTTAGATTCCGATGCTTCACTTCAGGTTTACTGTATCCCTTGGCCATTCTTATTGACGACGAAACACAGAAATTGCGTCGGAATTATATAGAAAAGGCACAATGCCGACTTAAACACAAGAAAACTGACTCCTCTTACTGTCTGTGTTTTGAACCATTCCTGTGACACTAGTTATAGATTCCGATGCTTCACTTCAGGTTTGCTGTATCACTCTGACCGTCTTATTGACGATGAAACACAGAAATTGCATCGGAATTAAATACAAAAGGCACAATGCCGACTTAAGTACAAGTAAACTGACTCTTCTTACTGTCTATGATTTGAACCATTTGTGTGACACTAGTTATAGATTCCGATGCTTCACTTCAGTATTACGGTAATCCTCAGACCTTCTTATTGACGATGAAACAGAGAAATTGCATCGGAATTGAATACAAAAGGCACAATGACGACTTAAGTGCAAGAAGACTGACTCTTCTTACTGTCTATGTTTTGAACCATTCCTGTGACACTAGTTACAGATTCCGATGCTTCACTTCAAGTTCACTGTATCCCTCTGACCTTCTTTTTGACGATGAAACACAGAAAATTCATCGGAATTATATACAAAAGGCACCATGCCGACTTAAGTACAAGAAAATTGACTCTTCTTATTGTCTACGTTTTGAACCATTCCTGTGACACTAGTTATAGATACCGATGTCTCACTTCAGGAATACTGTATCCCTCTGACCTTCTTATTGACGATGAAATACAGAAATTGCATCGGAGTGAAACACAAAACGCTCAATGCCAACTTAAGTACAAATAAACTGACTCTTCTTACTGACTATGTTTTGAACCATTCCTGTGACACTAGTTATAGATGCCGATGCTTCACTACAAGCTTACTGTATCCCTCTGACCTTCTTGTTGACGATGAAACACAGAAATTGCATCGGAATTAAATACAAAAGACACAATGCCGAATTAAGTACAAGTAAACTGACTCTACGTACTGTCAATGTTTTGAACCATTCCTGTAACACTAGTTATAGATTACGATGCTTCACTTCAGGTTTACTGTATCCCTCTGACCTTCAAATTGACGATGAAATACAGAAATTGCATCGGAATTAAATACAAAAGGCACAATGAGGACTTAAGTAAAAGACAACTGACTCTTCTTACTGTCTATGTTTTGAACCATTCCTGTGACACCAGTTATAGATTCCGATGCTTCACTTCAGGTTTACTGTATCCCTCTGACCTTCTTATTGACGATGAAACACAGAAATTTCATCGGCATGAAATACAAAAGGCACAATGCCGACATAAGTACAAGAAATCTGACTCTTCTTACTGTCTATGTTTTGAACCATTCCTGTGACACTAGTTATAGATTCCGATGCTTCACTTCTGGTTTGCTGTATCCCTCTGACCGTCATATTGACGATGAAACACATAAATTGCATCGGAATTAAATACAAAAGGCACAATGCCGACTCAATTACAAGAAGATTGGCTCTTCTTACTGTCTATGTTTTGAACCTTTCCTGTGAGACCGGTCTTAGATTCCGATGCTTCACTTCAGGGTTACTGTATCCCTCTGACCTTCTTATTGACGATGAAACTAAGAAATTGCATCGGAATTAGATACAAAAGGCACAATGCTGACTTAATTATTAGAAAACTGACTCTTCTTACTGTCTATGCTTTGAAGCATTCCTGTGACACTAGTTATAGATTCCGATGCTTCACTTCAGGTTTACTGTATCCCTCTGAGCTCTTTATTGACGATGAAACACAGAAATTGCATCGGAATTAAATACAAAAGGCACAATGTCGACTTAAGTACAAGTAAACTGACTCTTCTAACTGTCTATGTTTGCACCATTCCTGTGACACTAGTTATTGATTCCGATGCTTCACTTCAGGTTTACTGTAACCCTCTGAACATCTTATTGACGATGAAACACAGAAATTGCATCGGAATTAAATACAAAACGCACAATGCCGACTTAAGTACAAGAAGACTCACTCATCTTACTGTCTATGTTTTGAACCATTCCTGTGACACTAGTTATAGATTCAGATGCTTCACTTCAGGTTTATTGTAACCCTCTGACCTTCTTGTTGATGAAGAAACAGAGAAATTGCATCGGAATTAAATACAAAAGGCACAATGTCGACTTGAGTACAAGTAAACTGACTCTTCTTACTGTCTATGTTTTGAACCATTCCTGTGACACTAGTTATAGATTCCGATGCTTCACCACAGATTTACTCTATCCCTCCGATCTACGTATTGACGATGACACACAGAAATTGTATCGGAATTAAATACAAAAGGCACAATGCCGACTTAAGTACAAGAAAACTGACTCTTCTTACTGTCTATGTTTTAACCATTCCTGTGACCCTAGTTATAGATTCCGATGCTTCACTTCAGGTTTACTGCATCCCTCTGACCTTCTTTTTGACGATGAAACACAGAAATTGCATCGGAATTAAATACAGATGGCACAATGCCAACTTAAGTACAAGAAAACTGACACTTCTTACTGTCTATGTTTCGAACCATTCCTGTGACACTAGTTATACATTCCGATGCGTCACTTCAGTTTTGCTGTATCCCTCTGAGCTTCTTATTGACGATCAAACACAGAAATTGCATCGGAATTAAATATAAAAGACACAATGCACAATCAAGTACAAGAAGACTGGCTCTTCTTACTGTCTATGTTTTGAATCTTTCTTGTGAGACCAGTTTTAGATTCCGATGCTTGACTTCTGGTTTACTGTATCCCTTGGAATTTCATATTGACGACGAAACACAGAAATTGCATCGAAATTAAATAGAAGAGGCACAATGCCGACTTAAAGTCAAGAAAACTGATTCTTCTTAATGTCTATGTTATGATCCATTCCTGTGACACTAGTTATAGATTCCGATGCTTCACTTCAGGTTTCCTGTATCCCTCTGACCTTCTTATTGACGATGAAACACAGAAATTGCATCGGAATTAAATAGAAAAGTCACAATGGAGACTCAACTACAAGAAGACTAGCTCTTCTTACTGTCTATGTTTTGAACCTTTCCTGTGCGACCGGTTTTAGATTCCGATGCTTCACTTCAGGTTTACTGTATCAGTTGGCCCTTCGTATTGACGACGAAACACAGAAATTGCAACGGAATTATATAGAAAAGGCACAATGCCGACTTAAATTCAAGAAAACTGACTCCTCTTACTGTCTAAGTTGTGATACATTCCTGTGACACTAGTTATAGATTCCGATGCTTCACTTCAGGTTTGCTGTATCACTCTGACCGTCTTATTTACGATGAAACACAGAAATTAGATCGGAATTAAATACAAAAGGCACAATGCCGACTTAATTATAATAAAACTGACTCTTCTTACTGTCTATGCTTTGAACCATTGCTGTGACACTAGTTATAGATTCCGATGCTTCACTTCAGGTTTGCTGTATCCCTCTGACCTTTTTATTGACGATGAAACACAGAAATTGCATCGAAATTAAATACAAAAGGCATAATACCGACTTAAGTACAAGTAAACTGACTCTTCTTATTGTCTATGATTTGAACCATTTGTGTGACACTAGTTATAGATTCCGATGCTTCACTTCAGGTTTACTGTAACCCTCAGGCCTTCTTATTGACGATGAAACAGAGAAATTGCATCGGAATTGAATACAAAAGGTACAATGCCGACTTAAGTACAAGAAGATTGACTCTTCTTACTGTCTATGTTTTGAACCATTCCTGTGACACTAGTTACAGATTCCGATGCTTCACTTTAAGTTCACTGTATCCCTCTGACCTTCTTTTTGACGATGAAACACAGAAAATGCATCGGAATTAAATACAAAAGGCACAATGCCGACTCAAGTACAAGAAGACTGGCTCTTCTTACTGTCTATGTTTTGAACCTTTCCTGTGAGACCGGTTTTAGATTCCGATGCTTCACTACAGGCTTACTGTATCCCTGTGACCTTCTTATTGACGACGAAACATAGAAATTGCATCGGAATTAAATGCAAAAGGCACAATGCCGACTTAAGCAAAAGATAACTGACTCTTCTTACTGTCTATGCTTTGAACCATTCCTGTGACACTAGTTATAGATTCCGATGCTTCACTACTGGCTTACTGTATCCCTCTGACCTTCTTGTTGACGATGAAACACAGAAATTGCATCGGAATTAAATACAAAAGACACAATGCCGAATTAAGTACAAGTAAACTGACTCTACGTACTGTCAATGTTTTGAACCATTCCTGTAACACTAGTTATAGATTACGATGCTTCACTTCAGGTTTACTGTATCCCTCTGACCTTCAAATTGACGATGAAATACAGAAATTGCATCGGAATTAAATACAAAAGGCACAATGAGGACTTAAGTAAAAGACAACTGACTCTTCTTACTGTCTATGTTTTGAACCATTCCTGTGACACCATTTATAGATTCCGATGTTTCACTTCAGGTTTACTGTATCCCTCTGACCTTCTTATTGACGATGAAACACAGAAATTTCATCGGCATGAAATACAAAAGGCACAATGCCGACTTAAGTACAAGAAATCTGACTCTTCTTACTGTCTATGTTTTGAACCACTCCTGTGACACTAGTTATAGATTCCGATTCTTCACTTCTGTTTTGCTGTATCCCTCTGACCGTCATATTGACGATGAAACACATAAATTGCATCGGAATTAAATACAAAAGGCACAATGCCGACTCAATTACAAGAAGATTGGCTCTTCTTACTGTCTATGTTTTGAACCTTTCCTGTGAGACCGGTTTTAGATTCCTGTGACACTAGTTATAGATTCCGAAGCTTCACTTCAGGTTTACTGTATCCCTCTGACCTTCTTATTGACGATGAAACACAGAAATTGCATCGGAATTAAATACAAAAGGCACAATGCCGACTTAAGTACAAGAAGACTGACACTTCTTACTGTCTATGTTGTGAACCATTCCTGTGACACTAGTTATAGATTCCGATGCTTCACTTCAGGTACACTGTATCCCTCTGACCTTCTTTTTGACGATGAAACACAGAAATTGCATCGGAATTATATACAAAAGGCACAATGCCGACTTAAGTACAAGAAAATTGACTCTTCTTATTGTCTATGTTTTGAACCATTCCTGTGACACTAGTTATAGATTCCGATGCTTCACTTCAGGTTTGCTGTATCCCTTAGCCCGTCTTATTGTCGATGAAACACAGAAATTGCAAAGGAATTATAAAGAAAAGGCACAATGCCGACTCAAGTACAAGAAGACTGGCTCTTCTTACTCTCTATGTTTTGAAACTTTCCTGTAAGACCGGTTTTAGATTCCGATGCTTCACTTCAGCTTTACTGTATCCCTTCCACCTTCTTATTGACGACGAAACACAGAAATTGCATCGGAATTAAATACAAAAGGCACAATGCCGACTTAATTATAAAAAAACTGACTCTTCTTTCAGTCTATGCTTCGAACAATTCCTGTGAGACTAGGTATAGATTACGATGCTTCACTTCAGGTTTACTGTATCCCTCTGACCTTCTTATTGAAAATGAATTACAGAAATTGCATCGGAATTAAATACAAAATGGCACAATGCCGACTAAAATACAAGTAAACTGACTCTTCTTACTGTCTATGTTTTGAACCATTCCTGTGACACTAGTTATTGATTCCGATGCATCACTTCAGGTTTACTGTATCCCTCTGACCTTCTTATTAACGATGAAACTCAGAAATTGCATCGGAATTAAGTACAAAAGGCACAATGCCGACGTAAGTACAAGAAAACTGACTCTTCTCACTGTCTATGCTTTGAACTATTCCTAGGACACTAGTTATACATTCCGATGTGTCCCTTCAGTTTTGCTGTATCCCTCTGAGCTTCTTATTGACGATCAAACACAGAAATTCCATCGGAATTAAATATAAAAGGCACAATGCACACTCAAGTACAAGAAGACTGGCTCTTCTTACTGTCTATGTTTTGAACCTTTCCTGTGAGACCAGTTTTAGATTCCGATGCTTGACTTCTGGTTTACTGTATCCCTTGGATTTTCATATTGACGACGAAACACAGAAATTGCATCGGAATTAAATAGAAAAGGCACAATGCCGACTTAAGGTCAAGAAAACATATTCATCTTAATGGCTATGTTGTGAACCATTCCTGTGACACTAGTTATAGATGCCGATGCTTCACTTCATGTTTCCTGTATCTCTCTGACCTTCTTATTGACGATGAGACACAGAAATTGCATCGGAATGAAATACAAAAGTCACAATGCCGACTCAACTACAAGAAAACTAGCTCTTCTTACTGTCAATGTTTTGAACCTCTCCTGCGAGACCGGTTTTAGATTCCGATGCTTCACTTGAGGTTTACTCTATCCCTTGGCCCTTCTTATTGACGACAAAACACAAAAATTGCATCGGAATTATATAGAAAAAGCACAATGCCGTCTTAAATTCAAAAAAACTAACTCCTCTTACTGTCTATGTTTTGAACCATTCCTGTGACACTAGTTATAGATTCCGATGCTTCACTTCAGGTTTTCTGTATCACTCCGACCGTCTTATTGACGACGAAATACAGAAATTGCATCGGAATTAAATACAAAAGGCACAATGCCGACTTAATTATAAGAAATTTGACTCTTCTTACTGTCTATGCTTTGAACCATTCCTGTGACACTAGTTATAGATTCCGATGCTTCACTTCAGGTTTACTGTATCCCTCTGACCTTCTTATTGACGATGAAACACAGAAATTGCATCGGAATTAAATACAAAAGGCACAATGCCGACTTAAGTACAAGAAGACTGACTCTTCTTACTGTCTATGTTGTGAACCATTCCTGTGACACTAGTTATAGATTCCGATGCTTCACTTCAGGTTCACTGTATCCCTCTGACCTTCTTTTTGACGATGAAACACAGAAATTGCATCGGAATTATATACAAAAGGCACAATGACGACTTAAGTACAAGAAAATTGACTCTTCTTATTGTCTATGTTTTGAACCATTCCTGTGACACTAGTTATAGATTCCGATGCTTCACTTCAGGTTTGCTGTATCACTCTGACCGTCTTATTGACGACGAAGCACAGAAATTGCATCGGAATTAAATACAAAAGGCACAATGCAACTCAAGTACAAGAAGACTGGCTCTTCTTACTGTCTATGTTTGAACCTTTCCTGTGAGACCGGTTTTAGATTCCGATGCTTCACTTCAGGTTTACTGTATCCCTTGCACCTTCTTATTGACGACGAAACACAGAAATTGCATCGGAATTAAATAGAAAAGGCACAATGCCTGGTTAAGTACAAGAAAACCGACACTTCTTACTGTCTATGATTTGAACCATTCCTGTGACACTAGTTATAGATTCCGATGCATCACTTCAGGGTAACTGTATCCCTCTCACTTTCTTATTGACGATGAAACACAGAAATTGCATCGGAATTAAATACAAAAGGCACAATGCCGACTTAATTATAAAAAAACTGACTCTTCTTTCAGTCTACATCTACATCTACATTGATACTCCGCAAGCCACCCAACGGTGTGTGGCGGAGGGCACTTTACGTGCCACTGTCATTACCTCCCTTTCCTGTTCCAGTCGCGTATGGTTCGCGGGAAGAACGACTGTCTGAAACCCTCCGTGCGCGCTCTAATCTCTCTAATTTTACATTCGTGATCTCCTCTGGAGGTATAAGTAGGGGGAAGCAATATATTCGATACCTCATCCAGAAACGCACCCTCTCGAAACCTGGACAGCAAGCTACACCGCGATGCAGAGCGCCTCTCTTGCAGAGTCTGCCACTTGAGTTTATTAAACATCTCCGTAACGCTATCACGGTTACCAAATAACCCGGTGACGAAACGCGCCGCTCTTCTTTGGATCTTTTCTATCTCCTCCGTCAACCCGACCTGGTACGGATCCCACACTGATGAGCAATACTCAAGTATAGGTCGAACGAGTGTTTTGTAAGCCACCTCCTTTGTTGATGGACTACATTTTCTAAGCACTCTCCCAATGAATCTCAACCTGGTACCCGCCTTACCCACAATTAATTTTATATGATCATTCCACTTCAAATCGTTCCGTACGCATACTCCCAGATATTTTACAGAAGTAACTGCTACCAGTGTTTGTTCCGCTATCATATAATCATACAATAAAGGATCCTTCTTTCTATGTATTCGCAATACATTACATTTGTCTATGTTAAGGGTCAGTTGCCACTCCCTGCACCAAGTGCCTATCCGCTGCAGATCTTCCTGTATTTCGCTACAATTTTCTAATGCAGCAACTTCTCTGTATACTACAGCATCATCCGCGAAAAGCCACATGGAACTTCCGACACTATCTACTAAGTCATTTATATATATTGTGAAAAGCAATGGTCCCATAACACTCCCCTGTGGCACGCCAGAGGTTACTTTAACGTCTGTAGACGTCTCTCCATTGATAACAACATGCTGTGTTCTGTTTGCTAAAAACTCTTCAATCCAGCCACACAGCTGGTCTGATATTCCGTAGGCTCTTACTTTGTTTATCAGGCGACAGTGCGGAACTGTATCGAACGCCTTCCGGAAGTCAAGAAAAATAGCATCTACCTGGGAGCCTGTATCTAATATTTTCTGGGTCTCATGAACAAATAAGGCGAGTTGGGTCTCACAAGATCTCTGTTTCCGGAATCCATGTTGATTCCTACATAGTAGATTCTGGGTTTCCAGAAATGACATGATACGCGAGCAAAAAACATGTTCTAAAATTCTACAAGAGATCGACGTAAGAGATATAGGTCTATAGTTTTGCGCATGTGCTCGACGACCCTTCTTGAAGACTGGGACTATCTGTGCTCTTTTCCAATCATTTGGAACCCTCCGTTCCTCTAGAGACTTGCGGTACACGGCTGTTAGAAGGGGGGCAAGTTCTTTCGCGTACTCTGTGTAGAATCGAATTGGTATCCCGTCAGGTCCAGTGGACTTTCCTCTATTGAGTGATTCCAGTTGCTTTTCTATTCCTTGGACACTTATTTCGATGTCAGCCATTCTTTCGTTTGTGCGAGGATTTAGAGAAGGAACTGCAGTGCGGTCTTCCTCTGTGAAACAGCTTTGGAAAAAGGTGTTTAGTATTTCAGCTTTACGCGTGTCATCCTCTGTTTCAATGCCATCATCATCCCGTAGTGTCTGGATATGCTGTTTCGAGCCACTTACTGATTTAACGTAAGACCAGAACTTCCTAGGATTTTCTGTCAAGTCGGTACATAGAATTTTACTTTCGAATTCAATGAACGCTTCACGCATAGCCCTCCTTACGCTAACTTTGACATCGTTTAGCTTCTGTTTGTCTGAGAGGTTTTGGCTGCGTTTAAACTTGGAGTGGAGCTCTCTTTGCTTTCGCAGTAGTTTCCTAACTTTGTTGTTGTACCACGGTGGGTTTTTCCCGTCCCTCACAGTTTTACTCGGCACGTACCTGTCTAAAACGCATTTTACGATTGCCTTGAACTTTTTCCATAAACACTCAACATTGTCAGTGTCGGAACAGAAATTTTCGTTTTGATCTGTTAGGTAGTCTGAAATCTGCCTTCTATTACTCTTGCTAAACAGATAAACCTTCCTCCCTTTTTTTATATTCCTATTAACTTCCATATTCAGGGATGCTGCAACGGCCTTATGATCACTGATTCCCTGTTCTGTACATACAGAGTCGAAAAGTTCGGGTCTGTTTGTTACCAGTAGGTCCAAGATGCTTTGAACAATTCCTGTGACACTAGGTATAGATTACGATGCTTCACTTCAGGTTTACTGTATCCCTCTGACCTTCTTATTGAAAATGAATTACAGAAATTGCATCGGAATTAAATACAAAATGGCACAATGCCGACTAAAGTACAAGTAAACTGACTCTTCTTACTGTCTATGTTTTGAACCATTCCTGTGACATTAGTTATTGATTCCGATGCATCACTTCAGGTTTACTGTATCCCTCTGACCTTCTTATTGACGATGAAACTCAGAAATTGCATCGGAATTAAGTACAAAAGGCACAATGCCGACGTAAGTACAAGAAAACTGACTCTTCTCACTGTCTATGCTTTGAACCATTCCTAGGACACTAGTTATACATTCCGATGCGTCCCTTCAGTTTTGCTGTATCCCTCTAGCTTCTTATTGACGATCAAACACAGAAATTGCATCGGAATTAAATATATAAGGCACAATGCACACTCATGTCCAAAAGACTGGCTCTTCTTACTGTCTATGGTTTGAACCTTTCCTGTGAGACCAGTTTTAGATTCCGATGCTTGACTTCTGGTTTACTGTATCCCTTGGAATTTCATATTGACGACGAAACACAGAAATTGCATCGTAATTAAATAGAAAAGGCACAATGCCGACCTAAGGTCAAGAAAACTGATTCTTCTTAATGTCTATGTTATGATCCATTCCTGTGACACTAGTTATAGATTCCGATGCTTCACTTCAGGTTTCCTGTATCCCTCTGACCTTCTTATTGACGATTAAACACAGAAATTGCATCGGAATGAAATACAAAAGTCACAATGGCGACTCAACTACAAGAACACTAGCTCTTCTTACTGTCTATGTTTTGAACCTTTCCTGTGAACTAGTTATAGATTCCGATGCTTCACTTCAGGTTTACTGTATCCCTCTGCCCGTCTTATTGTCGATGAAACACAGAAATTGCAAAGGACTTTAAAGAAAAGGCACAATGCCGACTCAAGTACAAGAAGACTGGCTCTTCTTACTCTCTATGTTTTGAAACTTTCCTGTAAGACCGGTTTTTGATTCCGATGCTTCACTTCAGGTTTACTGTATCCCTTGCACCTTCTTATTGACGACGAAACACAGAAATTGCATCGGAATTAAATAGAAAAGGCACAATGCCAGGTTAAGTACAAGAAAACCGACTCTTCTTACTGTCTATGATTTGAACCATTCCTGTGACACTAGTTATAGATTCCGATGCATCACTTCAGGGTAACTGTATCCCTCTCACCTTCTTATTGACGATGAAACACAGAAATTGCATCGGAATTAAATACAAAAGGCACAATGCCGACTTAATTATAAGAAAATTGACTCTTCTTACTGTCTATGCTTTGAACCATTCCTGTGACACTAGTTATAGATTCCGATGCTTCACTTCAGGTTTACTGTATCCCTCTGACCTTCTTATTGACGATGAAACACAGAAATTGCATCGGAATTAAATACAAAAGGCACAATGCCGACTTAGGTACAAGAAGACTGACTCTTCTTACTGTCTATGTTGTGAACCATTCCTGTGACACTAGTTATAGATTCCGATGCTTCACTTCAGGTTCACTGTATCCCTCTGACCTTCTTTTTGACGATGAAACACAGAAATTGCATCGGAATTATATACAAAAGGCACAATGCCGACTTAAGTACAAGAAAATTGACTCTTCTTATTGTCTATGTTTTGAACCATTCCTGTTACAATAGTTATAGATTCCGATGCTTCACTTCAGGTTTGCTGTATCACTCTGACCATCTTATTGACGACGAAACACAGAAATTGCATCGGAATTAAATGCAAAAGGCACAATGCCAACTCAAGTACAAGAAGACTGGCTCTTCTTACTGTCTATGTTTGATCCTTTCCTGTGAGACCGGTTTAAGATTCCGATGCTTCACTTCAGGTCTACTGTATCCCTCTGACTTCCTTATTGACGACGAAACTCAGAAATTGCATCGGAATTAAATACAAAAGGCACAATGCACACTCAAGTACAAGAAGACTGGCTCTTCTTACTGTCTATGTTTTGAACCTTTCCTGTGAGACCAGTTTTAGATTCCGAAGCTTGACTTCTGGTTTACTGTATCCCTTGGATTTTCATATTGACGACGAAACACAGAAATTGCATCGAAATTAAATAGAAAAGGCACAATGCCGACTTAAGGTCAAGAAAACATATTCTTCTTAATGGCTATGTTGTGAACCATTCCTGTGACACTAGTTATAGATTCCGATGCTTCACTTCAGGTTTCCTGTATCTCTCTTACCTTCTTATTGGCGATGAGACACAGAAATTGCATCGGAATGAAATACAAAAGTTACAATGCCGACTTAATTATAAGAAAATTGACTCTTCTTACTGTCTATGCTTTGAACCATTCCTGTGACACTAGTTATAGATTCCGATGCTTCACTTCAGGTTTACTGTATCCCTCTGACCTTCTTATTGACGATGAAACACAGAAATTGTATCGGAATTAAATACAAAAGGCACAATGCCGACTTAAGTACAAGAAAACTGACGCTTCTTACTGTCTATGTTGTGAACCATTCCTGTGACACTAGTTATAGATTCCGATGCTTCACTTCAGGTTCACTGTATCCCTCTGACCTTCTTATTGAAAATGAATTACAGAAATTGCATCGGAATTAAATACAAAATGGCACAATGCCGACTAAAGTACAAGTAAACTGACTCTTCTTACTGTCTATGTTTTGAACCATTCCTGTGACACTAGTTATTGATTCCGATGCATCACTTCAGGTTTACTGTATCCCTCCGACCTTCTTATTGACGATGAAACTCAGAAATTGCATCGGAATTAAGTACAAAAGGCACAATGCCGACGTAAGTACAAGAAAACTGACTCTTCTCACTGTCTATGCTTTGAACCATTCCTAGGACACTTGTTATACATTCCGATGCGTCCCTTCAGTTTTGCTGTATCCCTCTGAGCTTCTTATTGACGATCAAACACAGAAATTGCATCGGAATTAAATATAAAAGGCACAATGCACACTCAAGTACAAGAAGACTGGCTCTTCTTACTGTCTATGTTTTGAACCTTTCCTGTGAGACCAGTTTTAGATTCCGATGCTTGACTTCTGGTTTACTGTATCCCTTGGAATTTCATATTGACGACGAAACACAGAAATTGCATCGTAATTAAATAGAAAAGGCACAATGCCGACCTGAGGTCAAGAAAACTGATTCTTCTTAATGTCTATGTTATGATCCATTCCTGTGACACTAGTTATAGATTCCGATGCTTCACTTCAGGTTTCCTGTATCCCTCTGTCCTTCTTATTGACGATTAAACACAGAAATTGCATCGGAATTAAATACAAAAGTCACAATGGCGACTCAACTACAAGAACACTAGCTCTTCTTACTGTCTATGTTTTGAACCTTTCCTGCGAGACCGGTTTTAGATTCCGATGCTTCACTTCAGGTTTACTGTATCCCTTGGCCCTTCTTATTGACGACGAAAAACAAAAAATTGCATCGGTATTATATAGAAAAAGCAGAAGGCCGACTTAAATTCAAGAAAACTGACTCCTCTTACTGTCTATGTTTTGAACCATTCCTGTGACACTAGTTATAGATTCCGATGCTTCACTTCAGGTTTGCTGTATCACTCTGACCGTCTTATTGACGACGTAACACAGAAATTGCATCGGAATTAAATACAAAAGGCACAATGCCGACTGAATTATAAGAAAACTGACTCTTCTTACTGTCTATGCTTTGAACCATTTCTGTGACACTAGTTATAGATTCCGATGCTTCACTTCAGGTTTACTGTATCCCTCTGACCTTCTTATTGACGATGAAACACAGAAATTGCATCGGAATTAAATACAAAAGGCACAATGCCGACTTAAGTACAAATAAACTGACTCTTCTTATTGTCTATGATTTGAACCATTTGTGTGACACTAGTTATAGATTCCGATGCTTCACTTCAGGTATACTGTAACCCTCTAAGCTTCTTATTGACGATGAAACAGAGAAACTGCATCGGAATTGAATACAAAAGGAACAATGCCGACTTAAGTACAAGAAGACTGACTCTTCTTACTGTCTATGTTTTGAACCATTCCTGTGACACTAGTTATAGATTCCGATGCTATACTTAAGGTTCACTGTATCCCTCTGACCTTCTTTTTGACGATGAAACACAGAAATTGCATCGGAATTATATACAAAAGGCACAATGCCGTCTTCAGTACAAGAAAATTGACTCTTCTTATTGTCTATGTTTTGAACCATTCCTGTGACACTAGTTATAGATACCGATGTCTCACTTCAGGAATACTGTATCCCTCTGACCTTCTTATAGACGATGAAACACAGAAATTGCATCGGAGTGAAACACATAACGCACAATGCCGACATAAGTACGAGAAAACTGACTCTTCTTACTGTCTATGCTTTGAACCATTCCTAGGACACTAGTTATACATACCGATGCTTCACTTCAGTTCTACTGTATCCCTCTGAGCTTCTTATTGACGATCAAACACAGAAATTGCATCGGAAATAAATGTAAAAGGCACAATGCACACTCAAGTACAAGAAGACTGGCTCTTCTTAATGGCTATGTTTTGAACCATTCCTGTGACACTAGTTATAGATTCCGATGCTTCACTTCAGGTTTGCTGTATCTCTCTGACCTTCTTCTAGACGATGAAACACAGAAATTGCTTCGAAATGAAATACAAAAGTCACAATGCCGACTCAACTACAAGAAGACTAGCTCTTCTTACTGTCTATGTTTTGAACCTTTCCTGCGAGACCGGTTTTAGATTCCGATGCTTCACTTCAGGTTTACTGTATCCCTTGGCCCTTCTTATTGACGACGAAACACAAAAATTGCATCGGAATTATATAGAAAAAGCACAAGGCCGACTTAAATTCAAGAAAACTGACTCCTCTTACTGTCTATGTTTTGAACCATTCCTGTGACACTAGTTATAGATTCCGATGCTTCACTTCAGGTTTGCTGTATCACTCTGACCGTCTTATTGACGACGAAACACAGAAATTGCATCGGAATTAAATACAAAAGGCACAATGCCGACTGAATTATAAGAAATCTGACTCTTCTTACTGTCTATGATTTGAACCATTTCTGTGACACTAGTTATAGATTCCGATGCTTCACTTCAGGTTTACTGTTTCCCTCTGACCTTCTTATTGACGATGAAACACAGAAATTGCATTGGAATTAAATACAAAAGGCACAATGCCGACTTAAGTACAAATAAACTGACTCTTCTTATTGTCTATGATTTGAACCATTTGTGTGACACTAGTTATAGATTCCGATGCTTCACTTCAGGTTTACTGTAACCCTTTGAGCTTCTTATTGACGATGAAACAGAGAAATTGCATCGGAATTGAATACAAAAGGAACAATGCCGACTTAAGTACAAGAAGACTGACTCTTCTTACTGTCTATGTTTTGAACCATTCCTGTGACACTAGTTATAGATTCCGATGCTACACTTAAGGTTCACTGTATCCCTCTGATCTTCTTTTTGACGATGAAACACAGAAATTGCATCGGAGTGAAACACATAACGCACAATGCCAACTTAAGTACAAGTAAACTGACTCTTCTTACTGACTATGTTTTGAACCATTCCTGTGACACTAGTTATAGATGCCGATGCTTCACTACAGGCTTACTGTATCCCTCTGACCTTCTTATTGACGACGAAACACAGAAATTGCATCGGAATTAAATACAAAAGGCACAATGCCGACTTAAGTAACAGAAGACTGACTCTTCTTACTGTCTATGCTTTGAACCGTTGCTGTGTCACTAGTTATACATTCCGATGCTTCACTTCAGTTTTACTGTATTCCTCTGAGCTTCATATTGACGATGAAACATAGAAATTGCATCGGAATTAAATACAAAAGGCACAATGCCGACTCAAGTACAAGAAGACTGGCTCTTCTTACTGTCTATGTTTTGAACCTTTCCTGTGAGACCGGTTTTAGATTCCGATGCTTCACTTCAGGTTTACTGTATCCCTTGGCCCTTCTTATTGACGACGAAACACAAAAATTGCATCGGAATTATATAGAAAAGGCACAATGCCGATTTAAATACAAGAAAACTGACTCCTCTCACTGTCTATGTTTTGAACCATTCCTGTGACACTAGTTATAGATTCCGATGCTTCACTTCAGGTTTGCTGTATCACTCTGGCCGTCTTATTGACGATGAAACACAGAATTTGCATCGGAATTAAATACAAATAGCACAATGCCGACTGAATTATAAGAAAACTGACCCTTCATGCTGTGTATGCTTTGAACCATTCCTGTGACACTAGTTATAGATTCCGATGCTTCACTTAAGGTTTACTGTATCCCTCTGACCTTCGTATTGACGATCAAACACAGAAATTGCATCGGAATTAAATACAAAAGGCACAATGCCGACTTGAGTACAAGTAAACTCACTCTTCTTACTGTCTATGATTTGAACCATTTGTGTGACACTAATTATAGATTCCGATGCTTCACTTCAGGTTTACTGTAACCCTCTGACCTTCTTATTGACGATGAAACAGAGAAATTGCATCGGAATACAATACAAAAGGTACAATGCCGACTTAAGTACAAGAAGACTGACTCTTCTTACTGTCTATGTTTTGAACCATTCCTGTGACACTAGTTATAGATTCCGATGCTTCACTTCAGGTTCACTGTATCCCTCTGACCTTCTTATTGACGATGAAACACAGAAATTGCATCGGAATACAATCAAATGGCACAATGCCGACTTAAGTACAAGAATACTGGCTCTTCTTACTGTCTATGTTTGAACATTTCCTGTGAGACAGGTTTTAGATTCCGATGCTTTACTTCAGGTTTACTGTATCCCTTGACCCTTTTATTGACGACGAAACACAGAAAGTTCATCGGAATTAAATAGAAAAGGCACAATGCCTACTTGAGTACAAGGAAACTGACTCTTCTTACTGTCTATGTTTTGAACCATTCCTGTGACACTAGTTATTGATTCCGATGCATCACTTCAGGTTTACTGTATCCCTCTGAGCTTCTTATTGACGATCAAACACAGAAATTGCATCGGAATTAAATACAAAAGGCACAATGCCGACTTAATTATAAGAAAATTGACTCTTCTAGCTGTCTATGCTTTGAACCATTCCTGTGACACTAGTAATAGATTCCGATGCTTCACTTCAGTTTTACTGTATTCCTCTGAGCTTCTTATTGACGATGAAACACAGAAATTGCATCGGAATTAAATACAAAAGGCACAATGCCAACTCAAGTACAAGAAGACTGGCTCTTCTTACTGTCTATGTTTTGAACCTTTCCTGTGAGACCGGTTTTAGATTCCGATGCTTCACTTCAGGTTCACTGTATCCCTTCGCCCTTCTTATTGAAGACGAAACACAGAAATTGCATCGGAATTATATAGAAAAGGCACAATGCAGACTTAAACACATAAAAACTGACTCCTCTTACTGTCTATGTTTTGAACCATTCCTGTGACACTAGTTACAGATTCCGATGCTTCACTTCAGGTTTGCTGTATCACTCTGACCGTCTTATTGACGATGAAACACAGAAATTGCATCGGAATTAAATACAAAAGGCACAATGCAGACTCAATTATAAGAAAACGGACTCATCTTACTGTCTATGGTTTGAACCACTCCTGTGACACTAGTTATAGATTCCGATGCTTCACTTCAGGTTTACTGTATCCCTCTGACCTTCTTATTGACGATGAAACACAGAAATTGCATCGGAATTAATTACAAAAGGCACAATACCGACCTAATTATAAAAAAACTGACTCTTCTTTCTGTCTATGCTTTGAACAATTCCTGTGACACTAGTTATAAATTACGATGCTTCACTTCAGGTTTACTGTATCCCTTTGACCTTCTTATTGAAAATGAATTACAGAAATTGCATCGGAATTAAATACAAAATGGCACAATGCCGACTAAAGTACAAGTAAACTGACTCTTCTTACTGTCTATGTTTTGAACCATTCCTGTGACACTATTTATTGATTCCGATGCATCACTTCAGGTTAACTGTATCCCTCTGAGCTTCTTATTGACGATCAAACACAGAAATTGCATCGGAATTAAATATAAAAGGCACAATGCACACTCAAGTACAAGAAGACTGGCTCTTCTTACTATCTATGATTTGAGCCTTTCCTGTGAGACCAGTTTTAGATTCCGATGCTTGACTTCTGGTTTACTGTATCCCTTGGAATTTCATATTGACGACGAAACACAGAAATTGCATCGTAATTAAATAGAAAAGGCACAATGCCGACTTAAGGTCAAGAAAACTGATTCTTCTTAATGTCTATGTTATGATCCATTCCTGTGACACTAGTTATAGATTCCGATGCTTCACTTCAGGTTTCCTGTATCCCCCTGACCTTCTTTTTGACGATGAAACACAGACATTGCATCGGAATTAAATACAAAAGTCACAATGGCGACTCAACTACAAGAAGACTAGCTCTTCTTACTGTCTATGTTTTGAACCTTTCCTGTGAGACCGGTTTTAGATTCCGATGCTTCACTTCAGGTTTACTGTATCCCTTGGCCATTCTTATTGACGACGAAACACAGAAATTGCGTCGGAATTATATAGAAAAGGCACAATGCCGACTTAAACACAAGAAAACTGACTCCTCTTACTGTCTGTGTTTTGAACCATTCCTGTGACACTAGTTATAGATTCCGATGCTTCACTTCAGGTTTGCTGTATCACTCTGACCGTCTTATTGACGATGAAACACAGAAATTGCATCGGAATTAAATACAAAAGGCACAATGCCGACTTAAGTACAAGTAAACTGACTCTTCTTGCTGTCTATGATTTGAACCATTTGTGTGACACTAGTTATAGATTCCGATGCTTCACTTCAGTATTACGGTAATCCTCAGACCTTCTTATTGACGATGAAACAGAGAAATTGCATCGGAATTGAATACAAAAGGCACAATGACGACTTAAGTGCAAGAAGACTGACTCTTCTTACTGTCTATGTTTTGAACCATTCCTGTGACACTAGTTACAGATTCCGATGCTTCACTTCAAATTCACTGTATCCCTCTGACCTTCTTTTTGACGATGAAACACAGAAAATTCATCGGAATTATATACAAAAGGCACCATGCCGACTTAAGTACAAGAAAATTGACTCTTCTTATTGTCTACGTTTTGAACCATTCCTGTGACACTAGTTATAGATACCGATGTCTCACTTCAGGAATACTGTATCCCTCTGACCTTCTTATTGACGATGAAATACAGAAATTGCATCGGAGTGAAACACAAAACGCTCAATGCCAACTTAAGTACAAATAAACTGACTCTTCTTACTGACTATGTTTTGAACCATTCCTGTGACACTAGTTATAGATGCCAATGCTTCACTACAAGCTTACTGTATCCCTCTGACCTTCAAATTGACGATGAAATACAGAAATTGCATCGGAATTAAATACAAAAGGCACAATGAGGACTTAAGTAAAAGACAACTGACTCTTCTTACTGTCTATGTTTTGAACCATTCCTGTGACACCAGTTATAGATTCCGATGCTTCACTTCAGGTTTAGTGTATCCCTCTGACCTTCTTATTGACGATGAAACACAGAAATTTCATCGGCATGAAATACAAAAGGCACAATGCCGACATAAGTACAAGAAATCTGACTCTTCTTACTGTCTATGTTTTGAACCATTCCTGTGACACTAGTTATAGATTCCGATGCTTCACTTCTGGTTTGCTGTATCCCTCTGACCGTCATATTGACGATGAAACACATAAATTGCATCGGAATTAAATACAAAAGGCACAATGCCGACTCAATTACAAGAAGATTGGCTCTTCTTACTGTCTATGTTTTGAACCTTTCCTGTGAGACCGGTTTTAGATTCCGATGCTTCACTTCAGGGTTACTGTATCCCTCTGACCTTCTTATTGACGATGAAACTAAGAAATTGCATCGGAATTAGATACAAAAGGCACAATGCTGACTTAATTATTAGAAAACTGACTCTTCTTACTGTCTATGCTTTGAAGCATTCCTGTGACACTAGTTATAGATTCCGATGCTTCACTTCAGGTTTACTGTATCCCTCTGAGCTCTTTATTGACGATGAAACACAGAAATTGCATCGGCATTAAATACAAAAGGCACAATGTCGACTTAAGTACAAGTAAACTGACTCTTCTAACTGTCTATGTTTGCACCATTCCTGTGACACTAGTTATTGATTCCGATGCTTCACTTCAGGTTTACTGTAACCCTCTGAACATCTTATTGACGATGAAACACAGAAATTGCATCGGAATTAAATACAAAACGCACAATGCCGACTTAAGTACAAGAAGACTCACTCATCTTACTGTCTATGTTTTGAACCATTCCTGTGACACTAGTTATAGATTCAGATGCTTCACTTCAGGTTTATTGTAACCCTCTGACCTTCTTGTTGATGAAGAAACAGAGAAATTGCATCGGAATTAAATACAAAAGGCACAATGCCGACTTGAGTACAAGTAAACTGACTCTTCTTACTGTCTATGTTTTGAACCATTCCTGTGACACTAGTTATAGATTCCGATGCTTCACCACAGATTTACTCTATCCCTCCGATCTACGTATTGACGATGACACACAGAAATTGTATCGGAATTAAATACAAAAGGCACAATGCCGACTTAAGTACAAGAAAACTGACTCTTCTTACTGTCTATGTTTTAACCATTCCTGTGACCCTAGTTATAGATTCCGATGCTTCACTTCAGGTTTACTGCATCCCTCTGACCTTCTTTTTGACGATGAAGCACAGAAATTGCATCGGAATTAAATACAGATGGCACAATGCCAACTTAAGTACAAGAAAACTGACACTTCTTACTGTCTATGTTTCGAACCATTCCTGTGACACTAGTTATACATTCCGATGCGTCACTTCAGTTTTGCTGTATCCCTCTGAGCTTCTTATTGACGATCAAACACAGAAATTGCATCGGAATTAAATATAAAAGACACAATGCACAATCAAGTACAAGAAGACTGGCTCTTCTTAGTGTCTATGTTTTGAATCTTTCCTGTGAGACCAGTTTTAGATTCCGATGCTTGACTTCTGGTTTACTGTATCCCTTGGAATTTCATATTGACGACGAAACACAGAAATTGCATCGAAATTAAATAGAAGAGGCACAATGCCGACTTAAAGTCAAGAAAACTGATTCTTCTTAATGTCTATGTTATGATCCATTCCTGTGACACTAGTTATAGATTCCGATGCTTCACTTCAGGTTTCCTGTATCCCTCTGACCTTCTTATTGACGATGAAACACAGAAATTGCATCGGAATTAAATAGAAAAGTCACAATGGAGACTCAACTACAAGAAGACTAGCTCTTCTTACTGTCTATGTTTTGAACCTTTCCTGTGCGACCGGTTTTAGATTCCGATGCTTCACTTCAGGTTTACTGTATCCCTTGGCCCTTCGTATTGACGACGAAACACAGAAATTGCAACGGAATTATATAGAAAAGGCACAATGCCGACTTAAATTCAAGAAAACTGACTCCTCTTACTGTCTAAGTTGTGATACATTCCTGTGACACTAGTTATAGATTCCGATGCTTCACTTCAGGTTTGCTGTATCACTCTGACCGTCTTATTTACGATGAAACACAGAAATTAGATCGGAATTAAATACAAAAGGCACAATGCCGACTTAATTATAATAAAACTGACTCTTCTTACTGTCTATGCTTTGAACCATTGCTGTGACACTAGTTATAGATTCCGATGCTTCACTTCAGGTTTGCTGTATCCCTCTGACCTTTTTATTGACGATGAAACACAGAAATTGCATCGGAATTAAATACAAAAGGCATAATACCGACTTAAGTACAAGTAAACTGACTCTTCTTATTGTCTATGATTTGAACCATTTGTGTGACACTAGTTATAGATTCCGATGCTTCACTTCAGGTTTACTGTAACCCTCAGGCCTTCTTATTGACGATGAAACAGAGAAATTGCATCGGAATTGAATACAAAAGGTACAATGCCGACTTAAGTACAAGAAGATTGACTCTTCTTACTGTCTATGTTTTGAACCATTCCTGTGACACTAGTTACAGATTCCGATGCTTCACTTTAAGTACACTGTATCCCTCTGACCTTCTTTTTGACGATGAAACACAGAAAATGCATCGGAATTAAATACAAAAGGCACAATGCCGACTCAAGTACAAGAAGACTGGCTCTTCTTACTGTCTATGTTTTGAACCTTTCCTGTGAGACCGGTTTTAGATTCCGATGCTTCACTTCAGGTTTACTGCATCCCTCTGACCTTCTTTTTGACGATGAAACACAGAAATTGCATCGGAATTAAATACAAAAGGCACCATGCCGACTTAAGTACAAGAAAATTGACTCTTCTTATTGTCTACGTTTTGAACCATTCCTGTGACACTAGTTATAGATACCGATGTCTCACTTCAGGAATACTGTATCCCTCTGACCTTCTTATTGACGATGAAACACAGAAATTGCATCGGAGTGAAACACAAAACGCTCAATGCCAACTTAAGTACAAATAAACTGACTCTTCTTACTGACTATGTTTTGAACCATTCCTGTGACACTAGTTATAGATGCCGATGCTTCACTACAGGCTTACTGTATCCCTCTGACCTTCTTATTGACGACGAAACACAGAAATTGCATCGGAATTAAATGCAAAAGGCACAATGCCGACTTAAGCAAAAGATAACTGACTCTTCTTACTGTCTATGCTTTGAACCATTCCTGTGACACTAGTTATAGATTCCGATGCTTCACTACTGGCTTACTGTATCCCTCTGACCTTCTTGTTGACGATGAAACACAGAAATTGCATCGGAATTAAATACAAAAGACACAATGCCGAATTAAGTACAAGTAAACTGACTCTACGTACTGTCAATGTTTTGAACCATTCCTGTAACACTAGTTATAGATTACGATGCTTCACTTCAGGTTTACTGTATCCCTCTGACCTTCAAATTGACGATGAAATACAGAAATTGCATCGGAATTAAATACAAAAGGCACAATGAGGACTTAAGTAAAAGACAACTGACTCTTCTTACTGTCTATGTTTTGAACCATTCCTGTGACACCATTTATAGATTCCGATGTTTCACTTCAGGTTTACTGTATCCCTCTGACCTTCTTATTGACGATGAAACACAGAAATTTCATCGGCATGAAATACAAAAGGCACAATGCCGACTTAAGTACAAGAAATCTGACTCTTCTTACTGTCTATGTTTTGAACCACTCCTGTGACACTAGTTATAGATTCCGATTCTTCACTTCTGTTTTGCTGTATCCCTCTGACCGTCATATTGACGATGAAACTCAGAAATTGCATCGGAATTAGATACAAAAGGCACAATGCCGACTTAATTATTAGAAAACTGACTCTTCTTACTGTCTATGCTTTGAAGCATTCCTGTGACACTAGTTATAGATTCCGATGCTTCACTTCAGGTTTACTGTATCCCTCTGAGCTCTTTATTGACGATGAAACACAGAAATTGCATCGGAATTAAATACAAAAGGCACAATGTCGACTTAAGTACAAGTAAACTGACTCTTCTAACTGTCTATGTTTGAACCATTCCTGTGACACTAGTTATTGATTCCGATGCTTCACTTCAGGTTTACTGTAACCCTCTGAACATCTTATTGACGATGAAACACAGAAATTGCATCGGAATTAAATACAAAACGCACAATGCCGACTTAAGTACAAGAAGACTCACTCATCTTACTGTCTATGTTTTGAACCATTCCTGTGACACTAGTTATAGATTCAGATGCTTCACTTCAGGTTTATTGTAACCCTCTGACCTTCTTGTTGATGAAGAAACAGAGAAATTGCATCGGATTTAAATACAAAAGGCACAATGCCGACTTGAGTACAAGTAAACTGACTCTTCTTACTGTCTATGTTTTGAACCATTCCTGTGACACTAGTTATAGATTCCCATGCTTCACTTCAGATTTACTGTATCCCTCCGATCTACGTATTGACGATGACACACAGAAATTGAATCGGAATTAAATACAAAAGGCACAATGCCGACTTAAGTACAAGAAAACTGACTCTTCTTACTGTCTATGTTTTAACCATTCCTGTGACACTAGTTATAGATTCCGATGCTTCACTTCAGGTTTACTGCATCCCTCTGACCTTCTTTTTGACGATGAAACACAGAAATTGCATCGGAATTAAATACAGATGGCACAATGCCGACTTAAGTACAAGAAAACTGACACTTCTTACTGCCTATGTTTCGAACCATTCCTGTGACACTAGTTATACATTCCGATGCGTCACTTCAGTTTTGCTGTATCCCTCTGAGCTTCTTATTGACGATCAAACACAGAAATTGCATCGGAATTAAATATAAAAGGCACAATGCACACTCATATACAAGAAGACTGGCTCTTCTTACTGTCTATGTTTTGAATCTTTCCTGTGAGACCAGTTTTAGATTCCGATGCTTGACTTCTGGTTTACTGTATCCCTTGGAATTTCATATTGACGACGAAACACAGAAATTGCATCGTAATTAAATAGAAGAGGCACAATGCCGACTTAAAGTCAAGAAAACTGATTCTTCTTAATGTCTATGTTATGATCCATTCCCGCTGACACTAGTTATAGATTCCGACGCTTCACTTCAGGTTTCCTGTATCCCTCTGACCTTCGTATTGACGATGAAACACAGAAATTGCATCGGAATTAAATACAAAAGTCACAATGGAGACTCAACTACAAGAAGACTAGCTCTTCTTACTGTCTATGTTTTGAACCTTTCCTGTGCGACCGGTTTTAGATTCCGATGCTTCACTTCAGGTTTACTGTATTCCTTGGCCCTTCTTATTGACGACGAAACACAGAAATTGCATCGGAATTATATAGAAAAGCACAATGCCGACTTAAATACAAGAAAACTGACTCCTCTTACTGTCTAAGTTGTGATACATTCCTGTGACACTAGTTATAGATTCCGATGCTTCACTTCAGGTTTGCTGTATCACTCTGACCGTCTTATTTACGATGAAACACAGAAATTAGATCGGAATTAAATACAAAAGGCACAATGCCGACTTAATTATAATAAAACTGACTCTTCTTACTGTCTATGCTTTGAACCATTGCTGTGACACTAGTTACAGATTCCGACGCTTCACTTCAGGTTTGCTGTATCCCTCTGACCTTTTTATTGATGATGAAACACAGAAATTGCATCGGAATTAAATACAAAAGGCACAATACCGACTTAAGTACTAGTATACTGACTCTTCTTATTGTCTATGATATGAACCATTTGTGTGACACTAGTTATAGATTCCGATGCTTCACTTCAGGTTTACTGTAACCCTCAGGCCTTCTTATTGATGATGAAACAGAGAAATTGCATCGGAATTGAATACAAAAGGCACAATGCCGACTTAAGTACAAGAAGATTGACTCTTCTTACTGTCCATGTTTTGAACCATTCCTGTGACACTAGTTACAGATTCCGATGCTTCACTTCAAGTTCACTGTATCCCTCTGACCTTCTTTTTGACGATGAAACACAGAAAATGCATCGGAATTATATACAAAAGGCACCATGCCGACTTAAGTACAAGAAAATTGACTCTTCTTATTGTCTATGTTTTGAACCATTCCTGTGACACTAGTTATATGTACCGATGTCTCAATTCAGGAATACTGTATCCCTCTGACCTTCTTATTGACGATGAAACACAGAAATTGCATCGGAGTGAAACACAAAACGCTCAATGCCAACTTAAGTACAAATAAAATGACTCTTCTTACTGACTATGTTTTGAACCATTCCTGTGACACTAGTTATAGATGCTGATGCTTCACTACAGGCTTACTGTATCCCTTTGGCCATTCTTATTGACGACGAAACACAGAAATTGCATCGGAATTAAATACAAATGGCGCAATGCCGACTCAAGTACAAGAAGACTGGCTCTTCTTACTGTCTATGTTTTGAACCTTTCCTGTGAGACCGGTTTTAGATTCCGATGCTTCACTTCAGGTTTACTGCATCCCTCTGACCTTCTTTTTGACGATGAAACACAGAAATTGCATCGGAATTAAATACAAAAGGCACAATACCGACTTAAGTACAAGTAAACTGACTCTTCTTATTGTCTATGATTTGAGCCATTTTTGTGACACTAGTTGTAGATTCCGATGCTTCACTTCAGGTTTACTGTAACCCTCAGACCTTCTTATTGACGATGAAACAGAGAAATTGCATCGGAATTAAATTCAAAAGGCACAATGCCGACATAAGTGCAAGAAAACTGACTCTTCTTACTGTCTATGCTTTGAACCATTCCTAGGACACTAGTTATTCATTCCGATGCTTCACTTCAGTTTTACTGTATCCCTCTGAGCTTCTTATTGACGATCAAACACAGAAATTGCATCGGAATTAAATGTAAAAGGCACAATGCACACTCAAGTACAAGAAGACTGGCTCTTCTTACTGTCTATGTTTTGAACCTTTCCTGTGAGACCAGTTTTAGATTCCGATGCTCGACTTCTGGATTACTGTATCCCTTGGATTTTCATATTGACGACGAAACACAGAAATTGCATCGGAATTAAATAGAAAAGGCACAATGCCGACTTAAGGTCAAGAAAACATATTCCACTTAATGGCTATGTTGTGAACCATTCCTGTGACACTAGTTATAGATTCCGATGCTTCACTTCAGGTTCACTGTATCCCTCTGACCTTCTTTTTGACGATGAAACACAGAAATTGCATCGGAATTATATACAAAAGGCACAATGCCGACTTAAGTACAAGAAAATTGACTCTTCTTATTGTCTATGTTTTGAACCATTCCTGTGACACTAGTTATAGATACCGATGTCTCACTTCAGGAATACTGTATCCCTCTGACCTTCTTATTGACGATGAAACACAGAAATTGCATCGAAATGAAACACATAACGCACAATGCCAACTTAAGTACAAGTAAACTGACTCTTCTTACTGACTATGTTTTGAACCATTCCTGTGACACTAGTTATAGATGCCGATGCTTCACTACAGGCTTACTGTATCCCTCTGACCTTCTTATTGACGACGAAACACAGACATTGCATCGGAATTAAATACAAAAGGCACAATGCCGACTTAAGTAAAAGAAGACTGACTCTTCTTACTGTCTATGCTTTGAACCATTGCTGTGACACTAGTTATACATTCCGATGCTTGACTTCAGTTTTACTGTATTCCTCTGAGCTTCTTATTGACGATGAAACACAGAAATTGCATCGGAATTAAATACAAAAGGCACAATGCCAACTCAAGTACAAGAAGACTGGCTCTTCTTACTGTCTATGTTTTGAACCTTTCCTGTGAGACCGGTTTTAGATTCCGATGATTCACTTCAGGTTCACTGTATCCCTTCGCCCTTCTTATTGAAGACGAAACACAGAAATTGCATCGGAATTATATAGAAAAGGCACAATGCAGACTTAAATACAAGAAAACTGACTCCTCTTACTGTCTATGTTTTGAACCATTCCTGTGACACTAGTTACAGATTCCGATGCTTCACTTCAGGTTTGCTGTATCACTCTGACCGTCTTATTGACGATGAAACACAGAAATTGCATCGGAATTAAATACAAAAGGCACAATGCAGACTCAATTATAAGAAAACGGACTCATCTTACTGTCTATGGTTTGAACCATTCCTGTGACACTAGTTATAGATTCCGATGCTTCACTTCAGGTTTACTGTATCCCTCTGACCTTCTTATTGACGATGAAACACAGAAATTGCATCGGAATTAATTACAAAAGGCATAATACCGACCTAATTATAAAAAAACTGACTCTTCTTTCTGTCTATGCTTACAATTCCTGTGACACTAGGTATAAATTACGATGCTTCACTTCAAGTTTACTGTATCCCTCTGACCTTCTTATTGAAAATGAATTACAGAAATTGCATCGGAATTAAATTCAAAATGGCACAATGCCGACTAAAGTACAAGTAAACTGACTCTTCTTACTGTCTATGTTTGAACAATTCCTGTGACACTAGTTATTGATTCCGATGCATCACTTCAGGTTAACTGCATCCCTCTGACCTTCTTATTGACGATGAAACTCAGAAATTGCATCGGAATTAAGTACAAAAGGCACAATGCCGACGTAAGTACAAGAAAACTGACTCTTCTCACTGTCTATGCTTTGAACCATTCCTAGGACACTAGTTATACATTCCGATACGTCACTTCAGTTTTGCTGTATCCCTCTGAGCTTCTTATTGACGATCAAACACAGAAATTGCATCGGAATTAAATATAAAAGGCACAATGCACACTCAAGTACAAGAAGACTGGCTCTTCTTACTGTCTATGTTTTGAACCTTTCCTGTGAGACCAGTTTTAGATTCCGATGCTTGACTTCTGGTTTACTGTATCCCTTGGAATTTCATATTGACGACGAAACACAGAAATTGCGTCGTAATTAAATAGAAAAGGCACAATGCCGACTTAAGGTCAAGAAAACTGATTCTTCTTAATGTCTATGTTATGATCCATTCCTGTGACACTAGTTATAGATTCCGATGCTTCACTTCAGGTTTCCTGTATCCCTCTGACCTTCTTTTTGACGATGAAACACAGACATTGCATCGGAATTAAATACAAAAGTCACAATGGCGACTCAACTACAAGAAGACTAGCTCTTCTTACTGTCTATGTTTTGAACCTTTCCTGTGAGACCGGTTTTAGATTCCGATGCTTCACTTCAGGTTTACTGTATCCCTTGGCCCTTCTTATTGACGACGAAACACAGAAATTGCGTCGGAATTATATAGAAAAGGCACAATGCCGACTTAAACACAAGAAAACTGACTCCTCTTACTGTCTGTGTTTTGAACCATTCCTGTGACACTAGTTATAGATTCCGACGCTTCACTTCAGGTTTGCTGTATCACTCTGACCGTCTTATTGACGATGAAACACAGAAATTGCATCGGAATTAAATACAAAAGGCACAATGCCGACTTAATTATAATAAAACTGACTCTTCTTACTGTCTATGCTTTGAACCATTTCTGTGACACTAGTTATAGATTCCGATGCTTCACTTCAGGTTTGCTGTATCCCTCTGACCTTTTTATTGACGATGAAACACAGAAATTGCATCGGAAATAAATATAAAAGGCACATTGCCGACATAAGTACTAGTAAACTGACTCTTCTTACTGTCTATGATTTGAACCATTTGTGTGACACTAGTTATAGATTCCGATGCTTCACTTCAGGTCTACTGTAACTCTCAGACCTTCTTATTGTCGATGAAACAGAGAAATTGCATCGGAATTGAATACAAAAGGCACAATGACGACTTAAGTACAAGAAGACTGACTCTTCTTACTGTCTATGTTTTGAACCATTCCTGTGACACTAGTTACAGATTCCGATGCTTCACTTCAAGTTCACTGTATCCCTCTGACCTTCTTTTTGACGATGAAACACAGAAAATGCATCGGAATTATATACAAAAGGCACCATGCCGACTTAAATACAAGAAAATTGACTCTTCTTATTGTCTACGTTTTGAACCATTCCTGTGACACTAGTTATAGATACCGATGTCTCACTTCAGGAATACTGTATCCCTCTGACCTTCTTATTGACGATGAAACACAGAAATTGCATCGGAGTGAAACACAAAACGCTCAATGCCAACTTAAGTACAAATAAACTGACTCTTCTTACTGACTATGTTTTGAACCATTCCTGTGACACTAGTTTTTGATTCCGATGCTTCACTTCAGGTTTACTGTAACCCTCTGAACATCTTATTGACGATGAAACACAGAAATTTCATCGGAATTAAATACAAAACGCACAATGCCGACTTAAGTACAAGAAGACTCACTCATCTTACTGTCTATGTTTTGAACCATTCCTGTGACACTAGTTATAGATTCAGATGCTTCACTTCAGGTTTATTGTAACCCTCTGACCTTCTTGTTGATGAAGAAACAGAGAAATTGCATCGGAATTAAATACAAAAGGCACAATGCCGACTTGAGTACAAGTAAACTGACTCTTCTTACTGTCTATGTTTTGAACCATTCCTGTGACACTAGTTATAGATTCTGATGCTTCACTTCAGATTTACTGTATCCCTCCGATCTACGTATTGACGTTGACACACAGAAATTGTATCGGAATTAAATACAAAAGGCACAATGCCGACTTAAGTACAAGAAAACTGACTCTTCTTACTGTCTATGTTTTAACCATTCCTGTGACACTAGTTATAGTTTCCGATGCTTCACTTCAGGTTTACTGCATCCCTCTGACCTTCTTTTTGACGATGAAACACAGAAATTGCATCGGAATTAAATACAGATGGCACAATGCCGACTTAAGTACAAGAAAACTGACACTTCTTACTGTCTATGTTTCGAACCATTCCTGTAACACTAATTATACAATCCGATGCGTCACTTCAGTTTTGCTGTATCCCTCTGAGCTTCTTATTGACGATCAAACACAGAAATTGCATCGGAATTAAATATAAAAGGCACAATGCACACTCATATACAAGAAGACTGGCTCTTCTTACTGTCTATGTTTTGAATCTTTCCTGTGAGACCAGTTTTAGATTCCGATGCTTGACTTCTGGTTTACTGTATCCCTTGGAATTTCATATTGACGACGAAACACAGAAATTGCATCGTAATTAAATAGAAGAGGCACAATGCCGACTTAAAGTCAAGAAAACTGATTCTTCTTAATGTCTATGTTATGATCCATTCCCGCTGACACTAGTTATAGATTCCGACGCTTCACTTCAGGTTTCCTGTATCCCTCTGACCTTCGTATTGACGATGAAACACAGAAATTGCATCGGAATTAAATACAAAAGTCACAATGGAGACTCAACTACAAGAAGACTAGCTCTTCTTACTGTCTATGTTTTGAACCTTTCCTGTGCGACCGGTTTTAGATTCCGTTTCTTCACTTCAGGTTTACTGTATTCCTTGGCCCTTCTTATTGACGACGAAACACAGAAATTGCATCGGAATTATATAGAAAAGCGCAATGCCGACTTAAATACAAGAAAACTGACTCCTCTTACTGTGTAAGTTGTGATACATTCCTGTGACACTAGTTATAGATTCCGATGCTTCACTTCAGGTTTGCTGTATCACTCTGACCGTCTTATTTACGATGAAACACAGAAATTAGATCGGAATTAAATACAAAAGGCACAATGCCGACTTAATTATAATAAAACTGACTCTTCTTACTGTCTATGCTTTGAACCATTGCTGTGACACTAGTTACAGATTCCGACGCTTCACTTCAGGTTTGCTGTATCCCTCTGACCTTTTTATTGATGATGAAACACAGAAATTGCATCGGAATTAAATACAAAAGGCACAATACCGACTTAAGTACAAGTATACTGACTCTTCTTATTGTCTATGATATGAACCATTTGTGTGACACTAGTTATAGATTCCGATGCTTCACTTCAGGTTTACTGTAACCCTCAGGCCTTCTTATTGATGATGAAACAGAGAAATTGCATCGGAATTGAATACAAAAGGCACAATGCCGACTTAAGTACAAGAAGATTGACTCTTCTTACTGTCCATGTTTTGAACCATTCCTGTGACACTAGTTACAGATTCCGATGCTTCACTTCAAGTTCACTGTATCCCTCTGACCTTCTTTTTGACGATGAAACACAGAAAATGCATCGGAATTATATACAAAAGGCACCATGCCGACTTAAGTACAAGAAAATTGACTCTTCTTATTGTCTATGTTTTGAACCATTCCTGTGACACTAGTTATATGTACCGATGTCTCAATTCAGGAATACTGTATCCCTCTGACCTTCTTATTGACGATGAAACACAGAAATTGCATCGGAGTGAAACACAAAACGCTCAATGCCAACTTAAGTACAAATAAAATGACTCTTCTTACTGACTATGTTTTGAACCATTCCTGTGACACTAGTTATAGATGCTGATGCTTCACTACAGGCTTACTGTATCCCTTTGGCCATTCTTATTGACGACGAAACACAGAAATTGCATCGGAATTAAATACAAATGGCGCAATGCCGACTCAAGTACAAGAAGACTGGCTCTTCTTACTGTCTATGTTTTGAACCTTTCCTGTGAGACCGGTTTTAGATTCCGATGCTTCACTTCAGGTTTACTGCATCCCTCTGACCTTCTTTTTGACGATGAAACACAGAAATTGCATCGGAATTAAATACAAAAGGCACAATACCTACTTAAGTACAAGTAAACTGACTCTTCTTATTGTCTATGATTTGAGCCATTTTTGTGACACTAGTTGTAGATTCCGATGCTTCACTTCAGGTTTACTGTAACCCTCAGTCCTTCTTATTGACGATGAAACAGAGAAATTGCATCGGAATTAAATTCAAAAGGCACAATGCCGACATAAGTGCAAGAAAACTGACTCTTCTTACTGTCTATGCTTTGAACCATTCCTAGGACACTAGTTATTCATTCCGATGCTTCACTTCAGTTTTACTGTATCCCTCTGAGCTTCTTATTGACGATCAAACACAGAAATTGCATCGGAATTAAATGTAAAAGGCACAATGCACACTCAAGTACAAGAAGACTGGCTCTTCTTACTGTCTATGTTTTGAACCTTTCCTGTGAGACCAGTTTTAGATTCCGATGCTCGACTTCTGGATTACTGTATCCCTTGGATTTTCATATTGACGACGAAACACAGAAATTGCATCGGAATTAAATAGAAAAGGCACAATGCCGACTTAAGGTCAAGAAAACATATTCCACTTAATGGCTATGTTGTGAACCATTCCTGTGACACTAGTTATAGATTCCGATGCTTCACTTCAGGTTCACGGTATCCCTCTGACCTTCTTTTTGACGATGAAACACAGAAATTGCATCGGAATTATATACAAAAGGCACAATGCCGACTTAAGTACAAGAAAATTGACTCTTCTTATTGTCTATGTTTTGAACCATTCCTGTGACACTAGTTATAGATACCGATGTCTCACTTCAGGAATACTGTATCCCTCTGACCTTCTTATTGACGATGAAACACAGAAATTGCATCGAAATGAAACACATAACGCACAATGCCAACTTAAGTACAAGTAAACTGACTCTTCTTACTGACTATGTTTTGAACCATTCCTGTGACACTAGTTATAGATGCCGATGCTTCACTACAGGCTTACTGTATCCCTCTGACCTTCTTATTGACGACGAAACACAGACATTGCATCGGAATTAAATACAAAAGGCACAATGCCGACTTAAGTAAAAGAAGACTGACTCTTCTTACTGTCTATGCTTTGAACCATTGCTGTGACACTAGTTATACATTCCGATGCTTGACTTCAGTTTTACTGTATTCCTCTGAGCTTCTTATTGACGATGAAACACAGAAATTGCATCGGAATTAAATACAAAAGGCACAATGCCAACTCAAGTACAAGAAGACTGGCTCTTCTTACTGTCTATGTTTTGAACCTTTCCTGTGAGACCGGTTTTAGATTCCGATGATTCACTTCAGGTTCACTGTATCCCTTCGCCCTTCTTATTGAAGACGAAACACAGAAATTGCATCGGAATTATATAGAAAAGGCACAATGCAGACTTAAATACAAGAAAACTGACTCCTCTTACTGTCTATGTTTTGAACCATTCCTGTGACACTAGTTACAGATTCCGATGCTTCACTTCAGGTTTGCTGTATCACTCTGACCGTCTTATTGACGATGAAACACAGAAATTGCATCGGAATTAAATACAAAAGGCACAATGCAGACTCAATTATAAGAAAACGGACTCATCTTACTGTCTATGGTTTGAACCATTCCTGTGACACTAGTTATAGATTCCGATGCTTCACTTCAGGTTTACTGTATCCCTCTGACCTTCTTATTGACGATGAAACACAGAAATTGCATCGGAATTAATTACAAAAGGCATAATACCGACCTAATTATAAAAAAACTGACTCTTCTTTCTGTCTATGCTTACAATTCCTGTGACACTAGGTATAAATTACGATGCTTCACTTCAAGTTTACTGTATCCCTCTGACCTTCTTATTGAAAATGAATTACAGAAATTGCATCGGAATTAAATTCAAAATGGCACAATGCCGACTAAAGTACAAGTAAACTGACTCTTCTTACTGTCTATGTTTGAACAATTCCTGTGACACTAGTTATTGATTCCGATGCATCACTTCAGGTTAACTGCATCCCTCTGACCATCTTATTGACGATGAAACTCAGAAATTGCATCGGAATTAAGTACAAAAGGCACAATGCCGACGTAAGTACAAGAAAACTGACTCTTCTCACTGTCTATGCTTTGAACCATTCCTAGGACACTAGTTATACATTCCGATACGTCACTTCAGTTTTGCTGTATCCCTCTGAGCTTCTTATTGACGATCAAACACAGAAATTGCATCGGAATTAAATATAAAAGGCACAATGCACACTCAAGTACAAGAAGACTGGCTCTTCTTACTGTCTATGTTTTGAACCTTTCCTGTGAGACCAGTTTTAGATTCCGATGCTTGACTTCTGGTTTACTGTATCCCTTGGAATTTCATATTGACGACGAAACACAGAAATTGCATCGTAATTAAATAGAAAAGGCACAATGCCGACTTAAGGTCAAGAAAACTGATTCTTCTTAATGTCTATGTTATGATCCATTCCTGTGACACTAGTTATAGATTCCGATGCTTCACTTCAGGTTTCCTGTATCCCTCTGACCTTCTTTTTGACGATGAAACACAGACATTGCATCGGAATTAAATACAAAAGTCACAATGGCGACTCAACTACAAGAAGACTAGCTCTTCTTACTGTCTATGTTTTGAACCTTTCCTGTGAGACCGGTTTTAGATTCCGATGCTTCACTTCAGGTTTACTGTATCCCTTGGCCCTTCTTATTGACGACGAAACACAGAAATTGCGTCGGAATTATATAGAAAAGGCACAATGCCGACTTAAACACAAGAAAACTGACTCCTCTTACTGTCTGTGTTTTGAACCATTCCTGTGACACTAGTTATAGATTCCGACGCTTCACTTCAGGTTTGCTGTATCACTCTGACCGTCTTATTGACGATGAAACACAGAAATTGCATCGGAATTAAATACAAAAGGCACAATGCCGACTTAATTATAATAAAACTGACTCTTCTTACTGTCTATGCTTTGAACCATTTCTGTGACACTAGTTATAGATTCCGATGCTTCACTTCAGGTTTGCTGTATCCCTCTGACCTTTTTATTGACGATGAAACACAGAAATTGCATCGGAAATAAATATAAAAGGCACATTGCCGACATAAGTACAAGTAAACTGACTCTTCTTACTGTCTATGATTTGAACCATTTGTGTGACACTAGTTATAGATTCCGATGCTTCACTTCAGGTCTACTGTAACTCTCAGACCTTCTTATTGACGATGAAACAGAGAAATTGCATCGGAATTGAATACAAAAGGCACAATGACGACTTAAGTACAAGAAGACTGACTCTTCTTACTGTCTATGTTTTGAACCATTCCTGTGACACTAGTTACAGATTCCGATGCTTCACTTCAAGTTCACTGTATCCCTCTGACCTTCTTTTTGACGATGAAACACAGAAAATGCATCGGAATTATATACAAAAGGCACCATGCCGACTTAAATACAAGAAAATTGACTCTTCTTATTGTCTACGTTTTGAACCATTCCTGTGACACTAGTTATAGATACCGATGTCTCACTTCAGGAATACTGTATCCCTCTGACCTTCTTATTGACGATGAAACACAGAAATTGCATCGGAGTGAAACACAAAACGCTCAATGCCAACTTAAGTACAAATAAACTGACTCTTCTTACTGACTATGTTTTGAACCATTCCTGTGACACTAGTTTTTGATTCCGATGCTTCACTTCAGGTTTACTGTAACCCTCTGAACATCTTATTGACGATGAAACACAGAAATTTCATCGGAATTAAATACAAAACGCACAATGCCGACTTAAGTACAAGAAGACTCACTCATCTTACTGTCTATGTTTTGAACCATTCCTGTGACACTAGTTATAGATTCAGATGCTTCACTTCAGGTTTATTGTAACCCTCTGACCTTCTTGTTGATGAAGAAACAGAGAAATTGCATCGGAATTAAATACAAAAGGCACAATGCCGACTTGAGTACAAGTAAACTGACTCTTCTTACTGTCTATGTTTTGAACCATTCCTGTGACACTAGTTATAGATTCTGATGCTTCACTTCAGATTTACTGTATCCCTCCGATCTACGTATTGACGTTGACACACAGAAATTGTATCGGAATTAAATACAAAAGGCACAATGCCGACTTAAGTACAAGAAAACTGACTCTTCTTACTGTCTATGTTTTAACCATTCCTGTGACACTAGTTATAGTTTCCGATGCTTCACTTCAGGTTTACTGCATCCCTCTGACCTTCTTTTTGACGATGAAACACTGAAATTGCATCGGAATTAAATACAGATGGCACAATGCCGACTTAAGTACAAGAAAACTGACACTTCTTACTGTCTATGTTTCGAACCATTCCTGTAACACTAATTATACAATCCGATGCGTCACTTCAGTTTTGCTGTATCCCTCTGAGCTTCTTATTGACGATCAAACACAGAAATTGCATCGGAATTAAATATAAAAGGCACAATGCACACTCAAGTACAAGAAGACTGGCTCTTCTTACTGTCTATGTTTTGAATCTTTCCTGTGAGACCAGTTTTAGATTCCGATGCTTGACTTCTGGTTTACTGTATCCCTTGGAATTTCATATTGACGACGAAACACAGAAATTGCATCGTAATTAAATAGAAGAGGCACAATGCCGACTTAAAGTCAAGAAAACTGATTCTTCTTAATGTCTATGTTATGATCCATTCCTGTGACACTAGTTATAGATTCCGATGCTTCACTTCAGGTTTCCTGTATCCCTCTGACCTTCTTATTGACGATGAAACACAGAAATTGCATCGGAATTAATTACAAAAGTCACAATGGAGACTCAACTACAAGAACACTAGCTCTTCTTACTGTCTATGTTTTGAACCTTTCCTGTGCGACCGGTTTTAGATTCCGATGCTTCACTTCAGGTTTACTGTATTCCTTGGCCCTTCTTATTGACGACGAAACACAGAAATTGCATCGGAATTATATAGAAAAGGCACAATGCCGACTTAAATACAAGAAAACTGACTCCTCTTACTGTCTAAGTTGTGAACCATTCCTGTGACACTAGTTATAGATTCCGATGCTTCACTTCAGGTTTGCTGTATCACTCTGACCGTCTTATTTACGATGAAACACAGAAATTAGATCGGAATTAAATACAAAAGGCACAATGCCGACTTAATTATAATAAAACTGACTCTTCTTAATGTCTATGCTTTGAACCTTTGCTGTGACACTAGTTATAGATTCCGATGCTTCACTTCAGGTTTGCTGTATCCCTCTGACCATTTTATTGACGATGAAACACAGAAATTGCATCGGAATTAAATACAAAAGGCACAATACCGACTTAAGTACAAGTAAACTGACTCTTCTTATTGCCTATGTTTTGAACCATTCCTGTGACACTAGTTATATGTACCGATGTCTCACTTCAGGAATACTGTATCCCTCTGACCTTCTTATTGACGATGAAACACAGAAATTGCATCGGAGTGAAACACAAAACGCTCAATGCCAACTTAAGTACAAATAAAATGACTCTTCTTACTGACTATGTTTTGAACCATTCCTGTGACACTAGTTATAGTTGCTGATGCTTCACTACAGGCTTACTGTATCCCCTTGACCTTCTTATTGACGACGAAACACAGAAATTGCATCGGAATTAAATACAAAAGGCACAATGCCGACTTACGCAAAAGAAAACTGACTCTTCTTACTGTCTATGCTTTGAACCATTCCTGTGACACTAGTTATACATTCCGATGCTTCACTTCAGTTTTACTGTATTCCTCTGAGCTTCTTATTGACGATGAAACACAGAAATTGCATCGGAATTAAATACAAAAGGCACAATGCCGACTCAAGTACAAGAAGACTGGCTCTTCTTACTGTCTATGTTTTGAACCTTTCCTGTGAGACCGGTTTTAGATTCCGATGCTTCACTTCAGGTTTACTGCATCCCTCTGACCTTCTTTTAGACGATGAAACACAGAAATTGCATCGGAATTAAATACAAAAGGCACAATACCGACTTAAGTACAAGTAAACTGACTCTTCTTATTGTCTATGATTTGAACCATTTGTGTGACACTAGTTATAGATTCCGATGGTTCACTTCAGGTTTACTGTAACCCTCAGACCTTCTTATTGACGATGAAACAGAGAAATTGCGTCGGAATTGAATACAAAAGGCACAATGCCGACTTAAGTACAAGAAGATTGACTCTTCTTACTGTCTATGTTTTGAACCATTCCTGTGACACTAGTTATATGTACCGATGTCTCACTTCAGGAATACTGTATCCCCCTGACCTTCTTATTGACGACGAAACACAGAAATTGCATCGGAATTAAATACAAAAGGCACAAGGCCGAATTACGCAAAAGAAAACTGACTCTTCTTAATGTCTATGCTTTGAACCATTCCTGTGACACTAGTTATACATTCCGATGCTTCAAATCAGTTTTACTGTATTCCTCTGAGCTTCTTATTGACGATGAAACACAGAAATTGCATCGAAATTAAATACAAAAGGCACAATGCCGACTCAAGTACAAGAAGACTTGCTCTTCTTACTGTCTATGTTTTGAACCTTTCCTGTGAGACCGGTTTTAGATTCCGATGCTTCACTTCAGGTTTACTGTATCACTTGGCCCTTCTTATTGACGACGAAACACAGAAATTGCATCGGAATTATATAGCAAAGGCCCAATGCCGACTTAAATACAAGAAAACTGACTCCTCTTACTGTCTATGTTTTGAACCATTCCTGTGACACTAGTTATAGATTCCGAAGCTTCACTACAGGTTTGCTGTATCACTCTGACCGTCTTATTGACGATGAAACACAGAAATTGCATCGGAATTAAATACAAAAGGCACAATGCCGACTTAATTATAAGAAAACTGACTCTTCTTACTGTCTATGCTTTGAACCATTCCTGTGACACTAGTTATAGATTCCGATGCTTCACTTCAGTTTTACTGTATCCCTCTGAGCTTCTTGATGACGATGAAACTGAGAAATTGCATAGGAATTGAATACAAAAGGCACAATGCCGACTTAAGTACAAGAAGACTGACTCTTCTTACTGTCTATGTATTGAACCATTCCTGTGACATTAGTTACAGATTCCGATGCTTCACTTCAGGTTCACTGTATCCCTCTGACCTTCTTATTGACGATGAAACACAGAAATTGCATCGGAATTATATACAAAAGGCATAATGCCGACTTAAGTACAAGAAAATTGATTCTTCTTATTGTCTATGTTTTGAACCATTCCTGTGACACTAGTTATAGATTCCGATGCCTCACTTCAGGAATACTGTATCCCTCTGACCTTTTTACTGACGATGAAACACAGATATTGCATCGGAATGAACACAAAACGCACAATGCCAACTTAAGTACAAGTATACTGACTCTTCTTACTGTCTATGTTTTGAACCATTCCCGTGTCACTAGTTATAGATTCTGATGCTTCACTACAGGCTTACTGTATCCCTCTGACCTTCTTGTTGACGATGAAACATAGAAATTGCATCGGAATTAAATACAAAAGACACAATGCCGAATTAAGTACAAGTAAACTGACTCTACTTACTGTCAATGTTTGAACCATTCCTGTGACACTAGTTATAGATTACGAAGCTTCACTTCAGGTTTACTGTATCTCTCTGACCTTCAACTTGACGATGAAACACAGAAATTGCATCGGAATTAAATACAAAAGGCACAATGCCGACTCAATTACAAGAAGATTGGCTCTTCTTACTGTCTATGTTTTGAACCTTTCCTGTGAGACCGGTTTTAGATTCCGATGCTTCACTTGAGGGTTACTGTATCCCTCTGACCTTCTTATTGACGATTAAACTCAGAAATTGCATCGGAATTAGATAGAAATGGCACAATGCCGACTTAATTATTAGAAAACTGACTCTTCTTACTGTCTATGCTTTGAAGCATTCCTGTGACACTAGTTATAGATTCCGATGCTTCACTTCAGGTTTACTGTATCCCTCTGACCTCTTTATTGACGATGAAAAACAGAAATTGGATCGGAATTAAATACAAAAGGCACAATGTCGACTTAAGTACTAGTAAACTGACTCTTCTAACTGTCTATGTTTGAGCCATTCCTGTGACACTAGTTATTGATTCCGATGCTTCACTTCAGGTTTACTGTAACCCTCTGAACATCTTATTGACGATGAAACACAGAAATTGCATCTGAATTAAATACAAAACGCACAATGCCGACTTAAGTACAAGAAGACTCACTCTTCTTACTGTCTATGTTTTGAACCATTCCTGTGACACTAGTTATAGATTCCGATGCTTCACTTCAGGTTTATTGTAACCCTCTGACCTTCTTGTTGATGAAGATACACAGAAATTGCATCGGAATTAAATACAAAAGGCACAATGCCGACTTGAGTACAAGTAAACTGACTCTTCTTACTGTCTACGTATTGAACCATTCCTGAGACACTAGCTATAGATTCCGATGCTTCACTTCAGATTTACTGTATCCCTCCGATCTAGGTATTGACGATAACACACAGAAATTGTATCGGAATTAAATACAAAAGGCACAATGCCAACTTAAGTACAAGAAAACTGACTCTTCTTACTGTGTATGTTTTAACCATTCCTGTGACACTAGTTATAGATTCCGATGCTTCACTTCAGGTTTACTGCATCCCTCTGACCTTCTTTTTGACGATGAAACACAGAAATTGCATCGGAATTAAATACAAAAGGCACAATGCCGACTTGAGTACAAGTAAACTGACTCTTCTTACTGTCTACGTATTGAACCATTCCTGAGACACTAGTTATAGATTCCGATGCTTCACTTCAGATTTACTGTATCCCTCCGATCTAGGTATTGACGATAACACACAGAAATTGTATCGGAATTAAATACAAAAGGCACAATGCCAACTTAAGTACAAGAAAACTGACTCTTCTTACTGTGTATGTTTTAACCATTCCTGTGACACTAGTTATAGATTCCGATGCTTCACTTCAGGTTTACTGTATCCCTCTGACCTTCTTTTTGACGATGAAACACAGAAATTGCGTCGGAATTAAATACAGATGGCACAATGCCGACTTAAGTACAAGAAAACTGACACTTCTTACTGTCTATGTTTCGAACCATTCCTGTGACACAAGTTATAGATTTCGATACTTCACTTCAGGTTTACTGCATCCCTCTGACCTTCTTATTGACGATGAAACACAGAAATTGCATCGAAATTAAATACAAAAGGCACAATGCCGACTCAAGTACAAGAAGACTGGCTCTTCTTACTGTCTATGTTTTGAACCTTTCCTGTGAGACCGGTTTTAGATTCCGATGCTTCACTTCAGGTTTACTGCATCCCTCTGACCTTCTTTTTGACGATGAAACACAGAAATTGCATCGGAATTAAATACAGATGGCACAATGCCGACTTAAGTACAAGAAAACTGACACTTCTTACTGTCTATGTTTCGAACCATTCCTGTGACACTAGTTATACATTCCGATGCGTCACTTCAGTTTTGCTGTATCCCTCTGAGCTTCTTATTGACGATCAAACACAGAAATTGCATCGGAATTAAATATAAAAGGCACAATGCACACTCAAGTACAAGAAGACTGGCTCTTCTTACTGTCTATGTTTTGAACCTTTCCTGTGAGACCAGTTTTAGATTCCGATGCTTGACTTCTGGTTTACTGTATCCCTTGGAATTTCATATTGACGACGAAACACAGAAATTGCATCGTAATTAAATAGAAAAGGCACAATGCCGACTTAAGGTCAAGAAAACTGATTCTTCTTAATGTCTATGTTATGATCCATTCCTGTGACACTAGTTATAGATTCCGATGCTTCACTTCAGGTTTCCTGTATCCCTCTGACCTTCTTATTGACGATGAAACACAGAAATTGCATCGGAATTAAATACAAAAGTCACAATGGAGACTCAACTACAAGAAGACTAGCTCTTCTTACTGTCTATGTTTTGAACCTTTCCTGTGAGACCGGTTTTAGATTCCGATGCTTCACTTCAGGTTTACTCTATCCCTTGGCCCTTCTTATTGACGACGAAACACAGAAATTGCATCGGAATTATATAGAAAAGGCACAATGCCGACTTAAATACAAGAAAACTGACCCCTCTTACTGTCTAAGTTGTGAACCATTCCTGTGACACTAGTTATAGATTCCGATGCTTCACTTCAGGTTTGCTGTATCACTCTGACCGTCTTATTGACGATGAAACACAGAAATTGCATCGGAATTAAATACAAAAGGCACAATGCCGACTTAATTATAATAATACTGACTCTTCTTACTGTCTATGCTTTGAACCATTCCTGTGACACTAGTTATAGATTCCGATGCTTCACTTCAGGTTTGCTGTATCCCTCTGACCTTTTTATTGACGATGAAACACAGAAATTGCATCGGAAATAAATATAAAAGGCACATTGCCGACTTAAGTACAAGTAAACTGACTCTTCTTACTGTCTATGATTTGAACCATTTGTGTGACACTAGTTATAGATTCCGATGCTTCACTTCAGGTCTACTGTAACCCTCAGACCTTCTTATTGACGATGAAACAGAGAAATTGCATCGGAATTGAATACAAAAGGCACAATGACGACTTAAGTACAAGAAGACTGACTCTTCTTACTGTCTATGTTTTGAACCATTCCTATGACACTAGTTACAGATTCCGATGCTTCACTTCAAGTTCACTGTATCCCTCTGACCTTCTATTTGACGATGAAACACAGAAAATGCATCGGAATTATATACAAAAGGCACCATGCCGACTTAAATACAAGAAAATTGACTCTTCTTATTGTCTACGTTTTCAACCATTCCTGTGACACTAGTTATAGATACCGATGTCTCACTTCAGGAATACTGTATCCCTCTGACCTTCTTATTGACGATGAAACACAGAAATTGCATCGGAGTGAAACACAAAACGCTCAATGCCAACTTAAGTACAAATAAACTGACTCTTCTTACTGACTATGTTTTGAACCTTTCCTGTGACACTAGTTTTTGATTCCGATGCTTCACTTCAAGTTTACTGTAACCCTCTGAACATCTTATTGACGATGAAACACAGAAATTTCATCGGAATTAAATACAAAACGCACAATGCCGACTTAAGTACAAGAAGACTCACTCATCTTACTGTCTATGTTTTGAACCATTCCTGTGACACTAGTTATAGATTCAGATGCTTCACTTCAGGTTTATTGTAACCCTCTGACCGTCTTGTTGATGAAGAAACAGAGAAATTGCATCGGAATTAAATACAAAAGGCACAATGCCGACTTGAGTACAAGTAAACTGACTCTTCTTACTGTCTATGTTTTGAACCATTCCTGTGACACTAGTTATAGATTCTGATGCTTCACTTCAGATTTACTGTATCCCTCCGATCTACGTATTGACGTTGACACACAGAAATTGTATCGGAATTAAATACAAAAGGCACAATGCCCACTTAAGTACAAGAAAACTTACTCTTCTTACTGTCTATGTTTTAACCATTCCTATGACACTAGTTATAGTTTCCGATGCTTCACTTCAGGTTTACTGCATCCCTCTGACCTTCTTTTTGACGATGAAACACAGAAATTGCATCGGAATTAAATACAGATGGCACAATGCCGACTTAAGTACAAGAAAACTGACACTTCTTACTGTCTATGTTTCGAACCATTCCTGTAACACTAATTATACAATCCGATGCGTCACTTCAGTTTTGCTGTATCCCTCTGAGCTTCTTATTGACGATCAAACACAGAAATTGCATCGGAATTAAATATAAAAGGCACAATGCACACTCAAGTACAAGAAGACTGGCTCTTCTTACTGTCTATGTTTTGAATCTTTCCTGTGAGACCAGTTTTAGATTCCGATGCTTGACTTCTGGTTTACTGTATCCCTTGGAATTTCATATTGACGACGAAACACAGAAATTGCATCGTAATTAAATAGAAGAGGCACAATGCCGACTTAAAGTCAAGAAAACTGATTCTTCTTAATGTCTATGTTATGATCCATTCCTGTGACACTAGTTATAGATTCCGATGCTTCACTTCAGGTTTCCTGTATCCCTCTGACCTTCTTATTGACGATGAAACACAGAAATTGCATCGGAATTAATTACAAAAGTCACAATGGAGACTCAACTACAAGAACACTAGCTCTTCTTACTGTCTATGTTTTGAACCTTTCCTGTGCGACCGGTTTTAGATTCCGATGCTTCACTTCAGGTTTACTGTATTCCTTGGCCCTTCTTATTGACGACGAAACACAGAAATTGCATCGGAATTATATAGAAAAGGCACAATGCCGACTTAAATACAAGAAAACTGACTCCTCTTACTGTCTAAGTTGTGAACCATTCCTGTGACACTAGTTATAGATTCCGATGCTTCACTTCAGGTTTGCTGTATCACTCTGACCGTCTTATTTACGATGAAACACAGAAATTAGATCGGAATTAAATACAAAAGGCACAATGCCGACTTAATTATAATAAAACTGACTCTTCTTAATGTCTATGCTTTGAACCTTTGCTGTGACACTAGTTATAGATTCCGATGCTTCACTTCAGGTTTGCTGTATCCCTCTGACCATTTTATTGACGATGAAACACAGAAATTGCATCGGAATTAAATACAAAAGGCACAACACCGACTTAAGTACAAGTAAACTGACTCTTCTTATTGCCTATGTTTTGAACCATTCCTGTGACACTAGTTATATGTACCGATGTCTCACTTCAGGAATACTGTATCCCTCTGACCTTCTTATTGACGATGAAACACAGAAATTGCATCGGAATTAAATACAAAAGGCACAATGCCGACTTACGCAAAAGAAAACTGACTCTTCTTACTGTCTATGCTTTGAACCATTCCTGTGACACTAGTTATACATTCCGATGCTTCACTTCAGTTTTACTGTATTCCTCTGAGCTTCTTATTGACGATGAAACACAGAAATTGCACCGGAATTAAATACAAAAGGCACAATGCCGACTCAAGTACAAGAAGACTGGCTCTTCTTACTGTCTATGTTTTGAACCTTTCCTGTGAGACCGGTTTTCGATTCCGATGCTTCACTTCAGGTTTACTGCATCCCTCTGACCTTCTTTTTGACGATGAAACACAGAAATTGCATCGGAATTAAATACAAAAGGCACAATACCGACTTAAATACAAGAAAACTGACTCCTATTACTGTCTATGTTTTGAACCATTCCTGTGACACTAGTTATAGATTCCGACGCTTCACTACAGGTTTGCTGTATCACTCTGACCGTCTTATTGACGATGAAACACAGAAATTGCATCGGAATTAAATACAAAAGGCACAATGCCGACTTAATTATAAGAAAACTGACTCTTCTTACTGTCTATGATTTGAACCATTCCTGTGACACTAGTTATAGATTCCGATGCTTCACTTCAGTTTTACTGTATCCCTCTGAGCTTCTTGATGACGATGAAACAGAGAAATTGCATAGGAATTGAATACAAAAGGCACAATGCCGACTTAAGTACAAGAAGACTGACTCTTCTTACTGTCTATGTATTGAACCATTCCTGTGACATTAGTTACAGATTCCGATGCTTCACTTCAGGTTCACTGTATCCCTCTGACCTTCTTATTGACGATGATACACAGAAATTGCATCGGAATTATATACAAAAGGCATAATGCCGACTTAAGTACAAGAAAATTGATTCTTCTTATTGTCTATGTTTTGAACCATTCCTGTGACACTAGTTATAGATTCCGATGCCTCACTTCAGGAATACTGTATCCCTCTGACCATTTTACTGACGATGAAACACAGATATTGCATCGGAATGAACACAAAACGCACAATGCAGACTTAAGTACAAGTATACTGACTCTTCTTACTGTCTATGTTTTGAACCATTCCCGTGACACTAGTTATAGATTCTGATGCTTCACTACAGGCTTACTGTATCCCTCTGACCTTCTTGTTGACGATGAAACACAGAAATTGCATCGGAATTAAATACAAAAGACACAATGCCGAATTAAGTACAAGTAAACTGACTCTACTTACTGTCAATGTTTGAACCATTCCTGTGACACTAGTTATAGATTACGAAGCTTCACTTCAGGTTTACTGTATCTCTCTGACCTTCAACTTGACGATGAAACACAGAAATTGCATCGGAATTAAATACAAAAGGCACAATGCCGACTCAATTACAAGAAGATTGGCTCTTCTTACTGTCTATGTTTTGAACCTTTCCTGTGAGACCGGTTTTAGATTCCGATGCTTCACTTCAGGGTTACTGTATCCCTCTGACCTTCTTATTGACGATTAAACTCAGAAATTGCATCGGAATTAGATACAAATGGCACAATGCCGACTTAATTATTAGAAAACTGACTCTTCTTACTGTCTATGCTTTGAAGCATTCCTGTGACACTAGTTATAGATTCCGATGCTTCACTTCAGGTTTACTGTATCCCTCTGACCTCTTTATTGACGATGAAAAACAGAAATTGGATCGGAATTAAATACAAAAGGCACAATGTCGACTTAAGTACTAGTAAACTGACTCTTCTAACTGTCTATGTTTGAACCATTCCTGTGACACTAGTTATTGATTCCGATGCTGCACTTCAGGTTTACTGTAACCCTCTGAACATCTTATTGACGATGAAACACAGAAATTGCATCGGAATTAAATACAAAACGCACAATGCCGACTTAAGTACAAGAAGACTCACTCTTCTTACTGTCTATGTTTTGAACCATTCCTGTGACACTAGTTATAGATTCCGATGCTTCACTTCAGGTTTATTGTAACCCTCTGACCTTCTTGTTGATGAAGATACACAGAAATTGCATCGGAATTAAATACAAAAGGCACAATGCCGACTTGAGTACAAGTAAACTGACTCTTCTTACTGTCTACGTATTGAACCATTCCTGAGACACTAGTTATAGATTCCGATGCTTCACTTCAGATTTACTGTATCCCTCCGATCTAGGTATTGACGATAACACACAGAAATTGTATCAGAATTAAATACAAAAGGCACAATGCCGACTTAAGTACAAGAAAACTGACTCTTCTTACTGTGTATGTTTTAACCATTCCTGTGACACTAGTTATAGATTCCGATGCTTCACTTCAGGTTTACTGTATCCCTCTGACCTTCTTTTTGACGATGAAACACAGAAATTGCATCGGAATTAAATACAGATGGCACAATGCCGACTTAAGTACAAGAAAACTGACACTTCTTACTGTCTATGTTTCGAACCATTCCTGTGACACTAGTTATAGATTTCGATACTTCACTTCAGGTTTACAGCATCCCTCTGACCTTCTTATTGACGATGAAACACAGAAATTGCATCGAAATTAAATACAAAAGGCACAATGCCGACTCAAGTACAAGAAGACTGGCTCTTCTTACTGTCTATGTTTTGAACCTTTCCTGTGAGACCGGTTTTAGATTCCGATGCTTCACTTCAGGTTTACTGCATCCCTCTGACCTTCTTTTTGACGATGAAACACAGAAATTGCATCGGAATTAAATACAGATGGCACAATGCCGACTTAAGTACAAGAAAACTGACACTTCTTACTGTCTATGTTTCGAACCATTCCTGTGACACTAGTTATACATTCCGATGCGTCACTTCAGTTTTGCTGTATCCCTCTGAGCTTCTTATTGACGATCAAACACAGAAATTGCATCGGAATTAAATATAAAAGGCACAATGCACACTCAAGTACAAGAAGCCTGGCTCTTCTTACTGTCTATGTTTTGAACCTTTCCTGTGAGACCAGTTTTAGATTCCGATGCTTGACTTCTGGTTTACTGTATCCCTTGGAATTTCATATTGACGACGAAACACAGAAATTGCATCGTAATTAAATAGAAAAGGCACAATGCCGACTTAAGGTCAAGAAAACTGATTCTTCTTAATGTCTATGTTATGATCCATTCCTGTGACACTAGTTATAGATTCCGATGCTTCACTTCAGGTTTCCTGTATCCCTCTGACCTTCTTATTGACGATGAAACACAGAAATTGCATCGGAATTAAATACAAAAGTCTCAATGGAGACTCAACTACAAGAAGACTAGCTCTTCTTACTGTCTATGTTTTGAACCTTTCCTGTGAGACCGGTTTTAGATTCCGATGCTTCACTTCGGGTTTACTCTATCCCTTGGCCCTTCTTATTGACGACGAAACCCAGAAATTGCATCGGAATTATATAGAAAAGGCACAATGCCGACTTAAATACAAGAAAACTGACCCCTCTTACTGTCTAAGTTGTGAACCATTCCTGTGACACTAGTTATAGATTCCGATGCTTCACTTCAGGTTTGCTGTATCACTCTGACCGTCTTATTGACGATGAAACACAGAAATTGCATCGGAATTAAATACAAAAGGCACAATGCCGACTTAATTATAATAATACTGACTCTTCTTACTGTCTATGCTTTGAACCATTCCTGTGACACTAGTTATAGATTCCGATGCTTCACTTCAGGTTTGCTGTATCCCTCTGACCTTTTTATTGACGATGAAACACAGAAATTGCATCGGAATTAAATACAAAAGGCACAATACCGACTTAAGTACAAGTAAACTGACTCTTCTTATTGTCTATGATTTAAACCATTTGTGTGACACTAGTTATAGATTCCGATGCTTCACTTCAGGTTTACTGTAACCCTCAGACCTTCTTATTGACGATGAAACAGAGAAATTGCATCGGAATTGAATACAAAAGGCACAATGCCGACTTAAGTACAAGAAGATTGACTCTTCTTACTGCCTATGTTTTGAACCATTCCTGTGACACTAGTTATATGTACCGATGTCTCACTTCAGGAATACTGTATCCCTCTGACCTTCTTATTGACGACGAAACACAGAAATTGCATCGGAATTAAATACAAAAGGCACAATGCCGACTTACGCAAAAGAAAACTGACTCTTCTTAATGTCTATGCTTTGAACCATTCCTGTGACACTAGTTGTACATTCCGATGCTTCAATTCAGTTTTACTGTATTCCTCTGAGCTTCTTATTGACGATGAATCACAGAAATTGCATCGGAATTAAATACAAAAGGCACAATGCCGACTCAAGTACAAGAAGACTGGCTCTTCTTACTGTCTATGTTTTGAACCTTTCCTGTGAGACCGGTTTTAGATTCCGATGCTTCACTTCAGGTTTACTGTATCCCTTGGCCCTTCTTATTGACGACGAAACACAGAAATTGCATCGGAATTATGTAGAAAAAGCCCAATGCCGACTTAAATACAAGAAAACTGACTCCTCTTACTGTCTATGTTTTGAACCATTCCTGTGACACTAGTTATAGATTCCGATGCTTCACTACAGGTTTGCTGTATCACTCTGACCGTCTTACTGACGATGAAACACAGAAATTGCAGCGGAAATAAATACAAAAGGCACAATGCCGACTTAAGTACAAGAAGACTCACTCTTCTTACTGTCTATGTTTTGAACCATTCCTGTGACACTAGTTATAGATTCCGATGCTTCACTTCAGGTTTATTGTAACCCTCTGACCTTCTTGTTGATGAAGATACACAGAAATTGCATCGGAATTAAATACAAAAGGCACAATGCCGACTTGAGTACAAGTAAACTGACTCTTCTTACTGTCTACGTATTGAACCATTCCTGTGACACTAGTTATAGATTCCGATGCTTCACTTCAGATTTACTGTATCCCTCCGATCTAGGTATTGACGATAACACACAGAAATTGTATCGGAATTAAATACAAAAGGCACAATGCCAACTTAAGTACGAGAAAACTGACTCTTCTTACTGTGTATGTTTTAACCATTCCTGTGACACTAGTTATAGATTCCGACGCTTAACTTCAGGTTTACTGTATCCCTCTGACCTTCTTTTTGACGATGAAACGCAGAAATTGCATCGGAATTAAATACAGATGGCACAATGCCGACTTAAGTACAAGAAAACTGACACTTCTTACTGTCTATGTTTCGAACCATTCCTGTGACACTAGTTATACATTCCGATGCGTCACTTCAGTTTTGCTGTATCCCTCTGAGCTTCTTATTGACGATCAAACACAGAAATTGCATCGGAATTAAATATAAAAGGCACAATGCACACTCAAGTACAAGAAGACTGGCTCTTCTTACTGTCTATGTTTTGAACCTTTCCTGTGAGACCAGTTTTAGATTCCGATGCTTGACTTCTGGTTTACTGTATCCCTTGGAATTCCATATTGACGACGAAACACAGAAATTGCATCGTAATTAAATAGAAAAGGCACAATGCCGACTTAAGGTCAAGAAAACTGATTCTTCTTAATGTCTATGTTATGATCCATTCCTGTGACACTAGTTATAGATTCCGATGCTTCACTTCAGGTTTCCTGTATCCCTCTGACCTTCTTATTGACGATGAAACACAGAAATTGCATCGGAATTAAATACAAAAGTCACAATGGAGACTCAACTACAAGAAGACTAGCTCTTCTTACTGTCTATGTTTTGAACCTTTCCTGTGAGACCAGTTTTAGATTCCGATGCTTCACTTCAGGTTTACTCTATCCCTTGGCCCTTCTTATTGACGACGAAACACAGAAATTGCATCGGAATTATATAGAAAAGGCACAATGCCGACTTAAATACAAGAAAACTCACCCCTCTTACTGTCTAAGTTGTGAACCATTCCTGTGACACTAGTTATAGATTCCGATGCTTCACTTCAGGTTTGCTGTATCACTCTGACCGTCTTATTGACGATGAAACACAGAAATTGCATCGGAATTAAATACAAAAGGCACAATGCCGACTTAATTATAATAATACTGACTCTTCTTACTGTCTATGCTTTGAACCATTCCTGTGACACTAGTTATAGATTCCGATGCTTCACTTCAGGTTTGCTGTATCCCTCTGACCTTTTTATTGACGATGAAACACAGAAATTGCATCGGAAATAAATATAAAAGGCACATTGCCGACTTAAGTACAAGTAAACTGACTCTTCTTACTGTCTATGATTTGAACCATTTGTGTGACACTAGTTATAGATTCCGATGCTTCACTTCAGGTCTACTGTAACCCTCAGACCTTCTTATTGACGATGAAACAGAGAAATTGCATCGGAATTGAATACAAAAGGCACAATGACGACTTAAGTACAAGAAGACTGACTCTTCTTACTGTCTATGTTTTGAACCATTCCTGTGACACTAGTTACAGATTCCGATGCTTCACTTCAAGTTCACTGTATCCCTCTGACCTTCTATTTGACGATGAAACACAGAAAATGCATCGGAATTATATACAAAAGGCACCATGCCGACTTAAATACAAGAAAATTGACTCTTCTTATTGTCTACGTTTTCAACCATTCCTGTGACACTAGTTATAGATACCGATGTCTCACTTCAGGAATACTGTATCCCTCTGACCTTCTTATTGACGATGAAACACAGAAATTGCATCGGAGTGAAACACAAAACGCTCAATGCCAACTTAAGTACAAATAAACTGACTCTTCTTACTGACTATGTTTTGAACCATTCCTGTGACACTAGTTTTTGATTCCGATGCTTCACTTCAAGTTTACTGTAACCCTCTGAACATCTTATTGACGATGAAACACAGAAATTTCATCGGAATTAAATACAAAACGCACAATGCCGACTTAAGTACAAGAAGACTCACTCATCTTACTGTCTATGTTTTGAACCATTCCTGTGACACTAGTTATAGATTCAGATGCTTCACTTCAGGTTTATTGTAACCCTCTGACCGTCTTGTTGATGAAGAAACAGAGAAATTGCATCGGAATTAAATACAAAAGGCACAATGCCGACTTGAGTACAAGTAAACTGACTCTTCTTACTGTCTATGTTTTGAACCATTCCTGTGACACTAGTTATAGATTCTGATGCTTCACTTCAGATTTACTGTATCCCTCCGATCTACGTATTGACGTTGACACACAGAAATTGTATCGGAATTAAATACAAAAGGCACAATGCCCACTTAAGTACAAGAAAACTTACTCTTCTTACTGTCTATGTTTTAACCATTCCTGTGACACTAGTTATAGTTTCCGATGCTTCACTTCAGGTTTACTGCATCCCTCTGACCTTCTTTTTGACGATGAAACACAGAAATTGCATCGGAATTAAATACAGATGGCACAATGCCGACTTAAGTACAAGAAAACTGACACTTCTTACTGTCTATGTTTCGAACCATTCCTGTAACACTAATTATACAATCCGATGCGTCACTTCAGTTTTGCTGTATCCCTCTGAGCTTCTTATTGACGATCAAACACAGAAATTGCATCGGAATTAAATATAAAAGGCACAATGCACACTCAAGTACAAGAAGACTGGCTCTTCTTACTGTCTATGTTTTGAATCTTTCCTGTGAGACCAGTTTTAGATTCCGATGCTTGACTTCTGGTTTACTGTATCCCTTGGAATTTCATATTGACGACGAAACACAGAAATTGCATCGTAATTAAATAGAAGAGGCACAATGCCGACTTAAAGTCAAGAAAACTGATTCTTCTTAATGTCTATGTTATGATCCATTCCTGTGACACTAGTTATAGATTCCGATGCTTCACTTCAGGTTTCCTGTATCCCTCTGACCTTCTTATTGACGATGAAACACAGAAATTGCATCGGAATTAATTACAAAAGTCACAATGGAGACTCAACTACAAGAACACTAGCTCTTCTTACTGTCTATGTTTTGAACCTTTCCTGTGCGACCGGTTTTAGATTCCGATGCTTCACTTCAGGTTTACTGTATTCCTTGGCCCTTCTTATTGACGACGAAACACAGAAATTGCATCGGAATTATATAGAAAAGGCACAATGCCGACTTAAATACAAGAAAACTGACTCCTCTTACTGTCTAAGTTGTGAACCATTCCTGTGACACTAGTTATAGATTCCGATGCTTCACTTCAGGTTTGCTGTATCACTCTGACCGTCTTATTTACGATGAAACACAGAAATTAGATCGGAATTAAATACAAAAGGCACAATGCCGACTTAATTATAATAAAACTGACTCTTCTTAATGTCTATGCTTTGAACCTTTGCTGTGACACTAGTTATAGATTCCGATGCTTCACTTCAGGTTTGCTGTATCCCTCTGACCATTTTATTGACGATGAAACACAGAAATTGCATCGGAATTAAATACAAAAGGCACAATACCGACTTAAGTACAAGTAAACTGACTCTTCTTATTGCCTATGTTTTGAACCATTCCTGTGACACTAGTTATATGTACCGATGTCTCACTTCAGGAATACTGTATCCCTCTGACCTTCTTATTGACGATGAAACACAGAAATTGCATCGGAATTAAATACAAAAGGCACAATGCCGACTTACGCAAAAGAAAACTGACTCTTCTTACTGTCTATGCTTTGAACCATTCCTGTGACACTAGTTATACATTCCGATGCTTCACTTCAGTTTTACTGTATTCCTCTGAGCTTCTTATTGACGATGAAACACAGAAATTGCACCGGAATTAAATACAAAAGGCACAATGCCGACTCAAGTACAAGTAGACTGGCTCTTCTTACTGTCTATGTTTTGAACCTTTCCTGTGAGACCGGTTTTCGATTCCGATGCTTCACTTCAGGTTTACTGCATCCCTCTGACCTTCTTTTTGACGATGAAACACAGAAATTGCATCGGAATTAAATACAAAAGGCACAATACCGACTTAAGTACAAGTAAACTGACTCTTCTTATTGTCTATGATTTGAACCATTTGTGTGACACTAGTTATAGATTCCGATGGTTCACTTCAGGTTTACTGTAACCCTCAGACCTTCTTATTGACGATGAAACAGAGAAATTGCGTCGGAATTGAATACAAAAGGCACAATGCCGACTTAAGTACAAGAAGATTGACTCTTCTTACTGTCTATGTTTTGAACCATTCCTGTGACACTAGTTATATGTACCGATGTCTCACTTCAGGAATACTGTATCCCCCTGACCTTCTTATTGACGACGAAACACAGAAATTGCATCGGAATTAAATACAAAAGGCACAATACCGACTTAAGTACAAGTAAACTGACTCTTCTTATTGTCTATGATTTGAACCATTTGTGTGACACTAGTTATAGATTCCGATGCTTCAATTCAGTTTTACTGTATTCCTCAGAGCTTCTTATTGACGATGAAACACAGAAATTGCATCGAAATTAAATACAAAAGGCACAATGCCGACTCAAGTACAAGAAGACTTGCTCTTCTTACTGTCTATGTTTTGAACCTTTCCTGTGAGACCGGTTTTAGATTCCGATGCTTCACTTCAGGTTTACTGTATCACTTGGCCCTTCTTATTGACGACGAAACACAGAAATTGCATCGGAATTATATAGAAAAGGCCCAATGCCGACTTAAATACAAGAAAACTGACTCCTATTACTGTCTATGTTTTGAACCATTCCTGTGACACTAGTTATAGATTCCGACGCTTCACTACAGGTTTGCTGTATCACTCTGACCGTCTTATTGACGATGAAACACAGAAATTGCATCGGAATTAAATACAAAAGGCACAATGCCGACTTAATTATAAGAAAACTGACTCTTCTTACTGTCTATGATTTGAACCATTCCTGTGACACTAGTTATAGATTCCGATGCTTCACTTCAGTTTTACTGTATCCCTCTGAGCTTCTTGATGACGATGAAACAGAGAAATTGCATAGGAATTGAATACAAAAGGCACAATGCCGACTTAAGTACAAGAAGACTGACTCTTCTTACTGTCTATGTATTGAACCATTCCTGTGACATTAGTTACAGATTCCGATGCTTCACTTCAGGTTCACTGTATCCCTCTGACCTTCTTATTGACGATGAAACACAGAAATTGCATCGGAATTATATACAAAAGGCATAATGCCGACTTAAGTACAAGAAAATTGATTCTTCTTATTGTCTATGTTTTGAACCATTCCTGTGACACTAGTTATAGATTCCGATGCCTCACTTCAGGAATACTGTATCCCTCTGACCATTTTACTGACGATGAAACACAGATATTGCATCGGAATGAACACAAAACGCACAATGCAGACTTAAGTACAAGTATACTGACTCTTCTTACTGTCTATGTTTTGAACCATTCCCGTGACACTAGTTATAGATTCTGATGCTTCACTACAGGCTTACTGTATCCCTCTGACCTTCTTGTTGACGATGAAACACAGAAATTGCATCGGAATTAAATACAAAAGACACAATGCCGAATTAAGTACAAGTAAACTGACTCTACTTACTGTCAATGTTTGAACCATTCCTGTGACACTAGTTATAGATTACGAAGCTTCACTTCAGGTTTACTGTATCTCTCTGACCTTCAACTTGACGATGAAACACAGAAATTGCATCGGAATTAAATACAAAAGGCACAATCTCGACTCAATTACAAGAAGATTGGCTCTTCTTACTGTCTATGTTTTGAACCTTTCCTGTGAGACCGGTTTTAGATTCCGATGCTTCACTTCAGGGTTACTGTATCCCTCTGACCTTCTTATTGACGATTAAACTCAGAAATTGCATCGGAATTAGATACAAATGGCACAATGCCGACTTAATTATTAGAAAACTGACTCTTCTTACTGTCTATGCTTTGAAGCATTCCTGTGACACTAGTTATAGATTCCGATGCTTCACTTCAGGTTTACTGTATCCCTCTGACCTCTTTATTGACGATGAAAAACAGAAATTGGATCGGAATTAAATACAAAAGGCACAATGTCGACTTAAGTACTAGTAAACTGACTCTTCTAACTGTCTATGTTTGAACCATTCCTGTGACACTAGTTATTGATTCCGATGCTTCACTTCAGGTTTACTGTAACCCTCTGAACATCTTATTGACGATGAAACACAGAAATTGCATCGGAATTAAATACAAAACGCACAATGCCGACTTAAGTACAAGAAGACTCACTCTTCTTACTGTCTATGTTTTGAACCATTCCTGTGACACTAGTTATAGATTCCGATGCTTCACTTCAGGTTTATTGTAACCCTCTGACCTTCTTGTTGATGAAGATACACAGAAATTGCATCGGAATTAAATACAAAAGGCACAATGCCGACTTGAGTACAAGTAAACTGACTCTTCTTACTGTCTACGTATTGAACCATTCCTGAGACACTAGTTATAGATTCCGATGCTTCACTTCAGATTTACTGTATCCCTCCGATCTAGGTATTGACGATAACACACAGAAATTGTATCGGAATTAAATACAAAAGGCACATTGCCGACTTAAGTACAAGAAAACTGACTCTTCTTACTGTGTATGTTTTAACCATTCCTGTGACACTAGTTATAGATTCCGATGCTTCACTTCAGGTTTACTGTATCCCTCTGACCTTCTTTTTGACGATGAAACACAGAAATTGCATCGGAATTAAATACAGATGGCACAATGCCGACTTAAGTACAAGAAAACTGACACTTCTTACTGTCTATGTTTCGAACCATTCGTGTGACACTAGTTATAGATTTCGATACTTCACTTCAGGTTTACAGCATCCCTCTGACCTTCTTATTGACGATGAAACACAGAAATTGCATCGAAATTAAATACAAAAGGCACAATGCCGACTCAAGTACAAGAAGACTGGCTCTTCTTACTGTCTATGTTTTGAACCTTTCCTGTGAGACCGGTTTTAGATTCCGATGCTTCACTTCAGGTTTACTGCATCCCTCTGACCTTCTTTTTGACGATGAAACACAGAAATTGCATCGGAATTAAATACAGATGGCACAATGCCGACTTAAGTACAAGAAAACTGACACTTCTTACTGTCTATGTTTCGAACCATTCCTGTGACACTAGTTATACATTCCGATGCGTCACTTCAGTTTTGCTGTATCCCTCTGAGCTTCTTATTGACGATCAAACACAGAAATTGCATCGGAATTAAATATAAAAGGCACAATGCACACTCAAGTACAAGAAGCCTGGCTCTTCTTACTGTCTATGTTTTGAACCTTTCCTGTGAGACCAGTTTTAGATTCCGATGCTTGACTTCTGGTTTACTGTATCCCTTGGAATTTCATATTGACGACGAAACACAGAAATTGCATCGTAATTAAATAGAAAAGGCACAATGCCGACTTAAGGTCAAGAAAACTGATTCTTCTTAATGTCTATGTTATGATCCATTCCTGTGACACTAGTTATAGATTCCGATGCTTCACTTCAGGTTTCCTGTATCCCTCTGACCTTCTTATTGACGATGAAACACAGAAATTGCATCGGAATTAAATACAAAAGTCTCAATGGAGACTCAACTACAAGAAGACTAGCTCTTCTTACTGTCTATGTTTTGAACCTTTCCTGTGAGACCGGTTTTAGATTCCGATGCTTCACTTCAGGTTTACTCTATCCCTTGGCCCTTCTTATTGACGACGAAACACAGAAATTGCATCGGAATTATATAGAAAAGGCACAATGCCGACTTAAATACAAGAAAACTGACCCCTCTTACTGTCTAAGTTGTGAACCATTCCTGTGACACTAGTTATAGATTCCGATGCTTCACTTCAGGTTTGCTGTATCACTCTGACCGTCTTATTGACGATGAAACACAGAAATTGCATCGGAATTAAATACAAAAGGCACAATGCCGACTTAATTATAATAATACTGACTCTTCTTACTGTCTATGCTTTGAACCATTCCTGTGACACTAGTTATAGATTCCGATGCTTCACTTCAGGTTTGCTGTATCCCTCTGACCTTTTTATTGACGATGCAACACAGAAATTGCATCGGAATTAAATACAAAAGGCACAATACCGACTTAAGTACAAGTAAACTGACTCTTCTTATTGTCTATGATTTAAACCATTTGTGTGACACTAGTTATAGATTCCGATGCTTCACTTCAGGTTTACTGTAACCCTCAGACCTTCTTATTGACGATGAAACAGAGAAATTGCATCGGAATTGAATACAAAAGGCACAATGCCGACTTAAGTACAAGAAGATTGACTCTTCTTACTGCCTATGTTTTGAACCATTCCTGTGACACTAGTTATATGTACCGATGTCTCACTTCAGGAATACTGTATCCCTCTGACCTTCTTATTGACGACGAAACACAGAAATTGCATCGGAATTAAATACAAAAGGCACAATGCCGACTTACGCAAAAGAAAACTGACTCTTCTTAATGTCTATGCTTTGAACCATTCCTGTGACACTAGTTGTACATTCCGATGCTTCAATTCAGTTTTACTGTATTCCTCTGAGCTTCTTATTGACGATGAAACACAGAAATTGCATCGGAATTAAATACAAAAGGCACAATGCCGACTCAAGTACAAGAAGACTGGCTCTTCTTACTGTCTATGTTTTGAACCTTTCCTGTGAGACCGGTTTTAGATTCCGATGCTTCACTTCAGGTTTACTGTATCCCTTGGCCCTTCTTATTGACGACGAAACACAGAAATTGCATCGGAATTATGTAGAAAAAGCCCAATGCCGACTTAAATACAAGAAAACTGACTCCTCTTACTGTCTATGTTTTGAACCATTCCTGTGACACTAGTTATAGATTCCGATGCTTCACTACAGGTTTGCTGTATCACTCTGACCGTCTTACTGACGATGAAACACAGAAATTGCAGCGGAAATAAATACAAAAGGCACAATGCCGACTTAAGTACAAGAAGACTCACTCTTCTTACTGTCTATGTTTTGAACCATTCCTGTGACACTAGTTATAGATTCCGATGCTTCACTTCAGGTTTATTGTAACCCTCTGACCTTCTTGTTGATGAAGATACACAGAAATTGCATCGGAATTAAATACAAAAGGCACAATGCCGACTTGAGTACAAGTAAACTGACTCTTCTTACTGTCTACGTATTGAACCATTCCTGTGACACTAGTTATAGATTCCGATGCTTCACTTCAGATTTACTGTATCCCTCCGATCTAGGTATTGACGATAACACACAGAAATTGTATCGGAATTAAATACAAAAGGCACAATGCCAACTTAAGTACAAGAAAACTGACTCTTCTTACTGTGTATGTTTTAACCATTCCTGTGACACTAGTTATAGATTCCGACGCTTAACTTCAGGTTTACTGTATCCCTCTGACCTTCTTTTTGACGATGAAACACAGAAATTGCATCGGAATTAAATACAGATGGCACAATGCCGACTTAAGTACAAGAAAACTGACACTTCTTACTGTCTATGTTTCGAACCATTCCTGTGACACTAGTTATAGATTTCGATACTTCACTTCAGGTTTACTGCATCCCTCTGACCTTCTTATTGACGATGAAACACAGAAATTGCATCGAAATTAAATACAAAAGGCACAATGCCGACTCAAGTACAAGAAGACTGGCTCTTCTTACTGTCTATGTTTTGAACCTTTCCTGTGAGACCGGTTTTAGATTCCGATGCTTCACTTCAGGTTTACTGCATCCCTCTGACCTTCTTTTTGACGATGAAACACAGAAATTGCATCGGAATTAAATACAGATGGCACAATGCCGACTTAAGTACAAGAAAACTGACACTTCTTACTGTCTATGTTTCGAACCATTCCTGTGACACTAGTTATACATTCCGATGCGTCACTTCAGTTTTGCTGTATCCCTCTGAGCTTCTTATTGACGATCAAACACAGAAATTGCATCGGAATTAAATATAAAAGGCACAATGCACACTCAAGTACAAGAAGCCTGGCTCTTCTTACTGTCTATGTTTTGAACCTTTCCTGTGAGACCCGTTTTAGATTCCGATGCTTGACTTCTGGTTTACTGTATCCCTTGGAATTTCATATTGACGACGAAACACAGAAATTGCATCGTAATTAAATAGAAAAGGCACAATGCCGACTTAAGGTCAAGAAAACTGATTCTTCTTAATGTCTATGTTATGATCCATTCCTGTGACACTAGTTATAGATTCCGATGCTTCACTTCAGGTTTCGTGTATCCCTCTGACCTTCTTATTGACGATCAAACACAGAAATTGCATCGGAATTATATAGAAAAGGCACAATGCCGACTTAAATACAAGAAAACTGACCCCTCTTACTGTCTAAGTTGTGAACCATTCCTGTGACACTAGTTATAGATTCCGATGCTTCACTTCAGGTTTGCTGTATCACTCTGACCGTCTTATTGACGATGAAACACAGAAATTGCATCGGAATTAAATACAAAAGGCACAATGCCGACTTAATTATAATAATACTGACTCTTCTTACTGTCTATGCTTTGAACCATTCCTGTGACACTAGTTATAGATTCCAATGCTTCACTTCAGGTTTGCTGTATCCCTCTGACCTTTTTATTGACGATGAAACACAGAAATTGCATCGGAATTAAATACAAAAGGCACAATACCGACTTAAGTACAAGTAAACTGACTCTTCTTATTGTCTCTGATTTAAACCATTTGTGTGACACTAGTTATAGATTCCGATGCTTCACTTCAGGTTTACTGTAACCCTCAGACCTTCTTATTGACGATGAAACAGAGAAATTGCATCGGAATTGAATACAAAAGGCAGAATGCCGACTTAAGTACAAGAAGATTGACTCTTCTTACTGTCTATGTTTTGAACCATTCCGGTGACACTAGTTATATGTACCGATGTCTCACTTCAGGTTTACTGTAACCCTCAGACCTTCTTATTGACGATGAAACACAGAAATTGCATCGGAATTAAATACAAAAGGCACAATGCCGACTCAAGTACAAGAAGACTGGCTCTTCTTACTGTCTATGTTTTGAACCATTCCTGTGAGACCGGTTTTAGATTCCGATGCTTCACTTCAGGTTTACTGTATCCCTTGGCCCTTCTTATTGACGACGAAACACAGAAATTGCATCGGAATTATATAGAAAAAGCCCAATGCCGACTTAAATACAAGAAAACTGACTCCTCTTACTGTCTATGTCTTGAACCATTCCTGTGACACTAGTTATAGATTCCGATGCTACACTACAGGTTTGCTGTATCACTCTGACCGTCTTATTGACGATGAAACACAGAAATTGCAGCGGAATTTAATACAAAAGGCACAATGCCGACTTAATTATAAGAAAACTGACTCTTCTTACTGTCTATGCTTTGAACCATTCCTGTGACACTAGTTACAGATTCCGATGCTTCACTTCAGTTTTACTGTATCCCTCTGAGCTTCTTATTGACGATGAAACAGAGAAATTGCATAGGAATTGAATGCAAAAGGCACAATGCCGACTTAAGTACAAGAAGACTGACTCTTCTTACTGTCTATGTTTTGAACCATTCCTGTGACATTAGTTACAGATTCCGATGCTTCACTTCAGGTTCCCTGTATCCCTCTGACCTTCTTATTGACGATGAAACACAGAAATTGCATCGGAATTATATACAAAAGGCATAATGCCGACTTAAGTACAAGAAAATTGACTCTTCTTATTGTCTATGTTTTGAACCATTCCTGTGACACTAGTTATAGATTCCGATGCCTCACTTCAGGAATACTGTATCCCTCTGACCTTTTTATTGACGATGAAACACAGATATTGCATCGGAATGAACACAAAACGCTCAATGCCAACTTAAGTACAAGTATACTGACTCTTCTTACTGTCTATGTTTTGAACCATTCCTGTGACACTAGTTATTGATTCCGATGCTTCACTTCAGGTTTACTGTAACCCTCTGAACATCTTATTGACGATGAAACACAGAAATTGCATCGGAATTAAATACAAAACGTACAATGACGACTTAAGTACAAGAAGACTCACTCTTCTTACTGTCTATGTTTTGAACCATTCCTGTGACACTAGTTATAGATTCCGATGCTTCACTTCAGGTTTATTGTAACCCTCTGACCTTCTTGTTGATGAAGAAACACAGAAATTGCATCGGAATTAAATACAAAAGGCACAATGCCGACTTGAGTACAAGTAAACTGACTCTTCTTACTGTCTACGTTTTGAACCATTCCTGTGACACTAGTTATAGATTCCGATGCTTCACTTCAGATTTACTGTATCCCTCCGATCTAGGTATTGACGATAACACACAGAAATTGTATCGGAATTAAATACAAAAGGCACAATGCCAACTTAAGTACAAGAAAACTGACTCTTCTTACTGTCTATGTTTTAACCATTCCTGTGACACTAGTTATAGATTCCGATGCTTCACTTCAGGTTTACTGTATCCCTCTGACCTTCTTTTTGACGATGAAACACAGAAATTGCATCGGAATTAAATACAGATGGCACAATGCCGACTTAAGTACAAGAAAACTGACACTTCTTACTGTCTATGTTTCGAACCATTCCTGTGACACTAGTTATAGATTCCGATACTTCACTTCAGGTTTACTGCATCCCTCTGACCTTCTTATTGACGATGAAACACAGAAATTGCATCGGAATTAAATACAAAAGGCACATTGCCGACTTAAGTACAAGAAAACTAACTCTTCTTACTGTTTATGTTTTGAACCATTCCTGTGACACTAGTTATAGATTGCGATGCTCCACTTCAGGTTTACTGTATCCCTCTGACCTTCATATTGACGATGAAACACAGAAATTGCATCGGAATTAAATACAAAAGGCACAATGCCGTCTTAAGTACAAGAAAACTGACGCTTCTTACTGTTTATGTTTTGAACCATTCCTGTGACACTAGTTATAGATTCCGATGCTTCACTTCAGGCTTACTGTATCCCTCTGATCTTCTTATTGACGATGAAACACAGATATTGCATCGAAATTAAATACAAAAGGCACAATGCCGACTTAAGTACAAGAAGACTGACCTTTCTTACTGTCTATGTTTTGATCCATTCCTGTGACACTAGTTATAGATTCCGAAGCTTCACTTCAGGTTTACTGTATCCCTCTGACCTTCGTATTGACGATGAAACACAGAAATTGCAATGTAATTAAATGCAAAAGGCACAATGCCGACTTAAGTACAAAATGACTGACTCTTCTTACTCAGTATGTTTTGAACCATTCCTATGACACTAGTTATAGATTATGATGCTTCACTTCAGGTTTACTGTATCACTCCGAACGTCTTATTGACGATGAATCACAGAAATTGCATCGGAATTAAATACAAAAGGCTCAATGCCAACTCAAGTACAAGAAGACTGGCTCTTCTTACTGTCTATGTTTTGAACCGATCCTGTGACACTAGTTATAGATTCCGATGCTTCACTTCAGGTTTACTGTATCATTCTGACCTTCATATTGACGATACAACACAGAAATTGCATCGGAATTATATACAGGAGGCACAATTCCGTATTAAGTACAAGATGACTGACTCTTCTTACTGTCTACGTTTTGAACCATTCCAGTGACACTAGTTATAGATTCCGATGCTTCACATCAGGTTTACTGTATCCCTCTGACCTTCTTATTGACGATGAAACACAGAAATTGCATCTTAATTAAAATCAAAAGGCACAATGCCGACTTAAGTACAAGAAAACTGACTCTTCTTACTGTCTATGTTTTGAACCATTCCTGTGACACTAGTTATAGATTCCGATGCTTCACTTCAGGTTTATTGTAACCCTCTGACCTTCTTGTTGATGAAGAAACACAGAAATTGCATCGGAATTAAATACAAAAGGCACAATGCCGACTTGAGTACAAGTAAACTGACTCTTCTTACTGTCTACGTTTTGAACCATTCCTGTGACACTAGTTATAGATTCCGATGCTTCACTTCAGATTTACTGTATCCCTCCGATCTAGGTATTGACGATAACACACAGAAATTGTATCGGAATTAAATACAAAAGGCACAATGCCAACTTAAGTACAAGAAAACTGACTCTTCTTACTGTCTATGTTTTAACCATTCCTGTGACACTAGTTATAGATTCCGATGCTTCACTTCAGGTTTACTGTATCCCTCTGACCTTCTTTTTGACGATGAAACACAGAAATTGCATCGGAATTAAATACAGATGGCACAATGCCGACTTAAGTACAAGAAAACTGACACTTCTTACTGTCTATGTTTCGAACCATTCCTGTGACACTAGTTATAGATTCCGATACTTCACTTCAGGTTTACTGCATCCCTCTGACCTTCTTATTGACGATGAAACACAGAAATTGCATCGGAATTAAATACAAAAGGCACATTGCCGACTTAAGTACAAGAAAACTAACTCTTCTTACTGTTTATGTTTTGAACCATTCCTGTGACACTAGTTATAGATTGCGATGCTCCACTTCAGGTTTACTGTATCCCTCTGACCTTCATATTGACGATGAAACACAGAAATTGCATCGGAATTAAATACAAAAGGCACAATGCCGTCTTAAGTACAAGAAAACTGACGCTTCTTACTGTTTATGTTTTGAACCATTCCTGTGACACTAGTTATAGATTCCGATGCTTCACTTCAGGCTTACTGTATCCCTCTGATCTTCTTATTGACGATGAAACACAGATATTGCATCGAAATTAAATACAAAAGGCACAATGCCGACTTAAGTACAAGAAGACTGACCTTTCTTACTGTCTATGTTTTGATCCATTCCTGTGACACTAGTTATAGATTCCGAAGCTTCACTTCAGGTTTACTGTATCCCTCTGACCTTCGTATTGACGATGAAACACAGAAATTGCAATGTAATTAAATGCAAAAGGCACAATGCCGACTTAAGTACAAAATGACTGACTCTTCTTACTCAGTATGTTTTGAACCATTCCTATGACACTAGTTATAGATTATGATGCTTCACTTCAGGTTTACTGTATCACTCCGAACGTCTTATTGACGATGAATCACAGAAATTGCATCGGAATTAAATACAAAAGGCTCAATGCCAACTCAAGTACAAGAAGACTGGCTCTTCTTACTGTCTATGTTTTGAACCGATCCTGTGACACTAGTTATAGATTCCGATGCTTCACTTCAGGTTTACTGTATCATTCTGACCTTCATATTGACGATACAACACAGAAATTGCATCGGAATTATATACAGGAGGCACAATTCCGTATTAAGTACAAGATGACTGACTCTTCTTACTGTCTACGTTTTGAACCATTCCAGTGACACTAGTTATAGATTCCGATGCTTCACATCAGGTTTACTGTATCCCTCTGACCTTCTTATTGACGATGAAACACAGAAATTGCATCTTAATTAAAATCAAAAGGCACAATGCCGACTTAAGTACAAGAAAACTGACTCTTCTTACTGTCTATGTTTTGAACCATTCCTGTGACACTAGTAATAGATTCCGATGCTTCACTTCAGGTTTACTGTATCCCTCTGACCTTCTTATTGACGACGAAACACAGAAACAGCATCGGAATTTAATACAAAAGCCACAATGCCGACTTAAGTTTAAGTAAACTTACTCTTCTTACTGTCTAAGTTGTGAACCATTCCTGTGACACTAGTTATAGATTCCAATGCTTCACTTCATGATTACTGTAACCCTCTGACCATCTTACTGACGATGAAACACAGAAATCGCATCGGAATTAAAAACAAAAGGCAGAATGCCGACTTAAGTACAGGAAGACTGACTCTTCTTACTGTCTATGTTATGAACCATTCCCGTGACACTAGTTATAGATTCCGATGCTTCACTTCAGGTTTACTGCATCCCTCTGTCCTTCCTATTGACGATGAAACACAGAAATTGCATCGGAATTAAATACAAAAGGCAAAATGCCGACTTGAGTACAAGTACACTGACTCTTCTTACTGTCTATGTTTTGAACCATTCCCGTGACACTAGTTATAGATTCTGATGCTTCACTACAGGCTTACTGTATCCCTCTGACCTTCTTGTTGACGATGAAACACAGAAATTGCATCGGAATTAAATACAAAAGACACAATGCCGAATTAAGTACAAGTAAACTGACTCTACTTACTGTCAATGTTTGAACCATTCCTGTGACACTAGTTATAGATTACGAAGCTTCACTTCAGGTTTACTGTATCTCTCTGACCTTCAACTTGACGATGAAACACAGAAATTGCATCGGAATTAAATACAAAAGGCACAATGCCGACTCAATTACAAGAAGATTGGCTCTTCTTACTGTCTATGTTTTGAACCTTTCCTGTGAGACCGGTTTTAGATTCCGATGCTTCACTTCAGGGTTACTGTATCCCTCTGACCTTCTTATTGACGATTAAACTCAGAAATTGCATCGGAATTAGATACAAATGGCACAATGCCGACATAATTATTAGAAAACTGACTCTTCTTACTGTCTATGCTTTGAAGCATTCCTGTGACACTAGTTATAGATTCCGATGCTTCACTTCAGGTTTACTGTATCCCTCTGACCTCTTTATTGACGATGAAAAACAGAAATTGGATCGGAATTAAATACAAAAGGCACAATGTCGACTTAAGTACTAGTAAACTGACTCTTCTAACTGTCTATGTTTGAACCATTCCTGTGACACTAGTTATTGATTCCGATGCTTCACTTCAGGTTTACTGTAACCCTCTGAACATCTTATTGACGATGAAACACAGAAATTGCATCGGAATTAAATACAAAACGCACAATGCCGACTTAAGTACAAGAAGACTCACTCTTCTTACTGTCTATGTTTTGAACCATTCCTGTGACACTAGTTATAGATTCCGATGCTTCACTTCAGGTTTATTGTAACCCTCTGACCTTCTTGTTGATGAAGATACACAGAAATTGCATCGGAATGAAATACAAAATTCACAATGCCGACTTGAGTACAAGTAAACTGACTCTTCTTACTGTCTACGTATTGAACCATTCCTGAGACACTAGTTATAGATTCCGATGCTTCACTTCAGATTTACTGTATCCCTCCGATCTAGGTATTGACGATAACACACAGAAATTGTATCGGAATTAAATACAAAAGGCACAATGCCGACTTAAGTACAAGAAAACTGACTCTTCTTACTGTGTATGTTTTAACCATTCCTGTGACACTAGTTATAGGTTCCGATGCTTCACTTCAGGTTTACTGTATCCCTCTGACCTTCTTTTTGACGATGAAACACAGAAATTGCATCGGAATTAAATACAGATGGCACAATGCCGACTTAAGTACAAGAAAACTGACACTTCTTACTGTCTATGTTTCGAACCATTCCTGTGACACTAGTTATAGATTTCGATACTTCACTTCAGGTTTACAGCATCCCTCTGACCTTCTTATTGACGATGAAACACAGAAATTGCATCGAAATTAAATACAAAAGGCACAATGCCGACTCAAGTACAAGAAGACTGGCTCTTCTTACTGTCTATGTTTTGAACCTTTCCTGTGAGACCGGTTTTAGATTCCGATGCTTCACTTCAGGTTTACTGCATCCCTCTGACCTTCTTTTTGACGATGAAACACAGAAATTGCATCGGAATTAAATACAGATGGCACAATGCCGACTTAAGTACAAGAAAACTGACACTTCTTACTGTCTATGTTTCGAACCATTCCTGTGACACTAGTTATACATTCCGATGCGTCACTTCAGTTTTGCTGTATCCCTCTGAGCTTCTTATTGACGATCAAACACAGAAATTGCATCGGAATTAAATATAAAAGGCACAATGCACACTCAAGTACAAGAAGACTGGCTCTTCTTACTGTCTATGTTTTGAACCTTTCCTGTGAGACCAGTTTTAGATTCCGATGCTTGACTTCTGGTTTACTGAATCCCTTGGAATTTCATATTGACGACGAAACACAGAAATTGCATCGTAATTAAATAGAAAAGGCACAATGCCGACTTAAGGTCAAGAAAACTGATTCTTCTTAATGTCTATGTTATGATCCATTCCTGTGACACTAGTTATAGATTCCGATGCTTCACTTCAGGTTTCCTGTATCCCTCTGACCTTCTTATTGACGATGAAACACAGAAATTGCATCGGAATTAAATACAAAAGTCTCAATGGAGACTCAACTATAAGAAGACTAGCTCTTCTTACTGTCTATGTTTTGAACCTTTCCTGTGAGACCGGTTTTAGATTCCGATGCTTCACTTCAGGTTTACTCTATCCCTTGGCCCTTCTTATTGACGACGAAACACAGAAATTGCATCGGAATTATATAGAAAAGGCACAATGCCGACTTAAATACAAGAAAACTGACCCCTCTTACTGTCTAAGTTGTGAACCATTCCTGTGACACTAGTTATAGATTCCGATGCTTCACTTCAGGTTTGCTGTATCACTCTGACCGTCTTATTGACGATGAAACACAGAAATTGCATCGGAATTAAATACAAAAGGCACAATGCCGACTTAATTATAATAATACTGACTCTTCTTACTGTCTATGCTTTGAACCATTCCTGTGACACTAGTTATAGATTCCGATGCTTCACTTCAGGTTTGCTGTATCCCTCTGACCTTTTTATTGACGATGAAACACAGAAATTGCATCGGAATTAAATACAAAAGGCACAATACCGACTTAAGTACAAGTAAACTGACTCTTCTTATTGTCTATGATTTAAACCATTTGTGTGACACTAGTTATAGATTCCGATGCTTCACTTCAGGTTTACTGTAACCCTCAGACCTTCTTATTGACGATGAAACAGAGAAATTGCATCGGAATTGAATACAAAAGGCACAATGCCGACTTAAGTACAAGAAGATTGACTCTTCTTACTGCCTATGTTTTGAACCATTCCTGTGACACTAGTTATATGTACCGATGTCTCACTTCAGGAATACTGTATCCCTCTGACCTTCTTATTGACGACGAAACACAGAAATTGCATCGGAATTAAATACAAAAGGCACAATGCCGACTTACGCAAAAGAAAACTGACTCTTCTTAATGTCTATGCTTTGAACCATTCCTGTGACACTAGTTATACATTCCGATGCTTCAATTCAGTTTTACTGTATTCCTCTGAGCTTCTTATTGACGATGAAACACAGAAATTGCATCGGAATTAAATACAAAAGGCACAATGCCGACTCAAGTACAAGAAGACTGGCTCTTCTTACTGTCTATGTTTTGAACCTTTCCTGTGAGACCGGTTTTAGATTCCGATGCTTCACTTCAGGTTTACTGTATCCCTTGGCCCTTCTTATTGACGACGAAACACAGAAATTGCATCGGAATTATATAGAAAAAGCCCAATGCCGACTTAAATACAAGAAAACTGACTCCTCTTACTGTCTATGTTTTGAACCATTCCTGTGACACTAGTTATAGATTCCGATGCTTCACTACAGGTTTGCTGTATCACTCTGACCGTCTTACTGACGATGAAACACAGAAATTGCAGCGGAATTAAATACAAAAGGCACAATGCCGACTTAACTACAAGAAGACTCACTCTTCTTACTGTCTATGTTTTGAACCATTCCTGTGACACTAGTTATAGATTCCGTTGCTTCACTTCAGGTTTATTGTAACCCTCTGACCTTCTTGTTGATGAAGATACACAGAAATTGCATCGGAATTAAATACAAAAGGCACAATGCCGACTTGAGTACAAGTAAACTGACTCTTCTTACTGTCTACGTATTGAACCATTCCTGTGACACTAGTTATAGATTCCGATGCTTCACTTCAGGTTTGCTGTATCACTCTGACCGTCTTATTGACGATGAAACACAGAAATTGCATCGGAATTAAATACAAAAGGCACAATGCCGACTTAATTATAATAATACTGACTCTTCTTACTGTCTATGCTTTGAACCATTCCTGTGACACTAGTTATAGATTCCAATGCTTCACTTCAGGTTTGCTGTATCCCTCTGACCTTTTTATTGACGATGAAACACAGAAATTGCATCGGAATTAAATACAAAAGGCACAATACCGACTTAAGTACAAGTAAACTGACTCTTCTTATTGTCTATGATTTAAACCATTTGTGTGACACTAGTTATAGATTCCGATGCTTCACTTCAGGTTTACTGTAACCCTCAGACCTTCTTATTGACGATGAAACAGAGAAATTGCATCGGAATTGAATACAAAAGGCAGAATGCCGACTTAAGTACAAGAAGATTGACTCTTCTTACTGTCTATGTTTTGAACCATTCCGGTGACACTAGTTATATGTACCGATGTCTCACTTCAGGAATACTGTATCCCTCTGACCTTCTTATTGACGACGAAACACAGAAATTGCATCTGAATTAAATACAAAAGGCACAATGCCGACTTACGCAAAAGAAAACTGACTCTTCTTAATGTCTATGCTTTGAACCATTCCTGTGACACTAGTTATACATTCCGATGCTTCAATTCAGTTTTACTGTATTCCTCTGAGCTTCTTATTGACGATGAAACACAGAAATTGCATCGGAATTAAATACAAAAGGCACAATGCCGACTCAAGTACAAGAAGACTGGCTCTTCTTACTGTCTATGTTTTGAACCTTTCCTGTGAGACCGGTTTTAGATTCCGATGCTTCACTTCAGGTTTACTGTATCCCTTGGCCCTTCTTATTGACGACGAAACACAGAAATTGCATCGGAATTATATAGAAAAAGCCCAATGCCGACTTAAATACAAGAAAACTGACTCCTCATACTGTCTATGTTTTGAACCATTCCTGTGACACTAGTTATAGACTCCGATGCTACACTACAGGTTTGCTGTATCACTCTGACCGTCTTATTGACGATGAAACACAGAAATTGCAGCGGAATTTAATACAAAAGGCACAATGCCGACTTAATTATAAGAAAACTGACTCTTCTTACTGTCTATGCTTTGAACCATTCCTGTGACACTAGTTACAGATTCCGATGCTTCACTTCAGTTTTACTGTATCCCTCTGAGCTTCTTATTGACGATGAAACAGAGAAATTGCATAGGAATTGAATGCAAAAGGCACAATGCCGACTTAAGTACAAGAAGACTGATTCTTCTTACTGTCTATGTTTTGAACCATTCCTGTGACATTAGTTACAGATTCCGATGCTTCACTTCAGGTTCCCTGTATCCCTCTGACCTTCTTATTGACGATGAAACACAGAAATTGCATCGGAATTATATACAAAAGGCATAATGCCGACTTAAGTACAAGAAAATTGACTCTTCTTATTGTCTATGTTTTGAACCATTCCTGTGACACTAGTTATAGATTCCGATGCCTCACTTCAGGAATACTGTATCCCTCTGACCTTTTTATTGACGATGAAACACAGATATTGCATCGGAATGAACACAAAACGCTCAATGCCAACTTAAGTACAAGTATACTGACTCTTCTTACTGTCTATGTTTTGAACCATTCCTGTGACACTAGTTATTGATTCCGATGCTTCACTTCAGGTTTACTGTAACCCTCTGAACATCTTATTGACGATGAAACACAGAAATTGCATCGGAATTAAATACAAAACGTACAATGACGACTTAAGTACAAGAAGACTCACTCTTCTTACTGTCTATGTTTTGAACCATTCCTGTGACACTAGTTATAGATTCCGATGCTTCACTTCAGGTTTATTGTAACCCTCTGACCTTCTTGTTGATGAAGAAAGACAGAAATTGCATCGGAATTAAATACAAAAGGCACAATGCCGACTTGAGTACAAGTAAACTGACTCTTCTTACTGTCTACGTTTTGAACCATTCCTGTGACACTAGTTATAGATTCCGATGCTTCACTTCAGATTTACTGTATCCCTCCGATCTAGGTATTGACGATAACACACAGAAATTGTATCGGAATTAAATACAAAAGGCACAATGCCAACTTAAGTACAAGAAAACTGACTCTTCTTACTGTCTATGTTTTAACCATTCCTGTGACACTAGTTATAGATTCCGATGCTTCACTTCAGGTTTACTGTATCCCTCTGACCTTCTTTTTGACGATGAAACACAGAAATTGCATCGGAATTAAATACAGATGGCACAATGCCGACTTAAGTACAAGAAAACTGACACTTCTTACTGTCTATGTTTCGAACCATTCCTGTGACACTAGTTATAGATTCCGATACTTCACTTCAGGTTTACTGCATCCCTCTGACCTTCTTATTGACGATGAAACACAGAAATTGCATCGGAATTAAATACAAAAGGCACATTGCCGACTTAAGTACAAGAAAACTGACTCTTCTTACTGTTTATGTTTTGAACCATTCCTGTGACACTAGTTATAGATTGCGATGCTCCACTTCTGGTTTACTGTATCCCTCTGACCTTCATATTGACGATGAAACACAGAAATTGCATCGGAATTAAATACAAAAGGCACAATGCCGTCTTAAGTACAAGAAAACTGACGCTTCTTACTGTTTATGTTTTGAACCATTCCTGTGACACTAGTTATAGATTCCGATGCTTCACTTCAGGCTTACTGTATCCCTCTGATCTTCTTATTGACGATGATACACAGATATTGCATCGAAATTAAATACAAAAGGCACAATGCCGACTTAAGTACAAGAAGACTGACCTTTCTTACTGTCTATGTTTTGATCCATTCCTGTGACACTAGTTATAGATTCCGAAGCTTCACTTCAGGTTTACTGTATCCCTCTGACCTTCGTATTGACGATGAAACACAGAAATTGCAATGTAATTAAATGCAAAAGGCACAATGCCGACTTAAGTACAAAATGACTGACTCTTCTTACTCAGTATGTTTTGAACCATTCCTTTGACACTAGTTATAGATTACGATGCTTCACTTCAGGTTTACTGTATCACTCCGAACGTCTTATTGACGATGAATCACAGAAATTGCATCGGAATTAAATACAAAAGGCTCAATGCCAACTCAAGTACAAGAAGACTGGCTCTTCTTACTGTCTATGTTTTGAACCGATCCTGTGACACTAGTTATAGATTCCGATGCTTCACTTCAGGTTTACTGTATCATTCTGACCTTCATATTGACGATACAACACAGAAATTGCATCGGAATTATATACAGGAGGCACAATTCCGTATTAAGTACAAGATGACTGACTCTTCTTACTGTCTACGTTTTGAACCATTCCAGTGACACTAGTTATAGATTCCGATGCTTCACATCAGGTTTACTGTATCCCTCTGACCTTCTTATTGACGATGAAACACAGAAATTGCATCTTAATTAAAATCAAAAGGCACAATGCCGACTTAAGTACAAGACAACTGACTCTTCTTACTGTCTATGTTTTGAACCATTCCTGTGACACTAGTAATAGATTCCGATGCTTCACTTCAGGTTTACTGTATCCCTCTGACCTTCTTATTGACGACGAAACACAGAAACAGCATCGGAATTTAATACAAAAGCCACAATGCCGACTTAAGTTTAAGTAAACTTACTCTTCTTACTGTCTAAGTTGTGAACCATTCCTGTGACACTAGTTATAGATTCCAATGCTTCACTTCAGGTTTACTGTAACCCTCTGACCATCTTACTGACGATGAAACACAGAAATCGCATCGGAATTAAATACAAAAGGCACAATGCCGACTTAAGTACAGGAAGACTGACTCTTCTTACTGTCTATGTTATGAACCATTCCCGTGACACTAGTTATAGATTCCGATGCTTCACTTCAGGTTTACTGCATCCCTCTGTCCTTCCTATTGACGATGAAACACAGAAATTGCATCGGAATTAAATACAAAAGGCAAAATGCCGACTTGAGTACAAGTAAACTGACTTTTCTTACTGTCTATGTTTTGAACCATTCCTGTGACACTAGTTATAGATTCCGATGCTTCACTTCAGGTTTACTGGATCCCTCTGACCTACGTATTGACGATGAAACACAGAAATTGCATTGGAATTAAATACAAAAGGCACAATGCCGACTTAAATACAGAAAGACTGACTCTTCTTACTCTTTATGTTTTGAACCATTCCTGTCACACTAGTTATAGCTTCCGATGCTTCACTTCAGGTTTACTGTATCCTTTGGAACGTCTTATTGCCTATGAAACACAGAAATTGCATCGGAATTGTATTCAAAAGGACCAATGCCGACTCAAGTACTAGAAGACTGGCTCTTCCTACTGTCTATGTTTTGAACCATTACTGTGACACTAGTTATAGATTCCGATGCTTCACTTCAAGTTTACTGTATCCCTCTGACCTTCTTATTGACGATGAAACACAGAAATTGCATCTTAATTAAATATAAAAGGCACAATGACGACATAAGTACAGGAAGACTGACTCTTCTTACCGTCTATGTTTTGAACCATTCCTGTGACACTAGTTATAGATTCCGATGCTTCCCTTCAGGTTTTCTGCATCTCTCTGACCTTCTTATTGAAGATCAAACACAGAAATTGCATCGTAATTAAATACAAAAGGCACAATGCCGACTCAAGTACAAGAGGACTGGCTCTTCTTACTGTCAATGTTTTGAACCTTTCCTGTGAGGCCGGTTTTAGATTATGATGCTTCGGTTCAGGTTTACTGCATCCCTTGGACCTTCTTATTGACGACGAAACACAGAAACTGCATCACAATTAAATAGAAAAGGCACAATGTCGACCTAAGTACAAGAAAACTGACTCTTCTTACTATCTATGTTTTGAACCATTCCTGTGACACTACTTACAGATTCCGATGCATCACTTCAGGGTTACTGTATCCCTCTGACCCTCTTATTTATGATGAAACACAGAAATTGCATCGGAATTAAATATAAAAGGCACAAGGCCGACTTAATTATAAGAAAACTGACTCTTCTTACTGTCTATGCTTTGAACCATTCCTGTGACACTAGTTACAGATTCCGATGCTTCACTTCAGGTTTACTGTATCCCTCTGACCTTCTTATTGTCGATGAAACACAGAAACTGCATTAGGATTAAATACAAAAGGCACAATGCCGACATAAGTACAAGAAAACTGACTCTTCTTACTGTGTATGTTTTGAACCATTCCTGTGACACTAGTTATAGATTCCGATGCTTCACTTCAGGTTTACTGTATCCCTCTGACCTTCTTATTGACGATGAAACACAGAAATTGCATCGTAATTAAATACAAAAGGCACAATGCCGACTCAAGTACAAGAGGACTGGCTCTTCTTACTGTCAATGTTTTGAACCTTTCCTGTGAGGCCGGTTTTAGATTATGATGCTTCGGTTCAGGTTTACTGCATCCCTTGGACCTTCTTATTGACGACGAAACACAGAAACTGCATCACAATTAAATAGAAAAGGCACAATGTCGACCTAAGTACAAGAAAACTGACTCTTCTTACTATCTATGTTTTGAACCATTCCTGTGACACTACTTACAGATTCCGATGCTTCACTTCAGGTTTACTGTATCATTCTGAGCCTCATATTGACGATGGAACACATAAATTGCATCGGAATTATATACAAGAGGCACAATGCTGACTTAAGTACAAGAAGACTGACTCATCTTACTGTCTATGTTTGAACCATTCCTGTGACACTAGTTATAGATTCCGATGCTACACTTCAGGTTTACTGTATCCCTGTGACCTTCTTATTGACGATGAAACACAGAAATTGCATCTTAATTAAATACAAAAGGCACAATGCCGACTTAAGCACAGGAAGACTGACTCTTCTTACCGTCTATGTTTTGAACCATTCCTGTGACACTAGTTATAGGTTCCGATGCTTCACTTCAGGTTTACTGCATCCCTCTGACCTTCTTATTGACGATCAAACACAGAAATTGCATCAGAATTAAATACAAAAGGCACAATGCCGACTTAAGTACAAGAAAACATACTCTTCTAACTGTCTATGTTTTGTACCTTTCCTGTGAGGCCGGTTTTAGATTCCGATGCTTCAGTTCGGGATTACTGCATCCCTCTGACCTTCTTATTGACGATGAAGCACAGAAATTGCATCGGAATTAAATACAAAAGGCACAATGCCGACTCAAGTACAAGAAAACTTGCTCTTCTTACTGTCTATGTTTTGAACCATTCCTGTGACACTAGTTATAGATTCCGATGCTTCACTTCAGGTTTACTGTTTCCCTCTGACCTTCTTATTGTCGACGAAACACAGAAATTGCATCGGAATTAAATGGAAAAGCACAATGCCGTGTTAAGTACAAGAAAACTGACTCTTCTTACTGTCTATGTTTTGAACCATTCCTGTGACACTAGTTATAGATTCCGATGCATCACTTCAGGGTTACTGTATCCCTCTGACCTTCTTATTGACGATGAAACACAGAAATTGCATCTTAATTAAATACAAAGGCCACAATGCAGACTTAAGTACAGGAAGACTGATTCTTCTTACCGTCTATGTTTTGAACCATTCCTGCGACACTAGTTATAGATTCCGATGCTTCACTTCAGGTTTATTGTATCCTTCTGACCTTCTTTTTGACGACCAAACACAGAAATTGCATTGGAATTAAATACAAAAGGCACAATGCCGACTCAAGTACAAGAGGACTGGCTCTTCTTACTGCCTATGTTTTGAACCTTTCCTGTGAGACCGGTTATAGATTCCGATGCTTCACTTCAGGTTTACTGTATCCCTTGGACCTTCTTATTGACGACGAAACACAGAAATTGCATCGGAATTAAATAGAAAAGCACAATGCCGACTTAAGTACAAGAAAACTGACTCTTCTGACAGTCTTTGTTTTGAACCATTCCTGTGACACTAGTTATAGATTCCGATGCATCACTTCAGCTATATTGTATCTCTCTGACCTTCGTATTGATAATGAAACACAGAAATTGCACCGGAATTAAATACAATAGGCACAATGCCGACTTAAGTATAAGAAAACTGACTCTTCTTACTGTCTATGCCTTGAACCATTCCTGTGACATTAGTTATAGATTCCGATGCTTCACTTCAGGTTTACTGTATCCTTCTGACCTTCTTAATGACGATGAACCACAGAAATTGCATCGGAATACCAACAAAAGCACAATGCCGACATAAGTACTACAAAACTGACTCTCCTTACTAACTATGTTTTGAACTACTCCTGTGACACTAGTTATAGATTACGATGCTTCACTTCAGGTTTACTGTATCACTCTGACCTTCTTATTGACGATGAAACACAGAAATTGCATCGGAATTAAATCCAAAAGGCACAATGCCGACTCAAGTACTAGAAGACTGACTCTTCCTACTGTCTATGTTTTGAACCATTACTGTGACACTAGTTATAGATTCCGATGCTTCACTTCAGGTTTACTGTGTCCCTCTGACCTTCTTATTGACGATGAAACACAGAAATTGCATCTTAATTAAACACAAAAGGCACAATGCCGACATAAGAACAGGAAGACTGACTCTTCTTACCCTCTATGTTTTGAACCATTCCTGTGAAACTAGTTTTAGATTCCGATGCTTCACTTCAGGTTTTCTGCATCCCTCAGACCTTCTTACTGAAGATCAAACACAGAAATTGCATCGTAATTAAATACAAAAGGCACAATGCCGACTCAAGTACAAGAGGACTGGCTCTTCTTACTGTCTATGATTTGAACCTTTCCTGTGAGGCCGGTTTTAGATTCCGATGCTTCAGTTCGGGATTACTGCATCCCTTGGACCTTCTTATTGACGACGAAACACAGAAACTGCATCGCAATTAAATAGAAAAGGCACAATGTCGATTTCAGTACAAGAAAACTGACTCTTCTTACTGTCTATGTTTTGAACCATTCCTGTAACACTAGTTACAGATTCCGATGCATCACTTCAGGGTTACTGTATCCCTCTGACCTTCTCATTGACGATGAAACACAGAAATTGCATCGGAATTAAATATAAAAGGCACAAGGCTGACTTAATTATAAGAAAACTGACTCTTCTTACTGTCTATGCTTTGAACCATTCCTGTGACACTAGTTACAGATTCCGATGCTTCTCTTCAGGTTTACTGTATCGCTCTGACCTTCTTATTGTCGATGAAACACAGAAACTTCATCAGAATTAAATACAAAAGGCACAATGCCGACTTAAGTACAAGAAAACTGACTCTACTTACTGTCTATGTTTTGAACCATTCCTGTGACACTAGTTATAGATTCCGATACTTCACTTCAGGTTTACTGTATCCCTCCGACCTTCTTATTGACAATGAAACACAGAAATTGCATCGGATTTAAATACAAAAGGCACAATGCCGACTCAAGTACAAGAAGACTGGCTCTTCTTTCTGTCTATGATTTGAACCATTCCTGTGACACTAGATATAGATTCCGATGCTTCACTTCAGGTTTACTGTATTACTCTGAGCTTCATATTGACGATGAAACACATAAATTGCATCGGATTTATATACAAGAGTCACAATGCTGACTTAAGTACAAGAAGACTGACTCATCTTACTGTCTATGTTTTGAACCATTCCTGTGACACTAGTTATAGATTCCGATGCTTCACTTCAGGTTTGCTGTATCCCTCTGACCTTCTTATTGACGATGAAACACAGAAATTGCATCTTAATCAAATACAAAAGGCACAATGCCGACTTAAGTACAGGAAGACTGACTCTTCTTACCGTCTATGTTTTGAACCATTCCTGCGACACTAGTTATAGATTCCGATGCTACACTTCAGGTTTACTGCATCTCTCTGACCTTCTTATTGACGATCAAACACAGAAATTGCATTGGAATTAAATGCAAGAGGCACAATGCCGACTCAAGTACAATTGGACTGGCTCTTCTTACTGTCTATGTTTTGAACCTTTCCTGTGAGGCCGGTTTTAGATTCCGATGCTTCAGTTCAGGATTGCTGCATCCCTTGGACCATCTTATTGACGACGAAACACAGAAACTGCATCGGAATTAAATAGAAAAGGCACAATGTCGACTTAAGTACAAGAAAACTGACTGTTCTTACTGTCTATGTTTTGAACAATTCCTGTGACACTAGTTATAGATTCCGATGCATCACTTCGGGTTTTTTGTATCCCTCTGACCTTATTGATGATGCAACACAGAAATGGCATCGGAATTAAATACAAAAGGCACAATGCCGACTTAAGTATAAGAAAACTGACTCTTCTTACGGTCTATGCGTTGAACCATTCCTGTGACACTAGTTATAGATTCCGATGCTTCCCTGCAGGTTTACTGTTTCCCTCTGACCTTCTTATTGACGAGGAAACACATAAATTGCATCGGAATTAAATACAAAAGGCACAATGCCGACTCAAGTACAAGAAGACTGGCTCTTCTTACTGTATATGTTTTGAACCTATCCCGTGAATCCAGTTTTTGATTCCTATGCATGACTTCAGTTTTACTGTCTCCCTTGGACCTTCTTATTGGCGCCGAAATACAGAAATTGCATCGGAATTAAATAGAAAAACACAACGCCGTGTTAAGTACAAGAAAACTGACTCTTCTTACTGTCTATGTTTGAACCATTCCTGTGACACTAGTTATAGATTCCGATGCTTCACTTCAGGGTCACTGTATCCCTCTGACCTTCTTATTGGCGATGAAACACAGAAATTGCATCTTAATTAAATACAAAGGGCACATCCCAGACTTAAGTACAGGAAGACTGATTCTTCTTACTGCCTATGTTTTGAACCTTTCCTGTGGGACCGGTTATAGATTCCGATGCTTCATTTAAGGTTTACTGTATCCCTTGGACCTTCTTATTGACGACGAAACACAGAAATTGCATCGGAATTAAATATAAAAGCACAATGCCGACTGAAGTACAAGAAAACTGACTCTTCTTACAGTCTTTGTTTTGAACCATTCCTGTGACACTAGTTATAGATTCCGATGCATCACTTCAGCAATATTGTATCTCTCTGACCTTCGTATTGATGATGAAACACAGAAATTGCATCGGAATTAAATACGAAAGGCACAATGCCGACTTAAGTACAAGGAAACTGACTCTTCTTACTGTCTATGCTTTGAACCATTCCTGTGACACTAGTTATAGATTCCGATGCTTCACTTCAGGTATTACTGTATCCTTCTGACCTTCTTAATGACGATGAAACACAGAAATTGCATCGGAATACCAACAAAAGCACAATGCCGACATAAGTACTACAAAACTGACTCTCCTTACTAACTATGTTTTGAACTACTCCTGTGACACTAGTTATAGATTACGATGCTTCACTTCAGGTTTACTGTATCACTCTGACTTTCTTGTTGACGATAAAATACAGAAATTGCATCGGAATTAAATCCAAAAGGCGCAATGCCGACTCAAGTACAAGAAGACTGGCTCTTCTTACTGTCTATGATTTGAACCTTTCCTGTGAGACCGATTTTAGATTCCGATGCTTTACTTCAGGTTTACTGTATCCCTCTGACCTTCTTATTGACGATGAAACACAGAAATTGCATCTTAATTGAATTCAAAAGGCACAATGCCGACTTAAGTACAGGAAGACTGACTCTTCTTACCGTCTATGTTTTGAACCATTCCTGTGACACTAGTTATAGATTCCGATGCTTCACTTCAGGTTTACTGTATCCCTCTGACCTACGTATTGACGATGACACACAGAAATTGCATTGGAATTAAATACAAGAGGCACAATGCCGACTTAAGGACAAAAGGACTGACTCTTACTCTCTATGTTTTGAACCATTCCTGTGACACTAGTTATAGAGTCCGAAGCTTCACTTCAGGTTTACTGTATCATTTGGAACTTCTTATTGCCGATGAAACACAGAAATTGCATCTTAATTAAATACAAAAGGCACAATGCCGACTTAAGCACAGGAAGACTGACTCTTCTTACCGTTTACGTTTTTAACCATTCCTGTTACACTAGTTATAGATTCCGATGCTTCACTTCAGGTTTACTGTATCCCTCTGACCTTCTTATTGACGATGAAGCACAGAAATTGCATCGGAATTAAATACAAAAGGCACAATGCCGACTCAAGTACAAGAAAACTTGCTCTTCGTACTGTCTATGTTTTGAACCATTCCTGTGACACTAGTTATAGATTCCGATGCTTCACTGCAGGTTTACTGTTTCCCTCTGACCTTCTTATTGACGACGAAACACAGAAATTGCATCGGAATTAAATGGAAAAGCACAATGCCGTGTTAAGTACAAGAAAACTGACTCTTCTTACTGTCTATGTTTTGAACCATTCCTGTGCCACTAGTTATAGATTCCGATGCATCACTTCAGGGTTACTGTATCCCTCTGACCTTCTTATTGACGATGAAACACAGAAATTGCATCTTAATTAAATACAAAGGCCACAATGCAGACTTAAGTACAGGAAGACTGATTCTTCTTACCGTCTATGTTTTGAACCATTCCTGTGACACTAGTTATAGATTCCGAGGCTTCACTTCAGGTTTATTGTATCCTTCTGACCTTCTTTTTGACGATCAAACACAGAAATTGCATTGGAATTAAATACAAAAGGCACAATGCCGACTCAAGTACAAGAGGACTGGCTCTTCTTACAGCCTATGTTTGAACCTTTCCTGTGAGACCGGTTATAGATTCCGATGCTTCACTTCAGGTTTACTGTATCCCTTGGACCTTCTTATTGACGACGAAACACAGAAATTGCATCGGAATTAAATAGAAAAGCACAATGCCGACTTAAGTACAAGAAAACTGACTCTTCTGACAGTCTTTGTTTTGAACCATTCCTGTGACACTAGTTATAGATTCCGTTGCATCACTTCAGCTATATTGTATCTCTCTGACCGTCGTATTGATGATGAAACACAGAAATTGCACCGGAATTAAATACAATAGGCACAATGCCGACTTAAGTATAAGAAAACTGACTCTTCTTACTGTCTATGCCTTGAACCATTCCTGTGACATTAGTTATAGATTCCGATGCTTCACTTCAGGTTTACTGTATCCTTCTGACCTTCTTAATGACGATGAACCACAGTAATTGCATCGGAATACCAACAAAAGCACAATGCCGACATAAGTACTACAAAACTGACTCTCCTTACTAACTATGTTTTGAACTACTCCTGTGACACTAGTTATAGATTACGATGCTTCACTTCAGGTTTACTGTATCACTCTGACCTTCTTATTGACGATGAAACACAGAAATTGCATCGGAATTAAATCCAAAAGGCACAATGCCGACTCAAGTAGAAGAAGACTGACTCTTCTTACTGTCTATGTTTTGAGCCTTTCCTGTGAGACCGGTTTTAGATTCCGATGCTTCACTTCAGGTTTACTGTATCCCTCTGACCTTCTTATTGAAGATGAAACACAGAGATTGCATCGGAATTATATACAAATGACAGAATGCCGACTCAAGTACAAGAGGACTGGCTCTTCTTACTGCCTATGTTTTGAACCTTTCCTGTGAGACCGGTTATAGATTCTAATGCTTCACTTCAGGTTTACTGTATCGCTTGGACCTTCTTATTTACGACGAAACACAGAAAATGCATCGGAATTAAATAGAAAAGCACAATGCCGATTTAAGTACAAAAAGACTGACTCTTCTTACTGTCTATGCTTTGAACCATTCCTGTGACACTAGTTATAGGTTCCGATGCATCACTTCAGCTATATTGTATATCTCTGACTTTCGTATTAATGATGAAACACAGAAATTGCATCGGAATTAAATACAAAAGGCACAATGCCGACTTAAGTACAAAATGACTGACTCTTCTTACTGTCTATGCTTTGAACCATTCCTGTGACACTAGTTATAGATTCCGATGCTTCACTTCAGGTTTACTGTATCCTTTGGAACTTCTTATTGCCGATGAAACACAGAAATTGCATCGGAATTAAATTCAAAAGGACCAATGCCGACTCAAGTACTACAAGACTGAATCTTACTACTGTCTATGTTTTGAACCATTACTGTGACACTAGTTATAGATTCCGATGCTTCACTTCAGGTTTACTGTGTCCCTCTGACCTTCTTATTGACGATGAAACACAGAAATTGCATCTTAATTAAATACAAAAGGCACAATGCCGACATAAGTACAGGAAGACTGACTCTTCTTACCCTCTATGTTTTGAACCATTCCTGTGAAACTAGTTATAGATTCCGATGCTTCACTTCAGGTTTTCTGCATCCCTCAGACCTTCTTACTGAAGATCAAACACAGAAATTGCATCGTAATTAAATACAAAAGGCACAATGCCGACTCAAGTACAAGAGGACTGGCTCTTCTTACTGTCTATGCTTTGAACCTTTCCTGTGAGGCCGGTTTTAGATTCCGATGCTTCAGTTCGGGATTACTGCATTCCTTGGACCTTCTTATTGACGACGAAACACAGAAACTGCATCGCAATTAAATAGAAAAGGCACAATGTCGACTTCACTAAAAGAAAACTGACTCTTCTTACTGTCTATGTTTTGAACCATTCCTGTAACACTAGTTACAGATTCCGATGCATCACTTCAGGGTTACTGTATCCCTCTGACCTTCTCATTGAAGATGAAACACAGAAATTGCATCGGAATTAAATATAAAAGGCACAAGGCTGACTTAATTATAAGAAAACTGACTCTTCTTACTGTCTATGCTTTGAACCATTCCTGTGACACTAGTTACAGATTCCGATGCTTCTCTTCAGGTTTACTGTATCGCTCTGACCTTCTTATTGTCGATGAAACACAGAAACTTCATCAGAATTAAATACAAAAGGCACAATGCCGACTTAAGTACAAGAAAACTGACTCTACTTACAGTCTATGTTTTGAACCATTCCTGTGACACTAGTTATAGATTCCGATGCTTCACTTCAGGTTTACTGTATCCCTCCGACCTTCTTATTGACAATGAAACACAGAAATTGCATCGGATTTAAATACAAAAGGCACAATGCCGACTCAAGTACAAGAAGACTGGCTCTTCTTTCTGTCTATGATTTGAACCATTCCTGTGACACTAGATATAGATTCCGATGCTTCACTTCAGGTTTACTGTATTACTCTGAGCTTCATATTGACGATGAAACACAGAAATTGCATCGGATTTATATACAAGAGTCACAATGCTGACTTAAGTACAAGAAGACTGACTCATCTTACTGTCTATGTTTTGAACCATTCCTGTGACACTAGTTATAGATTCCGATGCTTCACTTCAGGTTTACTGTATCCCTCTGACCTTCTTATTGACGATGAAACACAGAAATTGCATCTTAATTAAATACAAAAGGCACAATGCCGACTTAAGTACAGGAAGACTGACTCTTCTTACCGCCTATGTTTTGAACCATTCCTGCGACGCTAGTTATAGATTGGGATGCTACACTTCAGGTTTACTGCATCTCTCTGACCTTCTTATTGACGATCAAACACAGAAATTGCATTGGAATTAAATACAAGAGGCACAATGCCGACTCAAGTACAATTGGACTGGCTCTTCTTACTGTCTATGTTTTGAACCTTTCCTGTGAGGCCGGTTTTAGATTCCGATGCTTCAGTTCAGGAGTGCTGCATCCTTTGGACCATCTTATTGACGACGAAACACAGAAACTGCATCGGAATTAAATAGAAAAGGCACAATGTCGACTTAAGTACAAGAAAACTGACTGTTCTTACTGTCTAAGTTTTGAACAATTCCTGTGACACTAGTTATAGATTCCGATGCATCACTTCAGGTTTTTTGTATCCCTCAGACCTTCTTATTGATGATGCAACACAGAAATGGCATCGGAAATAAATACAAAAGGCACAATGCCGACTCAAGTACAAGAGGACTGGCTCTTCTTACTGCCTATGTTTTGAACCTTTCCTGTGAGACCGGTTATAGATTCCGATGCTTCACTTAAGGTTTACTGTATCCCTTGGACCTTCTTATTGACGACGAAACACAGAAGTTGCATCGGAATTAAATATAAAAGCACAATGCCGACTTAAGTACAAGAAAACTGACTCTTCTTACAGTCTTTGTTTTGAACCATTCCTGTGACACTAGTTATAGATTCCGATGCATCACTTCCGCTATATTGTATCTCTCTGACCTTCGTATTGATAATGAAACACAGATATTGCATCGGAATTAAATACGAAAGGCACAATGCCGACTTAAGTACAAGAAAACTGACTCTTCTTACTGTCTATGCTTTGAACCATTCCTGTGACACTAGTTATAGATTCCGATGCTTCACTTCAGGTTTACTGTATCATTCTGACCTTCTTAATGACGATGAAACACAGAAATTGCATCGGAATACCAACAAAAGCACAATGCCGACATAAGTACTACAAAACTGACTCTCCTTACTAACTATGTTTTGAACTACTCCTGTGACACTAGTTATAGATTACGATGCTTCACTTCAGGTTTATTGTATCACTCTGACTTTCTTGTTGACGATGAAATACAGAAATTGCATCGGAATTAAATACAAAAGGCACAATGCCGACTTAAGTACAAGAAAACTGACTCTACTTACTGTCTATGTTTTGAACCATTCCTGTGACACTAGTTATAGATTCCGATGCTTCACTTCAGGTTTACAGTATCCCTCCGACCTTCTTATTGACAATGAAACACAGAAATTGCATCGGATTTAAATACAAAAGGCACAATGCCGACTCAAGTACAAGAAGACTGGCTCTTCTTTCTGTCTATGATTTGAACCATTCCTGTGACACTAGATATAGATTCCGTTGCTTCACTTCAGGTTTACTGTATTACTCTGAGCTTCATATTGACGATGAAACACAGAAATTGCATCGGATTTATATACAAGGGTCACAATGCACACTTAAGTACAAGAAGACTGACTCATCTTACTGTCTATGTTTTGAACCATTCCTGTGACACTAGTTATAGATTCCGATGGATCACTACAGGTTTACTGTATCCCTCTGACCTTCTTATTGACGTTGAAACACAGAAATTGCATCTTAATTAAATACAAAAGGCACAATGCCGACTTAAGTACAGGAAGACTGACTCTTCTTACCGTCTATGTTTTGAACCATTCCTGCGACACTAGTTATAGATTCCGATGCTACACTTCAGGTTTACTGCATCTCTCTGACCTTCTTATTGACGATCAAACACAGAAATTGCATTGGAATTAAATACAAGAGGCACAATGCCGACTCAAGTACAAGGGGACTGGCTCTTCTTACTGTCTATGTTTTGAACCTTTCCTGTGAGGCCGGTTTTAGATTCCGATGCCTCAGTTCAGGATTGCTGCATCCCTTGGACCATCTTATTGACGACGAAACACAGAAACTGCATCGGATATAAATAGAAAAGGCACAATGTCGACTTAAGTACAAGAAAACTGACCCTTCTTACTGTCTATGTTTTGAACAATTCCTGTGACACTAGTTATAGATTATGATGCATCACTTCAGGTTTTTTGTATCCCTCTGACCTTCTTATTGATGATGCAACACAGAAATGGCTTCGGAATTAAATACAAAAGGCACAATGCCGACTTAAGTATAAGAAAACTGACTCTTCTTGCGGTCTATGCTTTGAACCATTCCTGTGACACTAGTTATAGATTCCGATGCTTCCCTGCAGGTTTACTGTTTCCCTCTGACCTTCTTATTGACGACGAAACACATAAATTGCATCGGAATTAAATACAACAGGCACAATGCCGACTCAAGTACAAGAAGACTGGCTCTTCTTACTGTCTATGTTTTGAACCTATCCCGTGAATCCAGTTTTTGATTCCGATGCTTCACTTAAGGTTTACTGTATCCCTTGGACCTTCTTATTGGCGACGAAACACAGAAATTGCATCGGAATTAAATATAAAAGCACAATGCCGACTTAAGTACAAGAAAACTGACTCTTCTTACAGTCTTTGTTTTGAACCATTCCTGTGACACTAGTTATAGATTCCGATGCATCACTTCAGCTATATTGTATCTCTCTGACCTTCGTATTGATGATGAAACACAGAAATTGCATCGGAATTAAATACGAAAGGCACAATGCCGACTTAAGTACAAGAAAACTGACTCTTCTTGCTGTCTATGCTTTGAACCATTCCTGTGACACTAGTTATAGATTCCGATGCTTCACTTCAGGTTTACTGTATCCTTCTGACCTTCTTAATGACGATGAAACACAGAAATTGCATCGGAATACCAACAAAAGCACAATGCCGACATAGGTACTACAAAACTGACTCTCCTTACTAACTATGTTTTGAACTGCTCCTGTGACACTAGTTATAGATTACGATGCTTCACTTCAGGTTTACTGTATCCCTCTGACCTCCTTATTGACGATGAAACACAGAAATTGCATCTTAATTGAATTCAAAAGGCACAATGCCGACTTAAGTACAGGAAGACTGACTCTTCTTACCGTCTATGTTTTGAACCATTCCTGTGACACTAGTTATAGATTCCGATGCTTCACTTCAGGTTTACTGTATCCCTCTGACCTACGTATTGACGATGAAACACAGAAATTGCATTGGAATTAAATACAAGAGGCACAATGCCGACTTAAGGACAAAAGGACTGACTCTTCTCACTCTCTATGTTTTGAACCATTCCTGTGACACTAGTTATAGAGTCCGAAGCTTCACTTCAGGTTTACTGTATCCTTTGGAACTTCTTATTGCCGATGAAACACAGAAATTGCATCGGAATTAAATACAAAAGGCCCAATGCCGAATTAAGTACTAGAAGACTGACTCTTCCTACTGTCTATGTTTTGAACCATTCCTGTGACACTAGTTATAGATTCCGATGCTTCACTTCAGGTTTACTGTATCCCTGTGACCTTCTTATTGACGATGAAACACAGAAATTGCATCTTAATTAAATACAAAAAGCACAATGCCGACTTAAGCACAGGAAGACTGACTCTTCTTACCGTCTATGTTTTGAACCATTCCTGTGACACTAGTTATAGGTTCCGATGATTCACTTCAGGTTTACTGCATCCCTCTGACCTTCTTATTGACGATCAAACACAGAAATTGCATCAGAATTAAATACAAAAGGCACAATGCCGACTTAAGTACAAGAAAACTGACTCTTCTTACTGTCTATGTTATGAACCATTCCTGTAACACTAGTTATAGATTCCGATGCTTCTCTTCAGGTTTACGGTATCCATCTGACCTTCTTATTGAAGATGAAACACAGAGATTGCATCGGAGTTAAATACAAGAGGCACAATGCCGACTTAAGTTCAAGAAAACTGATTCTTCTTACTGTCTATGTTTTTAACCATTCCTGTTACACTAGTTATAGATTCCGATGCTTCACTTCAGGTTTACTGTATCCCTCTGACCTTCTTATTGACGATGAAGCACAGAAATTGCATCGGAATTAAATACAAAAGGCACAATGCCGACTCAAGTACAAGAAAACTTGCTCTTCTTACTGTCTATGTTTTGAACCATTCCTGTGACACTAGTTATAGATTCCGATGCTTCACTGCAGGTTTACTGTTTCCCTCTGACCTTCTTATTGACGACGAAACACGGAAATTGCATCGGAATTAAATGGAAAAGCACAATGCCGTGTTAGGTACAAGAAAACTGACTCTTCTTACTGTCTATGTTTTGAACCATTCCTGTGACACTAGTTATAGATTCCGATGCATCACTTCAGGGTTACTGTATCCCTCTGACCTTCTTATTGACGATGAAACAGAGAAATTGCATCTTAATTAAATACAAAGGCCACAATGCAGACTTAAGTACAGGAAGACTGATTCTTCTTACCGTCTATGTTTTGAACCATTCCTGTGACACTAGTTATAGATTCCGATGCTTCACTTCAGGTTTATTGTATCCTTCTGACCTTCTTTTTGACGATCAAACACAGAAATTGCATTGGAATTAAATACAAAAGGCACAATGCCGACTCAAGTACAAGAGGACTGGCTCTTCTTACTGCCTATGTTTGAACCTTTCCTGTGAGACCGGTTATAGATTCCGATGCTTCACTTCAGGTTTACTGTATCCCTTGGACCTTCTTATTGACGACGAAACACAGAAATTGCATCGGAATTAAATAGAAAAGCACAATGCCGACTTAAGTACAAGAAAACTGACTCTTCTGACAGTCTTTGTTTTGAACCATTCCTGTGACACTAGTTATAGATTCCGATGCATCACTTCAGCTATATTGTATCTCTCTGACCTTCGTATTGATGATGAAACACAGAAATTGCACCGGAATTAAATACAATAGGCACAATGCCGACTTAAGTATAAGAAAACTGACTCTTCTTACTGTCTATGCCTTGAACCATTCCTGTGACATTAGTTATAGATTCCGATGCTTCACTTCAGGTTTACTGTATCCTTCTGACCTTCTTAATGACGATGAACCACAGAAATTGCATCGGAATACCAAAAAAAGCACAATGCCGACATAAGTACTACAAAACTGACTCTCCTTACTAACTATGTTTTGAACTACTCCTGTGACACTAGTTATAGATTACGATGCTTCACTTCAGGTTTACTGTATCACTCTGACCTTCTTATTGACGACGAAACACAGAAATTGCATCGGAATTAAATCCAAAAGGCACAATGCCGACTCAAGTAGAAGAAGACTGACTCTTCTTACTGTCTATGTTTTGAGCCTTTCCTGTGAGACCGGTTTTAGATTCCGATGCTTCACTTCAGGTTTACTGTATCCCTCCGACCTTCTTATTGACAATGAAACACAGAAATTGCATCGGAATTAAATTCAAAAGGACCAATGCCGACTCAAGTACTAGAAGACTGGCTCTTCTTTCTGTCTGTGATTTGAACCATTCCTGTGACACTAGATATAGATTCCGATGCTTCACTTCAGGTTTACTGTATTACTCTGAGCTTCATATTGACGATGAAACACAGAAATTGCATCGGATTTATATACAAGAGTCACAATGCTGACTTAAGTACAAGAAGACTGACTCATCCTACTGTCTATGTTTTGAACCATTCCTGTGACACTAGTTATAGATTCCGATGCTTCACATCAGGTTTACTGTATCCCTCTGACCTTCTTATTGACGATGAAACACAGAAATTGCATCTTAATTAAATACAAAATCACAATGCCGACTTAAGTACAGGAAGACTGACTCTTCTTACCGTCTATGTTTTGAACCATTCCTGCGACACTAGTTATAGATTCCGATGCTACACTTCAGGTTTACTGCATCTCTCTGACCTTCTTATTGACGATCAAACACAGAAATTGCATTGGAATTAAATACAAGAGGCACAATGCCGACTCAAGTACAAGGGGACTGGCTCTTCTTACTGTCTATGTTTTGAACCTTTCCTGTGAAGCCGGTTTTAGATTCCGATGCTTCATTTCAGGATTGCTGCATCCCTTGGACCATCTTATTGACGACGAAACACAGAAACTGCATCGGAATTAAATAGAAAAGGCACAATGTCGACTTAAGTACAAGAAAACTGACTCTTCTTACTGTCTATGTTTTGAACAATTCCTGTGACACTAGTTATAGATTCCGATGCATCACTTCAGGTTTTTTGTATCCCTCTGACCTTCTATTTGATGATGCAACACAGAAATGGCATCGGAATTAAATACAAAAGGCACAATGCCGACTTAAGTATAAGAAAACTGACTCTTCTTACGGTCTATGCTTTGAACCATTCCTGTGACACTAGTTGTAGATTCCGATGCTTCCCTGCAGGTTTACTGTTTCCCTCTGACCTTCTTATTGACGACGAAACACATAAATTGCATCGGAATTAAATACAAAACTCACAATGCCGACTCAAGTACAAGAAGACTGGCTCTTCTTACTGTCTATGTTTTGAACCTATCCCGTGAATCCAGTTTTTGATTCCTATGCATGACTTCAGGTTTACTGTCTCCCTTGGACCTTCTTATTGGCGACGAAGTACAGAAATTGCATCGGAATTAAATAGAAAAACACAACGCCGTGTTAAGTACAAGAAAACTGTCTCTTCTTACTGTCTATGATTGAACCATTCCTGTGACACTAGTTATAGATTCCGATGCATCACTTCAGGGTCACTGTATCCCTCTGACCTTCGTATTGACGATGAAACACAGAAATTGCATCTTAATTAAATACAAAGGGCACAATGCAGACTTAAGTACAGGAAGACTGATTCTTCTTACCGTCTATGTTTTGAACCATTCCTGTGACACTAGTTATAGATTCCGATGCTTCACTTCAGGTTTATTGTATCCTTCTGACCTTCTTATTGACGATCAAACACGGAAATTGCATCGGAATTAAATACAAAAGGCACAATGCCGACTCAAGTACAAGAGGACTGGCTCTTCTTACTGCCTATGTTTTGAACCTTTCCTGTGAGACCGGTTTTAGATTCCGATGCTTCACTTCAGGTTTACTGTATCCCTTGGACCTTCTTATTGACGACGAAACACAGAAATAGCATCGGAATTAAATATAAAAGCACAATGCCGACTTAAGTACAAGAAAACTGACTCTTCTTACAGTCTTTGTTTTGAACCATTCCTGTGACACTAGTTATAGATTCCGATGCATCACTTCAGCTATATTGTATCTCTCTGACCTTCGTATTGATGATGAAACACAGAAATTGCATCGGAATTAAATAGGAAAGGCAAAATGCCGACTTAAGTACAAGAAAACTGACTCTTCTTACTGTCTATGCTTTGAACCATTCCTGTGACACTAGTTATAGATTCCGATGCTTCACTTCAGGTTTACTGTATCTTTTGGACCTTCTTAATGACGATGAAACACAGAAATTGCATCGGAATACCAACAAAAGCACAATGCCGACAGAAGTACTACAAAACTGACACTCCTTACTAACTATGTTTTGAACTACTCCTGTGACACTAGTTATAGATTACGATGCTTCACTTCAGGTTTACTGTATCACTCTGACTTTCTTGTTGACGATGAAATACAGAAATTGCATCGGAATTAAATACAAAAGGCACAATGCCGACTTAAGTACAAGAAAACTGACTCTACTTACTGTCTATGTTTTGAACCATTCCTGTGACACTAGTTATAGATTCCGATACTTCACTTCAGGTTTACTGTATCCCTCCGACGTTCTTATTGACAATGAAACACAGAAATTGCATCGGATTTAAATACAAAAGGCACAATGCCCACTCAAGTACAAGAAGAATGGCTCTTCTTTCTGTCTATGATTTGAACCATTCCTGTGACACTAGATATAGATTCCGATGCTTCACTTCAGGTTTACTGTATTACTCTGAGCTTCATATTGACGATGAAACACAGAAATTGCATCGGATTTATATACAAGAGTCACAATGCTGACATAAGTACAAGAAGACTGACTCATCTTACAGTCTATGTTTTGAACCATTCCTGTGACACTACTTATAGATTCCGATGCTTCACTTCAGGTTTACTGTATCCCTCTGACCTTCTTATTGACGATGAAACACAGAAATTGCATCTTAATTAAATACAAAAGGCACAATGCCGACTTAAGTACAGGAAGACTGACTCTTCTTACCATCTATGTTTTGAACCATTCCTGCGACACTAGTTATAGATTCCGATGCTACACTTCAGGTTTACTGCATCTCTCTGACCTTCTTATTGACGATCAAACACAGAAATTGCATTGGAATTAAATACAAGAGGCACAATGCCGACTCAAGTACAAGGGGACTGGCTCTTCTTACTGTCTATGTTTTGAACCTTTCCTGTGAGGCCGGTTTTAGATTCCGATGCTTCAGTTCAGGATCGCTGCATCCCTTGGACCATCTTATTGACGACGAAACACAGAAACTGCATCGGAATTAAATAGAAAAGGCACAATGTCGACTTAAGTACAAGAAAACTGACTCTTCTTACTGTCTATGTTTTGAACAATTCCTGTGACACTAGTTATAGATTATGATGCATCACTTCAGGTTTTTTGTATCCCTCTGACCTTCTTATTGATGATGCAACACAGAAATGGCATCGGAATTAAATACAATAAGCACAATGCCGACTTAAGTATAAGAAAACTGACTCTTCTTACGGTCTATGCTTTGAACCATTCCTGTGACACTAGTTATAGATTCCGATGCTTCCCTGCAGGTTTATTGTTTCCCTCTGACCTTCTTATTGACGACGAAACACATAAATTGCATCGGAATTAAATACAAAAGGCACAATGCCGACTCAAGTACAAGAAGACTGGCTCTTCTTACTGTCTATGTTTTGAACCTATCCCGTGAATCCAGTTTTTGATTCCTATGCATGACTTCAGGTTTACTGTCTCCCTTGGACCTTCTTATTGGCGACGAAATACAGAAATTGCATCGGAATTAAATAGAAAAACACAACGCCGTGATAAGTACAAGAAAACTGACTCTTCTTACTGTCTATGTTTGAACCATTCCTGTGACACTAGTTATAGATTCCGATGCATCACTTCAGGGTCACTGTATCCCTTGGACCTTCTTATTGACGATGAAACACAGAACTTGCATCGGAATTAAATACAAAAGGCACAATGCCGACTTAAGTACAAGAAAACTGATTCTTTCTACTCTCTATGTTTTGAACCATTCCTGTGACACCAGTTACAGATTCCGATGCTTCACTTCAGGTTTACTGTATCCCTCTGACCTTCGTACTGTCGATGAAACACAGATATTGCTTCAGAATTAAATACAAAAGGCACAATGCCGACTTAAGTACAAAAAAACTGACTCATCTTACTGTCTATGTTTTGAACCATTCCTGTGACATTAGTTATAGATTCCGATGCTTCACTTCAGGTTTACGGTATCCCTCTGACCTTCCTATTGAAGATGAAACACACAAATTGCATCGGATTTAAATACAAAAGGCACAATGCCGACTTAAGTACAAGAAAACTGATTCTTCTTACTGTCTATGTTTTTAACCATTCCTGTGACACTAGTTATAGATTCCGATGCTTTACTTCAGGTTTACTGTATCCCTTTGACCTTCTTATTGACGATCAAACACAGAATATGCATCGGAATTAAATACAAAAGGCACAATGCCGACTCAAGTACAAGAGGACTGGCTCTTCTTACTGCCTATGTTTTGAACCTTTCCTGTGAGACCGGTTATAGATTCCGATGCTTCACTTAAGGTTTACTGTATCCCTTGGACCTTCTTATTGACGACGAAACACAGAAATTGCATCGGAATTAAATATAAAAGCACAATGCCGACTTAAGTACAAGAAAACTGACTCTTCTTACAGTCTTTGTTTTGAACCATTCCTGTGACACTAGTTATAGATTCCGATGCATCACTTCAGCTATATTGTATCTCTCTGACCTTCGTATTGATGATGAAACACAGAAATTGCATCGGAATTAAATACGAAAGGCACAATGCCGACTTAAGTACAAGAAAACTGACTCTTCTTACTGTCTATGCTTTGAACCATTCCTGTGACACTAGTTATAGATTCCGATGCTTCACTTCAGGTTTACTGTATCCCTCTGACCTACGTATTGACGATGAAACACAGAAATTGCATTGGAATTAAATACAAGAGGCACAATGCCGACTTCAGGACAAAAGGACTGACTCTTCTCACTCTCTATGTTTTGAACCATTCCTGTGACACTAGTTATAGAGTCCGAAGCTTCACTTCAGGTTTACTGTATCCTTTGGAACTTCTTATTGCCGATGAAACACAGAAATTGCATCGGAATTAAATACAAAAGGCCCAATGCCGAATTAAGTACTAGAAGACTGACTCTTCCTACTGTCTATGTTTTGAACCATTCCTGTGACTCTAGTTACAGATTCCGATGCTTCACTTCAGGTTTACTGCATCCCTCTGACATTCTTACTGACGATGAAACACAGAAATTGCGTCGGAATTAAATTCTAAAGGCACAATGCCGACTCAAGTACAAGAGGACTGGCGCTTCTTACTGTCTATGTTTGGAACCTTTCCTGTGAGACCGGTTTTAGATTCCGATGCTTCACTTCAGGCTTACTGTATCCCTTGGACCTTCTTATTGACGACGAAACACTGAAATTGCATCGGAATTAAATAGAAATGCACAATGCCGAATTAAGTACAAGAAAACTGACTCTTCTTACAGTCTTTGTGTTGAACCATTCCTGTGACACTACTTATAGATTCCGATGCTTCACTTCACGTTTACTGCATCCCTCTGACCTTCTTATTGACGATGAAACACAGAAATATCATCGGGATTAAATTCTAAAGGCACAATGCCGACTCAAGTACAAGAGGACTATCTCTTCTTACTGCCTATGTTTTGAACCATTCCTGTGACACTAGTTATAGATTCCGATGCTTCACTTCAGGTTTACTGTATTCCTCTGACCTTCTTATTGACGATGAAACACAGAAATTGCATCGGAATTAAATACAAAAGGCACTATGTCGACTTAAGTATAAGATAACTGACTCTTCTTACTGTCTATAATTTGAACCATTCCTGTTACACTAGTTATAGATTCCGATGCTTCACTTCAGGTTTACTGTATCCCTCTGACCTTCTTAATGACGATGAGACACAGAAATTGCATCGGAATACAAACAAAAGGCACAATGCCGACTTAAGTACTAGAAGACTGACTCTCCTTAGTGCCTATGCTTTGAACTACTCCTGTGACACTAGTAATAGATTACGATGCTTCACTTCGGGTATACTGTATCACTCTGACTTTCTTGTTGACAATTAAATACAGAAATTGCATCGGAATTAAATTCAAAAGGCGCAATGCTGACTCAAGTACAAGAAGACTGGCTCTTCTTACTGTCTATGATTTGAACCTTTCGTGTGAGACCGATTTCAGATTCCGATGCTTCACTTCAGGTTTACTGTATCCCTCTGACCTTCTTATTGACGATGAAACACATAAATTGCATCGGAATAACATAGAAAAGGCACAATGACGGGTTAAGTGCAAGAAAACTGACTCTTCTTACAGTCTTTGTTTTGAACCATTCCTGTGACACTAGTTATAGATTCCGATGCATCACTTGAGCTATATTGTATCTCTCTGACCTTCGTATTGATGATGAAACAAAGAAATTGCATCGGAATTAAATACGAAAGGCACAATGCCGACTTAAGTACAAGAAAACTGACTCTTCTTACTGTCTATGCTTTGAACCATTCCTGTGACACTAGTTATAGATTCCGATGCTTCACTTCAGGTTTACTGTATCCCTCTGACCTACGTATTGACGATGAAACACAGAAATTGCATTGGAATTAAATACAAGAGGCACAATGCCGACTTAAGGACAAAAGGACTGACTCTTCTCACTCTCTATGTTTTGAACCATTCCTGTGACACTAGTTATAGAGTCCGAAGCTTCACTTCAGGTTTACTGTATCCTTTGGAACTTCTTATTGCCGATGAAACACAGAAATTGCATCGGAATTAAATACAAAAGGCCCAATGCCGAATTAAGTACTAGAAGACTGACTCTTCCTACTGTCTATGTTTTGAACCATTCCTGTGACTCTAGTTACAGATTCCGATGCTTCACTTCAGGTTTACTGCATCCCTCTGACATTCTTACTGACGATGAAACACAGAAATTGCGTCGGAATTAAATTCTAAAGGCACAATGAGGACTCAAGTACAAGAGGACTGGCGCTTCTTACTGTCTATGTTTGGAACCTTTCCTGTGAGACCGGTTTTAGATTCCGATGCTTCACTTCAGGCTTACTGTATCCCTTGGACCTTCTTATTGACGACGAAACACTGAAATTGCATCGGAATTAAATAGAAATGCACAATGCCGAATTAAGTACAAGAAAACTGACTCTTCTTACAGTCTTTGTGTTGAACCATTCCTGTGACACTACGTATAGATTCCGATGCTTCACTTCACGTTTACTGCATCCCTCTGACCTTCTTATTGACGATGAAACACAGAAATATCATCGGGATTAAATTCTAAAGGCACAATGCCGACTCAAGTACAAGAGGACTGGCTCTTCTTACTGCCTATGTTTTGAACCATTCCTGTGACACTAGTTATAAATTCCGATGCTTCACTTCAGGTTTACTGTATTCCTCTGACCTTCCTATTGACGATGAAACACAGAAATTGCATCGGAATTAAATACAAAAGGCACTATGCCGACTTAAGTATAAGATAACTGACTCTTCTTACTGTCTATAATTTGAACCATTCCTGTGACACTAGTTATAGATTCCGATGCTTCACTTCAGGTTTACTGTATCCCTCTGACCTTCTTAATGACGATGAGACACAGAAATTGCATCGGAATTAAATACAAAAGGCACTATGTCGACTTAAGTATAAGATAACTGACTCTTCTTACTGTCTATAATTTGAACCATTCCTGTGACACTAGTTATAGATTCCGATGCTTCACTTCAGGTTTACTGTATCCCTCTGACCTTCTTAATGACGATGAGACACAGAAATTGCATCGGAATACAAACAAAAGGCACAATGCCGACTTAAGTACTAGAAGACTGACTCTCCTTAGTGCCTATGCTTTGAACTACTCCTGTGACACTAGTAATAGATTACGATGCTTCACTTCAGGTTTACTGTATCACTCTGACTTTCTTGTTGACAATTAAATACAGAAATTGCATCGGAATTAAATTCAAAAGGCGCAATGCTGACTCAAGTACAAGAAGACTGGCTCTTCTTACTGTCTATGATTTGAACCTTTCGTGTGAGACCGATTTCAGATTCCGATGCTTCACTTCAGGTTTACTGTATCCCTCTGACCTTCTTATTGACGATGAAACACATAAATTGCATCGGAATAACATAGAAAAGGCACAATGACGGGTTAAGTGCAAGAAAACTGACTCTTCTTACAGTCTTTGTTTTGAACCATTCCTGTGACACTAGTTATAGATTCCGATGCATCACTTGAGCTATATTGTATCTCTCTGACCTTCGTATTGATGATGAAACACAGAAATTGCATCGGAATTAAATACGAAAGGCACAATGCCGACTTAAGTACAAGAAAACTGACTCTTCTTACTGTCTATGCTTTGAACCATTCCTGTGACACTAGTTATAGATTCCGATGCTTCACTTCAGGTTTACTGTATCCCTCTGACCTACGTATTGACGATGAAACACAGAAATTGCATTGGAATTAAATACAAGAGGCACAATGCCGACTTAAGGACAAAAGGACTGACTCTTCTCACTCTCTATGTTTTGAACCATTCCTGTGACACTAGTTATAGAGTCCGAAGCTTCACTTCAGGTTTACTGTATCCTTTGGAACTTCTTATTGCCGATGAAACACAGAAATTGCATCGGAATTAAATACAAAAGGCCCAATGCCGAATTAAGTACTAGAAGACTGACTCTTCCTACTGTCTATGTTTTGAACCATTCCTGTGACTCTAGTTACAGATTCCGATGCTTCACTTCAGGTTTACTGCATCCCTCTGACATTCTTACTGACGATGAAACACAGAAATTGCGTCGGAATTAAATTCTAAAGGCACAATGAGGACTCAAGTACAAGAGGACTGGCGCTTCTTACTGTCTATGTTTGGAACCTTTCCTGTGAGACCGGTTTTAGATTCCGATGCTTCACTTCAGGCTTACTGTATCCCTTGGACCTTCTTATTGACGACGAAACACTGAAATTGCATCGGAATTAAATAGAAATGCACAATGCCGAATTAAGTACAAGAAAACTGACTCTTCTTACAGTCTTTGTGTTGAACCATTCCTGTGACACTACGTATAGATTCCGATGCTTCACTTCACGTTTACTGCATCCCTCTGACCTTCTTATTGACGATGAAACACAGAAATATCATCGGGATTAAATTCTAAAGGCACAATGCCGACTCAAGTACAAGAGGACTGGCTCTTCTTACTGCCTATGTTTTGAACCATTCCTGTGACACTAGTTATAAATTCCGATGCTTCACTTCAGGTTTACTGTATTCCTCTGACCTTCTTATTGACGATGAAACACAGAAATTGCATCGGAATTAAATACAAAAGGCACTATGCCGACTTAAGTATAAGATAACTGACTCTTCTTACTGTCTATAATTTGAACCATTCCTGTGACACTAGTTATAGATTCCGATGCTTCACTTCAGGTTTACTGTATCCCTCTGACCTTCTTAATGACGATGAGACACAGAAATTGCATCGGAATACAAACAAAAGGCACAATGCCGACTTAAGTACTAGAAGACTGACTCTCCTTAGTGTCTATGCTTTGAACTACTCCTGTGACACTAGTAATAGATTACGCTGCTTCACTTCAGGTTTACTGTATCACTCTGACTTTCTTGTTGACAATTAAATACAGAAATTGCATCGGAATTAAATTCAAAAGGCGCAATGCCGACTCAAGTACAAGAAGACTGGCTCTTCTTACTGTCTATGATTTGAACCTTTCGTGTGAGACCGATTTTAGATTCCGATGCTTCACTTCAGGTTTACTGTATCCCTCTGACCTTCTTATTGACGATGAAACACATAAATTGTATCGGAATAACATAGAAAAGGCACAATGACGGGTTAAGTGCAAGAAAACTTACTCTTCTTACTGTCTATGTTTTGAACCATTCCTGTGACACTAGTTATAGATTCCGATGCATCACTTCAGGCTTACTGTATCCCTCTGACCTTCTTATTGACGATGAATCACAGAAATTGCATCGGAATTAAATACAAAAGTCACAATGCCGACTTAATTATTAGAAAACTGACTCTTCTTACTGCCTATGCTTTGAACCATTCTGTGACACTAGTTATAGATTCCGATGCTTCACTTCAGGTTTACTGTATCCCTCTGACCTTCGTACTGTCGATGAAACTCAGATATTGCTTCAGAATTAAATACAAAAGGCACAATGCCGACTTAAGTACAAGAAAACTGACTCATCTTACAGTCTATGTTTTGAACCATTCCTGTGACATTAGTTATAGAATCCGATGCTTCACTTGAGGTTTACGGTATATCTCTAACCTTCTTATTGAAGATGAAACACAGAAATTGCATCGGATTTAAATTCAAAAGGCACAATGCCGACTTAAGTACAAGAAAACTGATTCTTCTTACTGTCTATGTTTTAACCATTCCTGTGACACTAGTTATAGATTCCGATGCTTTACTTCAGGTTTACTGTAGTTCTCTGACCTTCTTATTGACGAAGAAACACAGAAATTGCATCGGAATTAAATACAAAAGGCACAATGCCGACTTGAGTACAAGAAAACTGATTCTTCTTACTCTCTATGTTTTGAACCACTCCTTTGACACTAGTTATAGATTGCGATGCTTCACTTCAGGTTTACTGTATCCCTCTGACCTTCTTATTGACGATGAAACACAGAAATTGCATCTTAATTAAATATAAAAGGCACAATGCCGACTTAAGTACAGGAAGACTGACTCTTCTTACCGTCTATGTTTTCAACCATTCCTGTGACACTAGTTATAGATTCCGATGCTTCACTTCAGGGTTACTGTATCCCTCTGACCTACGTATGGACGATGAAACACAGAAATTGCATCGGAATTAAATACAAGAGGCAGAATGCCGAATTAAGTACTAGAAGACTGACTCTTCCTACTGTCTATGTTTTGAACCATTCTTGTGACACTAGTTATAGATTCCAATGCTTCACTTCAGGTTTACTGTATCCCCCTGAGTTTCATATTGACGATGAAACACAGAAAGTGCACCGGAATTATATACAAGAGGCACAATGCTGACTTAAGTAAAAGAAGACTGACTCATCTTACTGTCTATGTTTTAAACCATTCCTGTGACACTAGTTATAGATTCCGATGCTTCACTTCAGGTTTACTGTATCCCTCTGACCTTCTTATTGACGATGAAACACAGAAATTGCGTCTTAATTAAATACAAGAGGCACAATGCCGCCTTAAGTACAGGAAGACTGACTCTTCTTACCGTCTATGATTTGAACCATTCCTGTGACACTAGTTATAGATTCCGATGCTTCACTTCAGGTTTACTGCATCCCTCTAACCTTGTTATTGACGATGAAACACAGTAATTGCATCGGAATTAAATAGAAATGCACAATGCCGACTTAAGTACAAGAAAACTGACTCTTCTTACAGTCTTTATGTTAAACCATTCCTGTGACACTAGTTATAGATTCCGATGCTTCACTTCAGGTTTACTGCATCCCTCTGACCTTCTTATTGACGATGAAACACAAAAAATTGCATCAGAATTAATTTCTAAAGGTACATTGCCGACTCAAGTACAAGAGGACTGGCTCTTCTTACTGTCTATGTTTTGAACCATTCCTGTGACACTAGTTATAGATTCCGATGCTTCACTTCAGGTTTACTGTATCCCTCTGATCTTCTTAATGACGATGAGACACAGAAATTGCATCGGAATACAAACAAAAGGCACAATGCGGAATTAAGTACTAGAAGACTGACACTCCTTACTGTCTATGTTTTGAACTACTCCTGTGACACTAGTTATAGATTACGATGCTTCACTTCAGGTTTACATTATCACTCTGACTTTCTTGTTGACGATGAAACACAGAAATTGCATCGGAACTAAATCCAAAAGGCGCAATGACGACTCAAGTACAAGAAGACTGGCTCTTCTTACTGTCTAAGTTTTGAACCTTTCCTGTGACACTAGTTATAGATTCCGATGCTCCACTTCAGGTTTACTGTATCCCTCTGACCTTCTTATTGACGATGAAACACAGAACTTGCATCTTAATTAAATACAAAAGGCACAATGCCGACTTAAGTACAGGAAGGGTGACCCTTCTTACCGTCTATGTTTTGAACCACTCCTGTGACACTAGTTATAGATTCCGATGCTTCACTTCAGGTTTACTGTATCCCTCTGACCTTCATATTGACGATGAAAAACAGAAATTGCATCGGAATTATATACAACAGGCACAATGCCGACTTAATTACAAGAAGAGTGACTCTTCTTACTGTCTATGTTTTGAACCATTCCTGTGACACTACTTATGGATTCCGATGCTTCACTTCAGGTTAACTGTATCGCTCTGACCTTCTTATTGACGATGAAACACAGAAATAGCATCTTAATTAAATACAAAAATCACAATGCCGACTTAAGTACAGGAAGACTGACTCTTTTTACCGCCTATGTTTTGAACCATTCCTGTGATACTAGTTATAGATACCGATGCTTCACTTCAGGTTTACTGTATCCCTCTGAACGTCTTATTGACGATGAAACACAGAAATTGCATCGGAATGAAATACAAAAAGCACAATGCCGACTCAAGTACAAGAAGAATGGCTCTTCTTACTGTCTATGTTTTGAACCTTTCCTGTGACACTAGTTATAGATTCCGATGCTTCACTTCAGGTTTACTGTATCCCTCTGACCTTCTTATTGACGATGAAACACAGAAATTGCATCTTAATTAAATACAAAAGGCACAATGCCGACTTAAGTACAGGAAGAGTGACCCTTCTTACCCAATATGTTTTGAACCACTCCTGTGACACTAGTTATAGATTCCGATGCTTCACTTCAGGTTTACTGCATCTCTCTGACCTTCTTATTGACGATGAAACACAGAAATTGCATCGGAATTAAATTCTAAAGGCACAATACCAACTCAAGTACAAGAGGACTGGCTCTTCTTACTGTCTATGTTTGGAACCTTTCCTGTGAGACCGGTTTTAGATTCCGATGCTTCACTTCATTTTTACTGTATACCTTGGACCTTCTTATTGACGACGAAACACAGAAATTGCATCGGAATTAAATAGAAATGCACAATGCCGACTTAAGTACAAGAAAACTGACTCTTCTTAAAGTCTTTGTGTTGAACCATTCCTGTGGCACTAGTTATAGATACCGATGCTTCACTTCAGGTTTACCGTATACCTCTGACCGTCTTATTGACGATGAAACACGGAAATTGCATCGGAATTAAATACAAAATGCACAATGTCGAGTCAAGTACAAGAAGACTGACTCTTCTTACTGTCTATGTTTTGAACCTTTCCTGTGGGGCCGGTTTTAGATTCCGATGCTTCACTTCAGGTTTACTGTATCCCTTGGACCTTCTTATTGACGACGAAACACAGAAATTGCATCGGAATTAAATACAAAATCCACAATGCCGACTTAAGTATAAGAAAACTGACTCTTCTTACTGTCTATGCTATGAACCATTCCTGTGACACTAGTTATAGATTCCGATGCTTCACTTCAGGTTAACTGTATCCCTCTGACCTTCTTAATGACGATGAGACACAGAAATTGCATCGGAATACAAACAAAAGGCACAATGCCGACTTAACACTCTAAGCGCCAAGCCCGTAAAATTTACGGGCCTGGGATCGCGCGAAAATCACCAAGCCCGTAAAATTTACGGGCCGCTACATTTAATTTCATTCAAAACACTGCAACGTTATTTCTACGGGTTTGGCCAGCGCTATACGTTTTTCAGATGTTTATTAACAAAATGCGTCCATAGATGTCACGGCAGCGCTGTAATTCATGTTAAAACTTATCTTTGCGTTCTCAGTCTGTATATCATTCAGTTGTTTGTCATCATGTTTCGGTGCGGTTTATCAGACGCAGAAATTGCGGATTTGATCAATCATAGCGACACTCTGGATAATGTAGAGAGTGATTCAGACGATTCTGAATGCAATGGTGTGTTTGAAGGTACGTATTTCCGAATTTTCCACGTAATTGTGCAGTACGCACATATCTGTTGAACATGTGTAAACGATGTATGTAGTTACACATAATGTGATATTCTTTTTAGAAGACGAGATTGATGACAGTTTGTCTTCAGATGAAGACGAGAATGATGTTGAAGGTGTTGCTTCAAATCCAGCAGCTGTGCCGTATCCGAAAGACAGTGAGTGGACTGCAGTTGACACCTACCGACCTCTGCCTGTCAACACGACACCCAGGCAGATACTAGTGGATATTGATGAGTCGAGTTCTGTACTGGATTGCAGTAAAGTGTTCCTTACTGACAGTGACGTAAATGAACTCAAGAGACAGACAAATTTGTATGCATCACAGACAATACAGAAGAAAAGAAGAGGAAATAATCTGAAGCCCCATTCAGTTTTGAGTTCGTGGAAGCCAGTGACTATAAGTGAGATGAGGCGTTTCTTGGGTATTATTTTCCACATGTGTGTTTCGAAAAAGCCAAAAATTGCGGACCATTGGAGCACTAATCCTGTTCTTAGTTGTAACTTTTGTCCCCATGTCATGAGCCGTTTGCGTTTCACTCAGATACTGTCATGCTTGCATCTTGTTGACAATTCAAATCAGAAAAAACCAGGCGAAGATGGATTTCATCCACTTTACAAAGTTTTGCCATATTATAATAATTTGAAGGAGCGATGTATCCAGGCATATCGTCCCTCAGAAAAAGTGACAATTGATGAAGGAATTTGCCCATTTCGAGGTCGTGTGAGTTTCCGTGTTTACATGCAAAATAAGCCTCATAAGTATGGACTGAAAGTATATGCTGTTGCTGAAGCCAGTAGTGGCTATGTTGTAAATTTTGAAGTTTATGCTGGTAAGCATATTGTTGACAATTCTTCGTCTGCGGTTATTTTGCGATTGTTGTCTGACAGCAGCTTGCTGAACAAAGGCCACACTGTGTATTTAGATCGATTTTATTCCAGTCCAGAGCTATTTCAGCAACTGGCAGAGAAAGGCACTGGAGCTGTTGGTACTGTGAACAAATCCAGGAAAGGATTGCCTAAAGATTTAGTATCTGCTAAGCTGAAAAAGGGCGAAATGTCTTTTCGGCGTAAAGATAATGTATTGGCAATGAAGTGGAAAGATAAGAGAGATGTGTATACATTGTCTACAAGGCATCAAGCAACATTTGGTACGCATACTAAGAGAAATGGGTCTGTAGTATTGAAACCACTTCAGGTACTTGATTACAACCTCAATAAAATTGGAGTGGATATTGGAGACCAACGCCTGCAGTACAATCCGTTCCAGCACAGAACTGTGAAATGGTGGCGAAAATTATATTTCCATTTGCTGCTTATGGGAGTATCAAATGCATTTTGGCTGTACAATGCAGTGCACAGGAAGAAAATTACAATAACAGACTTTATAACAGTGCTTGCAGTTCAGCTTGTTGAAGACGACACACTTGAATTCATTCCAAGAAATGAAGGAACTGTAGGTCGGCTAACAAAGAGACATTTTTTGCAGCACATACCTGCAACTACTAAGAAGTATGCTGCTCGTGTGTGTCACGTGTGCAGTTCCAGGAGCAAGAAACAGAGTGGCAAGGCTTCTCGCAAAGAGACACGATACGAATGTGAACAGTGTGGCGTTGCACTCTGCCTGGAACCTTGCTTTAAAATTTTCCACACTAAAAAACAATATGATTCTGTGTGAAATTTATATGTAATACTGTATACTATCAGAAACATGTAATGTAGTGCCACAATTTTGGTTAAAAATAAATCACAATTGTATTCCCTTATTCGTATGACTTTTTCTAAATTCTTAAAACATCTAAGTGATTTCTATAACTGTACCTTAAAGCTGTGCATTGTAAAGTAGTTTCTTTCACTCAGAATTAAAGTAGAAATGTGCAGCTTCAAGATGGTACCAAATTTGCCACAATCCAAACAGTAGATTTGATGCAGTAATTTTTTTAATATTGGTAAAATTGCCCGGTTTCTAGGGACGGGTGCATAAAATAGGCCTGGTACAGAGAGTGTTAAGTACTAGAAGACCGACTCTCCTTACTGTCTATGCTTTGAACTACTCCTGTGACACTAGTAATAGATTACGATGCTTCACTTCAGGTTTACTGTATCCCTCTGACCTTCTTATTAACGATGAAACACATAAATTGCATCGGAATTAAAAACAAAAGGCACAATGCCGACTCAAGTACAAGAAGACTGGCTCATCTTACTGTCTATGTTTTGAACCTTTCCTGTGAGTCCAGTTTTATATTCCTACCCTGACTTCAGGTTTACTGTATCCCTTGGACCTTCTTATTGACGACGAAACACAGAAATTGCATCGGAAATAAATAGAAAAGGCACAATGCCGACTTAAGAACAAGAAAACTGACTCTTCTTACTGTCTATGTTTTGAACCAATCCTGTGACACTAGTTATAGATTCCGATGCTTCACTTCAGGTTTACTGTATCCCTCTGACTTTCTTAATGACGATGAAACACAGAAATTGCATCGGAATACAAACAAAAGGCACAATGCCGACTTAAGGACTAGAAGACTGACTCTCCTTACTGTCTATGTTTGAACTTTTATTGTGATACTAGTTATAGATTACGATGCTTCACTTCAGGTTTACTGTATCACTCTGACCTTCTTATTGACGATGAAACACAGAAATTGCATCGGAATTAAATACAAAAGGCACAATACCGACCCAAGTACAAGAAGACTAGCTCTTCTTACTGTCTGTGTTTTGAACCTTTCCTGTGACACCGGTTTTAGATTCCGATGCTTCACTTCAGGTTTACTGTATCCCTTGGACCTTCTTATTGACGACGAAACACAGAAATTGCATCGGAATTAAATACAAAATCCACACTGCCGACTTAAGTATAAGAAAACTGACTCTTCTTACTGTCTATGCTATGAACCATGCCTGTGACACTAGTTATAGATTCCGATGCTTCACTTCAGGTTAACTGTATCCCTCTGACCTTCTTATTGACGACGAAACACAGAAATTGCATTGGAATTAAATACAAAAGGCACAATGCCGACTTAATTATAAGAAAACTGACTCTTCGTACTGTCTATGTTTTGAGCCGTTCCTGTGACACTAGTTATAGATTCCGATTCTTCACTTCAGGTCTACTGTATCCCTCTGACCTTCTTATTGTCGATGAAACACAGAAATTGCATCAGATTTAAATACAAAAGGCACAATGCCGACTTAAGTACAAGAAAAATGACTCTTCTTACTGTCTATGTTTTGAACCATTCCTGTGACATTAGTTATAGATTCCGATGCTTCACATCAGGTTTCCTGTATCCCTCTGACCTTCTTATTGACGATGAAACACAGAAATTGCATCGGGATTAAATACAATAGGCACAATGCCGACTTAAGTACAGGAAGACTGACTCTTCTTACCGCCTATGTTATGAACCATTCCTGTGATACTAGTTATAGATTCCGATGCTTCACTTCAGGTTTACTGCATCCCTCTGACCTTCTTATTGACGATGAAACACAAAAAATTGCATCAGAATTAATTTCTAAAGGTACATTGCCGACTCAAGTACAAGAGGACTGGCTCTTCTTACTGTCTATGTTTTGAACCTTTCCTGTGACACTAGTTATAGATTCCGATGCTTCACTTCAGGTTTACTGTATCCCTCTGACCTTCTTATTGACGATGAAACACAGAAATTGCATCTTAATTAAATACAAAAGGCACAATGAAGACTTAAGTACAGGAAGAGTGACTCTTCTTACCGTCTATGTTTTGAACCACTCCTGTGACACTAGTTATAGATTCCGATGCTTCACTTCAGGTTTACTGCATTCCTCTGACCTTGTTATTGACGATGAAACACAGAAATTGCATCGGAATTAAATTCTAAAGGCACAATACCAACTCACGTACAAGAGGACTGGCTCTTCTTACTGTCTATGTTTGGAACCTTTCCTGTGAGACCGGTTTTAGATTCCGATGCTTCACTTCATTTTTACTGTATCCCTTGGACCTTCTTATTGACGACGAAACACAGAAATTGCATCGGAATTAAATGCAAATGCACAATGCCGACTTAAGTACAAGAAAACTGACTCTTCTTACAGTCTTTGTGTTGAACCATTCCTGTGGCACTAGTTATGGATACCGATGCTTCACTTCAGGTTTACCGTATTCCTCTGACCGTCTTATTGACGATGAAACACAGAAATTGCATCGGAATTAAATACAAAATGCACAATGCCGAGTCAAGTACAAGAAGACTGACTCTTCTTACAGTATATGTTTTGAACCTTTCCTGTGAGGCCGGTTTTAGATTCCGATGCTTCACTTCAGGTTTACTGAATCCCTTGGACCTTCTTATTGACGACGAAACACAGAAACGGCATCGGAATTAAATAGAAAAGGCACAATGTCGACTTAAGTACAAGAAAACTGACTCTTCTTACTGTCTATGTTTTGAACCATTCCTGTGACACTAGTTATAGATTCCGATGCTTCACTTCAGGTTTACTGCATCCCTCTGACCTTCTTATTGACGATGAAACACAAAAAATTGCATCAGAATTAATTTCTAAAGGTACATTGCCGACTCAAGTACAAGAGGACTGGCTCTTCTTACTGTCTATGTTTTGAACCATTCCTGTGACACTAGTTATAGATTCCGATGCTTCACTTCAGGTTTACTGTATCCCTCTGATCTTCTTAATGACGATGAGACACAGAAATTGCATCGGAATACAAACAAAAGGCACAATGCGGAATTAAGTACTAGAAGACTGACACTCCTTACTGTCTATGTTTTGAACTACTCCTGTGACACTAGTTATAGATTACGATGCTTCACTTCAGGTTTACATTATCACTCTGACTTTCTTGTTGACGATGAAACACAGAAATTGCATCGGAACTAAATCCAAAAGGCGCAATGACGACTCAAGTACAAGAAGACTGGCTCTTCTTACTGTCTAAGTTTTGAACCTTTCCTGTGACACTAGTTATAGATTCCGATGCTTCACTTCAGGTTTACTGTATCCCTCTGACCTTCTTAATGACGATGAGACACAGAAATTGCATCGGAATACAAACAAAAGGCACAATGCCGACTTAAGTACTAGAAGACCGACTCTCCTTACTGTCTATGCTTTGAACTACTCCTGTGACACTAGTAATAGATTACGATGCTTCACTTCAGGTTTACTGTATCCCTCTGACCTTCTTATTAACGATGAAACACATAAATTGCATCGGAATTAAAAACAAAAGGCACAATGCCGACTCAAGTACAAGAAGACTGGCTCATCTTACTGTCTATGTTTTGAACCTTTCCTGTGAGTACAGTTTTATATTCCTACCCTGACTTCAGGTTTACTGTATCCCTTGGACCTTCTTATTGACGACGAAACACAGAAATTGCATCGGAAATAAATAGAAAAGGCACAATGCCGACTTAAGAACAAGAAAACTGACTCTTCCTACTGTCTATGTTTTGAACCAATCCTGTGACACTAGTTATAGATTCCGATGCTTCACTTCAGGTTTACTGTATCCCTCTGACTTTCTTAATGACGATGAAACACAGAAATTGCATCGGAATACAAACAAAAGGCACAATGCCGACTTAAGGACTAGAAGACTGACTCTCCTTACTGTCTATGTTTGAACTATTATTGTGATACTAGTTATAGATTACGATGCTTCACTTCAGGTTTACTGTATCACTCTGACCTTCTTATTGACGATGAAACACAGAAATTGCATCGGAATTAAATACAAAAGGCACAATACCGACCCAAGTACAAGAAGACTAGCTCTTCTTACTGTCTGTGTTTTGAACCTTTCCTGTGACACCGGTTTTAGATTCCGATGCTTCACTTCAGGTTTACTGTATCCCTTGGACCTTCTTATTGACGACGAAACACAGAAATTGCATCGGAATTAAATACAAAATCCACACTGCCGACTTAAGTATAAGAAAACTGACTCTTCTTACTGTCTATGCTATGAACCATGCCTGTGACACTAGTTATAGATTCCGATGCTTCACTTCAGGTTAACTGTATCCCTCTGACCTTCTTATTGACGATGAATCACAGAAATTGCATTGGAATTAAATACAAAAGGCACAATGCCGACTTAATTATAAGAAAACTGACTCTTCGTACTGTCTATGTTTTGAGCCGTTCCTGTGACACTAGTTATAGATTCCGATTCTTCACTTCAGGTCTACTGTATCCCTCTGACCTTCTTATTGTCGATGAAACACAGAAATTGCATCAGATTTAAATACAAAAGGCACAATGCCGACTTAAGTACAAGAAAAATGACTCTTCTTACTGTCTATGTTTTGAACCATTCCTGTGACATTAGTTATAGATTCCGATGCTTCACATCAGGTTTCCTGTATCTCTCTGACCTTCTTATTGACGATGAAACACAGAAATTGCATCGGGATTAAATACAATAGGCACAATGCCGACTTAAGTACAGGAAGACTGACTCTTCTTACCGCCTATGTTATGAACCATTCCTGTGATACTAGTTATAGATACCGATGCTTCACTTCAGGTTTACTGTATCCCTCTGACCGTCTTATTGACGATGAAACACAGAAATTGCATCGGAATAAAATACAAAAAGCACAATGCCGACTCAAGTACAAGAAGAATGGCTCTTCTTACTGTCTATGTTTTGAACCTTTCCTGTGACACTAGTTATAGATTCCGATGCTTCACTTCAGGTTTACTGTATCCCTCTGACCTTCTTATTGACGATGAAACACAGAAATTGCATCTTAATTAAATACAAAAGGCACAATGCCGACTTAAGTACAGGAAGAGTGACTCTTCTTACCGTCTATGTTTTGAACCACTCCTGTGACACTAGTTATAGATTCCGATGCTTCACTTCAGGTTTACTGCATTCCTCTGACCTTGTTATTGACGATGAAACACAGAAATTGCATCGGAATTAAATTCTAAAGGCACAATACCAACTCACGTACAAGAGGACTGGCTCTTCTTACTGTCTATGTTTGGAACCTTTCCTGTGAGACCGGTTTTAGATTCCGATGCTTCACTTCATTTTTACTGTATCCCTTGGACCTTCTTATTGACGACGAAACACAGAAATTGCATCGGAATTAAATGCAAATGCACAATGCCGACTTAAGTACAAGAAAACTGACTCTTCTTACAGTCTTTGTGTTGAACCATTCCTGTGGCACTAGTTATGGATACCGATGCTTCACTTCAGGTTTACCGTATTCCTCTGACCGTCTTATTGACGATGAAACACAGAAATTGCATCGGAATTAAATACAAAATGCACAATGCCGAGTCAAGTACAAGAAGACTGACTCTTCTTACAGTCTATGTTTTGAACCTTTCCTGTGAGGCCGGTTTTAGATTCCGATGCTTCACTTCAGGTTTACTGAATCCCTTGGACCTTCTTATTGACGACGAAACACAGAAACGGCATCGGAATTAAATAGAAAAGGCACAATGTCGACTTAAGTACAAGAAAACTGACTCTTCTTACTGTCTATGTTTTGAACCATTCCTGTGACACTAGTTATAGATTCCGATGCTTCACTTCAGGTTTACTGCATCCCTCTGACCTTCTTATTGACGATGAAACACAAAAAATTGCATCAGAATTAATTTCTAAAGGTACATTGCCGACTCAAGTACAAGAGGACTGGCTCTTCTTACTGTCTATGTTTTGAACCATTCCTGTGACACTAGTTATAGATTCCGATGCTTCACTTCAGGTTTACTGTATCCCTCTGATCTTCTTAATGACGATGAGACACAGAAATTGCATCGGAATACAAACAAAAGGCACAATGCGGAATTAAGTACTAGAAGACTGACACTCCTTACTGTCTATGTTTTGAACTACTCCTGTGACACTAGTTATAGATTACGATGCTTCACTTCAGGTTTACATTATCACTCTGACTTTCTTGTTGACGATGAAACACAGAAATTGCATCGGAACTAAATCCAAAAGGCGCAATGACGACTCAAGTACAAGAAGACTGGCTCTTCTTACTGTCTAAGTTTTGAACCTTTCCTCTGACACTAGTTATAGATTCCGATGCTTCACTTCAGGTTTACTGTATCCCTCTGACCTTCTTATTGACGATGAAACACAGAACTTGCATCTTAATTAAATACAAAAGGCACAATGCCGACTTAAGTACAGGAAGAGTGACCCTTCTTACCGTCTATGTTTTGAACCACTCCTGTGACACTAGTTATAGATTCCGATGCTTCACTTCAGGTTTACTGTATCCCTCTGACCTTCATATTGACGATGAAAAACAGAAATTGCATCGGAATTATATACAACAGGCGCAATGCCGACTTAATTACAAGAAGAGTGACTCTTCTTACTGTCTATGTTTTGAACCATTCCTGTGACACTACTTATGGATTCCGATGCTTCACTTCAGGTTAACTGTATCGCTCTGACCTTCTTATTGACGATGAAACAAAGAAATAGCATCTTAATTAAATACAAAAATCACAATGCCGACTTAAGTACAGGAAGACTGACTCTTCTTACCGCCTATGTTTTGAACCATTCCTGTGATACTGGTTATAGATACCGATGCTTCACTTCAGGTTTACTGTATCCCTCTGAACGTCTTATTGACGAAGAAACACAGAAATTGCATCGGAATGAAATACAAAAGGCACAATGCCGACTCAAGTACAAGAAGAATGGCTCTTCTTACTGTCTATGTTTTGAACCTTTCCTGTGACACTAGTTATAGATTCCGATGCTTCACTTCAGGTTTACTGTATCCCTCTGACCTTCTTATTGACGATGAAACACAGAAATTGCATCTTAATTAAACACAAAAGGCACAATGCCGACTTAAGTACAGGAAGAGTGACCCTTCTTACCCTCTATGTTTTGAACCACTCCTGTGACACTAGTTATAGATTCCGATGCTTCACTTCAGGTTTACTGCATCCCTCTGACCTTCTTATTGACGATGAAACACAGAAATTGCATCGGAATTAAATTCTAAAGGCACAATACCAACTCAAGTACAAGAGGACTGGCTCTTCTTACTGTCTATGTTTGGAACCTTTCCTGTGAGACCGGTTTTAGATTCCGATGCTTCACTTCATTTTTACTGTATACCTTGGACCTTCTTATTGACGACGAAACACAGAAATTGCATCGGAATTAAATAGAAATGCACAATGCCGACTTAAGTACAAGAAAACTGACTCTTCTTAAAGTCTTTGTGTTGAACCATTCCTGTGGCACTAGTTATGGATACCGATGCTTCACTTCAGGTTTACCGTATACCTCTGACCGTCTTATTGACGATGAAACACGGAAATTGCATCGGAATTAAATACAAAGTGCACAATGCCGAGTCAAGTACAAGAAGACTGACTCTTCTTACTGTCTATGTTGTGAACCTTTCCTGTGGGGCCGGTTTTAGATTCCGATGCTTCACTTCAGGTTTACTGTATCCCTTGGACCTTCTTATTGACGACGAAACACAGAAATTGCATCGGAATTAAATACAAAATCCACAATGCCGATTTAAGTATAAGAAAACTTACTCTCCTTACTGTCTATGCTTTGAACTACTCCTGTGACACTAGTAATAGATTACGATGCTTCACTTCAGGTTTACTGTATCCCTCTGACCTTCTTATTAACGATGAAACACATAAATTGCATCGGACTTAAATACAAAAGGCACAATGCCGACTCAAGTACAAGAAGACTGGCTCATCTTACTCTCTATGTTTTGAACCTTTCCTGTGAGTCCAGTTTTATATTCCTATCCTTGACTTCAGGTTTACTGTATCCCTTGGACCTTCTTATTGACGACGAAACACAGAAATTGCATCGGAATTAAATAGAAAAGGCACAATGCCGACTTAAGAACAAGAAAACTGACTCTTCTTACTGTCTATGTTTTGAACCAATCCTGTGACACTAGTTATAGATTCCGATGCTTCACTTCAGGTTTACTGTATCCCTCTGACTTTCTTAATGACGATGAAACACAGAAATTGCATCGGAATACAAACAAAAGGCACAATGCCGACTTAAGGACTAGAAGACTGACTCTCCTTACTGTCTATGTTTGAACTATTATTGTGATACTAGTTATAGATTACGATGCTTCACTTCAGGTTTACTGTATCACTCTGACCTTCTTATTGACGATGAAACACAGAAATTGCATCGGAATTAAATACAAAAGGCACAACACCGACCCAAGTACAAGAAGACTAGCTCTTCTTACTGTCTATGTTTTGAACCTTTCCTGTGACACCGGTTTTAGATTCCGATGCTTCACTTCAGGTTTACTGTATCCCTTGGACCTTCTTATTGACGACGAAACACAGAAATTGCATCGGAATTAAGTACAAAATCCACACTGCCGACTTAAGTATAAGAAAACTGACTCTTCTTACTGTCTATGCTATGAACCATGCCTGTGACACTAGTTATAGATTCCGATGCTTCACTTCAGGTTAACTGTATCCCTCTGACCTTCTTATTGACGATGAAACACAGAAATTGCATTGGAATTAAATACAAAAGGCACAATGCCGACTTAATTATAAGAAAACTGACTCTTCGTACTGTCTATGTTTTGAGCCATTCCTGTGACACTAGTTATAGATTCCGATTCTTCACTTCAGGTCTACTGTATCCCTCTGACCTTCTTATTGTCGATGAAACACAGAAATTGCATCAGATTTAAATACAAAAGGCACAATGCCGACTTAAGTACAAGAAAAATGACTCTTCTTACTGTCTATGTTTTGAACCATTCCTGTGACATTAGTTATAGATTCCGATGCTTCACATCAGGTTTCCTGTACCCCTCTGACCTTCTTATTGACGATGAAACACAGAAATTGCATCGGGATTAAATACAATAGGCACAATGCCGACTTAAGTACAGGAAGACTGACTCTTCTTACCGCCTATGTTATGAACCATTCCTGTGATACTAGTTATAGATACCGATGCTTCACTTCAGGTTTACTGTATCCCTCTGACCGTCTTATTGACGATGAAACACAGAAATTGCATTGGAATAAAATACAAAAAGCACAATGCCGACTCAAGTACAAGAAGAATGGCTCTTCTTACTGTCTATGTTTTGAACCTTTCCTGTGACACTAGTTATAGATTCCGATGCTTCACTTCAGGTTTACTGTATCCCTCTGACCTTCTTATTGACGATGAAACACAGAAATTGCATCTTAATTAAATACAAAAGGCACAATGCCGACTTAAGTACAGGAAGAGTGACTCTTCTTACCGTCTATGTTTTGAACCACTCCTGTGACACTAGTTATAGATTCCGATGCTTCACTTCAGGTTTACTGCATTCCTCTGACCTTGTTATTGACGATGAAACACAGAAATTGCATCGGAATAAAATACAAAAAGCACAATGCCGACTCAAGTACAAGAAGAATGGCTCTTCTTACTGTCTATGTTTTGAACCTTTCTTGTGACACTAGTTATAGATTCCGATGCTTCACTTCAGGTTTACTGTATCCCTCTGACCTTCTTATTGACGATGAAACACAGAAATTGCATCGGAATTAAATACAAAATCCACAATGCCGACTTAAGTATAAGAAAACTGACTCTTCTTTCTGTCTATGCTAATAACCATTCCTGTGACACTAGTTATAGATTCCGATGCTTCACTTCAGGTTAACTGTATCCCTCTGACCTTCTTATTGACGATGAAACACAGAAATTGCATTGGAATTAAATACAAAAGGCACAATGCCGACTTAATTATAAGAAAACTGACTCTTCTTACTGTCTATGTTTTGAACCATTCCTGTGACATTAGTTATAGATTCCGATGCTTCACATCAGGTTTCCTGTATCCCTCTGACCTTCTTATTGACGATGAAACACAGAAATTGCATCGGGATTAAATACAATAGGCACAATGCCGACTTAAGTACAGGAAGACTGACTCTTCTTACCGCCTATGTTATGAACCATTCCTGTGATACTAGTTATAGATACCGATGCTTCACTTCAGGTTTACTGTATCCCTCTGACCGTCTTATTGACGATGAAACACAGAAATTGCATTGGAATAAAATACAAAAAGCACAATGCCGACTCAAGTACAAGAAGAATGGCTCTTCTTACTGTCTATGTTTTGAACCTTTCCTGTGACACTAGTTATAGATTCCGATGCTTCACTTCAGGTTTACTGTATCCCTCTGACCTTCTTATTGACGATGAAACACAGAAATTGCATCTTAATTAAATACAAAAGGCACAATGCCGACTTAAGTACAGGAAGAGTGACTCTTCTTACCGTCTATGTTTTGAACCACTCCTGTGACACTAGTTATAGATTCCGATGCTTCACTTCAGGTTTACTGCATTCCTCTGACCTTGTTATTGACGATGAAACACAGAAATTGCATCGGAATTAAATTCTAAATTCACAATACCAACTCAAGTACAAGAGGACTGGCTCTTCTTACTGTCTATGTTTGGAACCTTTCCTGTGAGACCGGTTTTAGATTCCGATTCTTCACTTCATTTTTACTGTATCCCTTGGACCTTCTTATTGACGACGAAACACAGAAATTGCATCGGAATTAAATGCAAATGCACAATGCCGTCTTAAGTACAAGAAAACTGACTCTTCTTACAGTCTTTGTGTTGAACCATTCCTGTGGCACTAGTTATAGATACCGATGCTTCACTTCAGGTTTACCGTATTCCTCTGACCGTCTTATACGATGAAACACAGAAATTGCATCGGAATTAAATACAAAATGCACAATGCCGAGTCAAGTACAAGAACACTGACTCTTCTTACAGTCTATGATTTGAACCTTTCCTGTGAGGCCGGTTTTAGATTCCGATGCTTCACTTCAGGTTTACTGTATCCCTTGGACCTTCTTATTGACGACGAAACACAGAAACGGCATCGGAATTAAATAGAAAAGGCACAATGTCGACTTAAGTACAAGAAAACTGACTCTTCTTACTGTCTATGTTTTGAACCATTCCTGTGACACTAGTTATAGATTCCGATGCATCACTTCAGTTTTACTGTATCCCTCTGACCTTCTTATTGACGATGAAACACATAAATTGCATCGGAATTAAATACAAAAGGCACAATGCCGATTCAAGTACAAGATGACTGGCTCATCTTACTGTCTATGTTTTGAACCTTTCCTGTGAGTCCAGTTTTATATTCCTATGCTTCACTTCAGGTTTACTGTATCCCTTGGACCTTCTTATTGACGACGAAACACAGAAATTGCATCGGAATTAAATAGAAAAGGCACAATGCCGACTTAATTATAAGAAAACTGACTCTTCGTACTGTCTATGTTTTGAGCCATTCCTGTGACACTAGTTATAGATTCCGATTCTTCACTTCAGGTCTACTGTATCCCTCTGACCTTCTTATTGTCGATGAAACACAGAAATTACATCTGATTTAAATACAAAAGGCACAATGCCGACTTAAGTACAAGAAGACTGGCTCTTCTTACTGTCTACGTTTTGAACCTTTCCTGTGAGACGGGTTTTCGATTCCGATGCTTCACTTCAGGTTTACTGTATCCCTTGGACCTTCTTATTGACGACGAACCACTAAAATTGCATCGGAATTAAACAGAAAAGCACAATGCCGACTTAAGTACAAGAAATCTGACTCTTCTTACCGTCTATAATTTGAACAATTCCTGTGACACTAGTTATAGATTCCAATGCATCACTTCAGGTCTACTGTATCCCTCTGACCGTCTTATTGACGTTTTAGCACAGAAATTGCATCGGAATATAATACAAAAGGCACAATGCCGTCTCAAGTACAAGGAAACTGGCTCTTCTTACTGTCTATGTTTTAAACCTTTCCTGTGAGACCGGTTTTAGATTCCGATGCTTCACTTCAGGTTTACTGTATCCCTCTGACCTTCTTATTGACGATGAAACACAGAAATTACATCGGAATAAAATACAAAAGGCACAATGCCGACTCAAGTACAAGAAGACTTGCTCTACTTACTATCTATGTTTTGAACCTTTCCTGTGAAACCAGTTTTAGATTCTGATGCTTGACTTCAGGTTTACTGTATCCCTTGGACCTTCTTATTGATGACGAATCACAGAAATTGCATCAGAATAAATAGAAAAGGCACAAAGCCGACATAAGAACAAGAAAACTGACTCTTCTTACTGTCTATGTTTTGAACCATTCGTGTAACACTAGTTATAGATTACGATGCTTCACTTCAGGTTTACTGTATCCCTCGGACCTTCTTATTAACCGTGAAACACAGAAATTGCATCGGAATACAAGCAAAAGGCACAATGCCGACTTAGGTACAAGAAGACTGATTCTTCTTAATGTCTACGTTTTGAACCATTCCTGTGAAACTAGATATAGATTCCGATGCTTCACTTCAGGTTTACTGTATCCTACTGACCTTCTTACTGACGATGAAACACAGAAATTGCATCGGAATTACATATAAAATGCACAATGCCGACTTAAGTACAAGAAAACTGTCTCTTCTTAGTATGCTTTAACCATTCCTGTGACACTATTTATAGATTCCGATTCTTCACTTCAGGTTTACTGTATCCCTCTGACCTTCTTATTGACGATGAAACACAGAAATTGCATCGGAATTAAATACAAAAGGCACAATGCCGACTCAAGTACAAGAAGGCTGGCTCATCTTACTGTCTATGTTTTGAACCATTCCTGTGACACTAGTTATAGATTCCGATGCTTCACTTCAGGTTTACTGTATCCCTCTGACCTTCTTATTGACGATAAAACACAGAAATTGCATCGGAATTAAATACAAAAGGCACAATGCCGACTCAAGTACAAGAAGACTGGCTCATCTTACTGTCTATGTTTTGAACCTTTCCTGTGAGTCCAGTTTTATATTCCTATCCTTGACTTCAGGTTTACTGTATCCCTTGGACCTTCTTATTGACGACGAAACACAGAAATTGCATCGGAATTAAATAGAAAAGGCACAATGCCGACTTAAGAACAAGAAAACTGACTCTTCTTACTGTCTATGTTTTGAACCAATCCTGTGACACTAGTTATAGATTCCGATGCTTCACTTCAGGTTTACTGTATCCCTCTGACTTTCTTAATGACGATGAAACACAGAAATTGCATCGGAATACAAACAAAAGGCACAATGCCGACTTAAGGACTAGAAGACTGACTCTCCTTACTGTCTATGTTTGAACTATTATTGTGATACTAGTTATAGATTACGATGCTTCACTTCAGGTTTACTGTATCACTCTGACCTTCTTATTGACGATGAAACACAGAAATTGCATCGGAATTAAATACAAAAGGCACAACACCGACCCAAGTACAAGAAGACTAGCTCTTCTTACTGTCTATGTTTTGAACCTTTCCTGTGACACCGGTTTTAGATTCCGATGCTTCACTTCAGGTTTACTGTATCCCTTGGACCTTCTTATTGACGACGAAACACAGAAATTGCATCGGAATTAAGTACAAAATCCACACTGCCGACTTAAGTATAAGAAAACTGACTCTTCTTACTGTCTATGCTATGAACCATGCCTGTGACACTAGTTATAGATTCCGATGCTTCACTTCAGGTTAACTGTATCCCTCTGACCTTCTTATTGACGATGAAACACAGAAATTGCATTGGAATTAAATACAAAAGGCACAATGCCGACTTAATTATAAGAAAACTGACTCTTCGTACTGTCTATGTTTTGAGCCATTCCTGTGACACTAGTTATAGATTCCGATTCTTCACTTCAGGTCTACTGTATCCCTCTGACCTTCTTATTGTCGATGAAACACAGAAATTGCATCAGATTTAAATACAAAAGGCACAATGCCGACTTAAGTACAAGAAAAATGACTCTTCTTACTGTCTATGTTTTGAACCATTCCTGTGACATTAGTTATAGATTCCGATGCTTCACATCAGGTTTCCTGTATCCCTCTGACCTTCTTATTGACGATGAAACACAGAAATTGCATCGGGATTAAATACAATAGGCACAATGCCGACTTAAGTACAGGAAGACTGACTCTTCTTACCGCCTATGTTATGAACCATTCCTGTGATACTAGTTATAGATACCGATGCTTCACTTCAGGTTTACTGTATCCCTCTGACCGTCTTATTGACGATGAAACACAGAAATTGCATTGGAATAAAATACAAAAAGCACAATGCCGACTCAAGTACAAGAAGAATGGCTCTTCTTACTGTCTATGTTTTGAACCTTTCCTGTGACACTAGTTATAGATTCCGATGCTTCACTTCAGGTTTACTGTATCCCTCTGACCTTCTTATTGACGATGAAACACAGAAATTGCATCTTAATTAAATACAAAAGGCACAATGCCGACTTAAGTACAGGAAGAGTGACTCTTCTTACCGTCTATGTTTTGAACCACTCCTGTGACACTAGTTATAGATTCCGATGCTTCACTTCAGGTTTACTGCATTCCTCTGACCTTGTTATTGACGATGAAACACAGAAATTGCATCGGAATTAAATACAAAATGCACAATGCCGACTCAAGTACAAGAAGAATGGCTCTTCTTACTGTCTATGTTTTGAACCTTTCTTGTGACACTAGTTATAGATTCCGATGCTTCACTTCAGGTTTACTGTATCCCTCTGACCTTCTTATTGACGATGAAACACAGAAATTGCATCGGAATTAAATACAAAATCCACAATGCCGACTTAAGTATAAGAAAACTGACTCTTCTTTCTGTCTATGCTAATAACCATTCCTGTGACACTAGTTATAGATTCCGATGCTTCACTTCAGGTTAACTGTATCCCTCTGACCTTCTTATTGACGATGAAACACAGAAATTGCATTGGAATTAAATACAAAAGGCACAATGCCGACTTAATTATAAGAAAACTGACTCTTCTTACTGTCTATGTTTTGAACCATTCCTGTGACATTAGTTATAGATACCGATGCTTCACATCAGGTTTCCTGTATCCCTCTGACCTTCTTATTGACGATGAAACACAGAAATTGCATCGGAATTAAATACAATAGGCACAATGCCGACTTAAGTACAGGAAGACTGACTCTTCTTACCGCCTATGTTATGAACCATTCCTGTGATACTAGTTATAGATACCGATGCTTCACTTCAGGTTTACTGTATCCCTCTGACCGTCTTATTGACGATGAAACACAGAAATTGCATCGGAATGAAATACAAAAAGCACAATGCCGACTCAAGTACAAGAAGAATGGCTCTTCTTACTGTCTATGTTTTGAACCTTTCCTGTGACACTAGTTATAGATTCCGATGCTTCACTTCAGGTTTACTGTATCCCTCTGACCTTCTTATTGACGATGAAACACAGAAATTGCATCTTAATTAAATACAAAAGGCACAATGCCGACTTAAGTACAGGAAGAGTGACTCTTCTTACCGTCTATGTTTTGAACCACTCCTGTGACACTAGTTATAGATTCCGATGCTTCACTTCAGGTTTACTGCATTCCTCTGACCTTGTTATTGACGATGAAACACAGAAATTGCATCGGAATCAAATTCTAAATTCACAATACCAACTCAAGTACAAGAGGACTGGCTCTTCTTACTGTCTATGTTTGGAACCTTTCCTGTGAGACCGGTTTTAGATTCCGATTCTTCACTTCATTTTTACTGTATCCCTTGGACCTTCTTATTGACGACGAAACACAGAAATTGCATCGGAATTAAATGCAAATGCACAATGCCGTCTTAAGTACAAGAAAACTGACTTTCTTACAGTCTTTGTGTTGAACCATTCCTGTGGATACCGATGCTTCACTTCAGGTTTACCGTATTCCTCTGACCGTCTTATACGATGAAACACAGAAATTGCATCGGAATTAAATACAAAATGCACAATGCCGAGTCAAGTACAAGAACACTGACTCTTCTTACAGTCTATGATTTGAACCTTTCCTGTGAGGCCGGTTTTAGATTCCGATGCTTCACTTCAGGTTTACTGTATCCCTTGGACCTTCTTATTGACGACGAAACACAGAAACGGCATCGGAATTAAATAGAAAAGGCACAATGTCGACTTAAGTACAAGAAAACTGACTCTTCTTACTGTCTATGTTTTGAACCATTCCTGTGACACTAGTTATAGATTCCGATGCATCACTTCAGTTTTACTGTATCCCTCTGACCTTCTTATTGACGATGAAACACATAAATTGCATCGGAATTAAATACAAAAGGCACAATGCCGATTCAAGTACAAGATGACTGGCTCATCTTACTGTCTATGTTTTGAACCTTTCCTGTGAGTCCAGTTTTATATTCCTATGCTTCACTTCAGGTTTACTGTATCCCTTGGACCTTCTTCTTGACGACGAAACACAGAAATTGCATCGGAATTAAATAGAAAAGGCACAATGCCGACTTAATTATAAGAAAACTGACTCTTCGTACTGTCTATGTTTTGAGCCATTCCTGCGACACTAGTTATAGATTCCGATTCTTCACTTCAGGTTTACTGCATTCCTCTGACCTTGTTATTGACGATGAAACACAGAAATTGCATCGGAATTAAATTCTAAATTCACAATACCAACTCAAGTACAAGAGGACTGGCTCTTCTTACTGTCTATGCTTGGAACCTTTCCTGTGAGACCGGTTTTAGATTCCGATTCTTCACTTCATTTTTACTGTATCCCTTGGACCTTCTTATTGACGACGAACCACTAAAATTGCATCGGAATTAAACAGAAAAGCACAATGCCGACTTAAGTACAAGAAATCTGACTCTTCTTACCGTCTATAATTTGAACAATTCCTGTGACACTAGTTATAGATTCCAATGCATCACTTCAGGTTTACTGTATCCCTCTGACCGTCTTATTGACGTTTTAGCACAGAAATTGCATCGGAATATAATACAAAAGGCACAATGCCGTCTCAAGTACAAGGAAACTGGCTCTTCTTACTGTCTATGTTTTAAACCTTTCCTGTGAGACCGGTTTTAGATTCCGATGCTTCACTTCAGGTTTACTGTACCCCTCTGACCTTCTTATTGACGATGAAACACAGAAATTACATCGGAATGAAATACAAAAGGCACAATGCCGACTCAAGTACAAGAAGACTTGCTCTACTTACTATCTATGTTTTGAACCTTTCCTGTGAAACCAGTTTTAGATTCTGATGCTTGACTTCAGGTTTACTGTATCCCTTGGACCTTCTTATTGATGACGAATCACAGAAATTGCATCGGAAATAAATAGAAAAGGCACAAAGCCGACATAAGAACAAGAAAACTGACTCTTCTTACTGTCTATGTTTTGAACCATTCGTGTAACACTAGTTATAGATTACGATGCTTCACTTCAGGTTTACTGTATCCCTCGGACCTTCTTATTAACCGTGAAACACAGAAATTGCATCGGAATACAAGCAAAAGGCACAATGCCGACTTAGGTACAAGAAGACTGATTCTTCTTAATGTCTACGTTTTGAACCATTCCTGTGAAACTAGATATAGATTCCGATGCTTCACTTCAGGTTTACTGTATCCTACTGACCTTCTTACTGACGATGAAACACAGAAATTGCATCGGAATTACATATAAAATGCACAATGCCGACTTAAGTACAAGAAAACTGTCTCTTCTTACTATGCTTTAACCATTCCTGTGACACTATTTATAGATTCCGATTCTTCACTTCAGGTTTACTGTATCCCTCTGACCTTCTTACTGACGATGAAACACAGAAATTGCATCGGAATTAAATACAAAAGGCACAATGCCGACTCAAGTACAAGAAGGCTGGCTCATCTTACTGTCTATGTTTTGAACCATTCCTGTGACACTAGTTATAGATTCCGATGCTTCACTTCAGGTTTACTGTATCCCTCTGACCTTCTTATTGACGATAAAACACAGAAATTGCATCGGAATTAAATACAAAAGGCACAATGCCGACTCAAGTACAAGAAGACTGGCTCATCTTACTGTCTATGTTTTGAACCTTTCCTGTGAGTCCAGTTTTATATTCCTATCCTTGACTTCAGGTTTACTGTATCCCTTGGACCTTCTTATTGACGACGAAACACAGAAATTGCATCGGAATTAAATAGAAAAGGCACAATGCCGACTGAAGAACAAGAAAACTGACTCTTCTTACTGTCTATGTTTTGAACCAATCCTGTGACACTAGTTATAGATTCCGATGCTTCACTTCAGGTTTACTGTATCCCTCTGACTTTCTTAATGACGATGAAACACAGAAATTGCATCGGAATACAAACAAAAGGCACAATGCCGACTTAAGGACTACAAGACTGACTCTCCTTACTGTCTATGTTTGAACTATTATTGTGATACTAGTTATAGATTACGATGCTTCACTTCAGGTTTACTGTATCACTCTGACCTTCTTATTGACGATGAAACACAGAAATTGCATCGGAATTAAATACAAAAGGCACAACACCGACCCAAGTACAAGAAGACTAGCTCTTCTTACTGTCTATGTTTTGAACCTTTCCTGTGACACCGGTTTTAGATTCCGATGCTTCACTTCAGGTTTACTGTATCCCTTGGACCTTCTTATTGACGACGAAACACAGAAATTGCATCGGAATTAAGTACAAAATCCACACTGCCGACTTAAGTATAAGAAAACTGACTCTTCTTACTGTCTATGCTATGAACCATGCCTGTGACACTAGTTATAGATTCCGATGCTTCACTTCAGGTTAACTGTATCCCTCTGACCTTCTTATTGACGATGAAACACAGAAATTGCATTGGAATTAAATACAAAAGGCACAATGCCGACTTAATTATAAGAAAACTGACTCTTCGTACTGTCTATGTTTTGAGCCATTCCTGGGACACTAGTTATAGATTCCGATTCTTCACTTCAGGTCTACTGTATCCCTCTGACCTTCTTATTGTCGATGAAACACAGAAATTGCATCAGATTTAAATACAAAAGGCACAATGCCGACTTAAGTACAAGAAAAATGACTCTTCTTACTGTCTATGTTTTGAACCATTCCTGTGACATTAGTTATAGATTCCGATGCTTCACATCAGGTTTCCTGTATCCCTCTGACCTTCTTATTGACGATGAAACACAGAAATTGCATCGGGATTAAATACAATAGGCACAATGCCGACTTAAGTACAGGAAGACTGACTCTTCTTACCGCCAATGTTATGAACCATTCCTGTGATACTAGTTATAGATACCGATGCTTCACTTCAGGTTTACTGTATCCCTCTGACCGTCTTATTGACGATGAAACACAGAAATTGCATTGGAATAAAATACAAAAAGCACAATGCCGACTCAAGTACAAGAAGAATGGCTCTTCTTACTGTCTATGTTTTGAAGCTTTCCTGTGACACTAGTTATAGATTCCGATGCTTCACTTCAGGTTTACTGTATCCCTCTGACCTTCTTATTGACGATGAAACACAGAAATTGCATCTTAATTAAATACAAAAGGCACAATGCCGACTTAAGTACAGGAAGAGTGACTCTTCTTACCGTCTATGTTTTGAACCACTCCTGTGACACTAGTTATAGATTCCGATGCTTCACTTCAGGTTTACTGCATTCCTCTAACCTTGTTATTGACGATGAAACACAGAAATTGCATCGGAATAAAATACAAAAAGCACAATGCCGACTCAAGTACAAGAAGAATGGCTCTTCTTACTGTCTATGTTTTGAACCTTTCTTGTGACACTAGTTATAGATTCCGATGCTTCACTTCAGGTTTACTGTATCCCTCTGACCTTCTTATTGACGATGAAACACAGAAATTGCATCGGAATTAAATACAAAATCCACAATGCCGACTTAAGTATAAGAAAACTGACTCTTCTTTCTGTCTATGCTAATAACCATTCCTGTGACACTAGTTATAGATTCCGATGCTTCACTTCAGGTTAATTGTATCCCTCTGACCTTCTTATTGACGATGAAACACAGAAATTGCATTGGAATTAAATACAAAAGGCACAATGCCGACTTAATTATAAGAAAACTGACTCTTCTTACTGTCTATGTTTTGAACCATTCCTGTGACATTAGTTATAGATACCGATGCTTCACATCAGGTTTCCTGTATCCCTCTGACCTTCTTATTGACGATGAAACACAGAAATTGCATCGGAATTAAATACAATAGGCACAATGCCGACTTAAGTACAGGAAGACTGACTCTTCTTACCGCCTATGTTATGAACCATTCCTGTGATACTAGTTATAGATACCGATGCTTCACTTCAGGTTTACTGTATCCCTCTGACCGTCTTATTGACGATGAAACACAGAAATTGCATCGGAATGAAATACAAAAAGCACAATGCCGACTCAAGTACAAGATGAATGGCTCTTCTTACTGTCTATGTTTTGAACCTTTCCTGTGACACAAGTTATAGATTCCGATGCTTCACTTCAGGTTTACTGTATCCCTCTGACCTTCTTATTGACGATGAAACACAGAAATTGCATCTTAATTAAATACAAAAGGCACAATGCCGACTTAAGTACAGGAAGAGTGACTCTTCTTACCGTCTATGTTTTGAACCACTCCTGTGACACTAGTTATAGATTCCGATGCTTCACTTCAGGTTTACTGAGTCCTCTGACCTTGTTATTGACGATGAAACACAGAAATTGCATCGGAATTAAATTCTAAATTCACAATACCAACTCAAGTACAAGAGGACTGGCTCTTCTTACTGTCTATGTTTGGAACCTTTCCTGTGAGACCGGTTTTAGATTCCGATTCTTCACTTCATTTTTACTGTATCCCTTGGACCTTCTTATTGACGACGAAACACAGAAATTGCATCGGAATTAAATGCAAATGCACAATGCCGTCTTAAGTACAAGAAAACTGACTTTCTTACAGTCTTTGTGTTGAACCATTCCTGTGGCACTAGTTATAGATACCGATGCTTCACTTCAGGTTTACCGTATTCCTCTGACCGTCTTATACGATGAAACACAGAAATTGCATCGGAATTAAATACAAAATGCACAATGCCGAGTCAAGTACAAGAACACTGACTCTTCTTACAGTCTATGATTTGAACCTTTCCTGTGAGGCCGGTTTTAGATTCCGATGCTTCACTTCAGGTTTACTGGATCCCTTGGACCTTCTTATTGACGACGAAACACAGAAACGGCATCGGAATTAAATAGAAAAGGCACAATGTCGACTTAAGTACAAGAAAACTGACTCTTCTTACTGTCTATGTTTTGAACCATTCCTGTGACACTAGTTATAGATTCCGATGCATCACTTCAGTTTTACTGTATCCCTCTGACCTTCTTATTGACGATGAAACACATAAATTGCATCGGAATTAAATACAAAAGGCACAATGCCGATTCAAGTACAAGATGACTGGCTCATCTTACTGTCTATGTTTTGAACCTTTCCTGTGAGTCCAGTTTTATATTCCTATGCTTCACTTCAGGTTTACTGTATCCCTTGGACCTTCTTATTGACGACGAAACACAGAAATTGCATCGGAATTAAATAGAAAAGGCACAATGCCGACTTAATTATAAGAAAACTGACTCTTCGTACTGTCTATGTTTTGAGCCATTCCTGTGACACTAGTTATAGATTCCGATTCTTCACTTCAGGTCTACTGTATCCCTCTGACTTTCTTATTGTCGATGAAACACAGAAATTACATCTGATTTAAATACAAAAGGCACAATGCCGACTTAAGTACAAGAAGACTGGCTCTTCTTACTGTCTACGTTTTGAACCTTTCCTGTGAGACGGGTTTTCGATTCCGATGCTTCACTTCAGGTTTACTGTATCCCTTGGACCTTCTTATTGACGACGAACCACTAAAATTGCATCGGAATTAAACAGAAAAGCACAATGCCGACTTAAGTACAAGAAATCTGACTCTTCTTACCGTCTATAATTTGAACAATTCCTGTGACACTAGTTATAGATTCCAATGCATCACTTCAGGTTTACTGTATCCCTCTGACCGTCTTATTGACGTTTTAGCACAGAAATTGCATCGGAATATAATACAAAAGGCACAATGCCGTCTCAAGTACAAGGAAACTGGCTCTTCTTACTGTCTATGTTTTAAACCTTTCCTGTGAGACCGGTTTTAGATTCCGATGCTTCACTTCAGGTTTACTGTATCCCTCTGACCTTCTTATTGACGATGAAACACAGAAATTACATCGGAATGAAATACAAAAGGCACAATGCCGACCCAAGTACAAGAAGACTTGCTCTACTTACTATCTATGTTTTGAACCTTTCCTGTGAAACCAGTTTTAGATTCTGATGCTTGACTTCAGGTTTACTGTATCCCTTGGACCTTCTTATTGATGACGAATCACAGAAATTGCATCGGAAATAAATAGAAAAGGCACAAAGCCGACATAAGAACAAGAAAACTGACTCTTCTTACTGTCTATGTTTTGAACCATTCGTGTAACACTAGTTATAGATTACGATGCTTCACTTCAGGTTTACTGTATCCCTCGGACCTTCTTATTAACCGTGAAACACAGAAATTGCACCGGAATTCAAGCAAATGGCACAATGCCGACTTAGGTACAAGAAGACTGATTCTTCTTAATGTCTACGTTTTGAACCATTCCTGTGAAACTAGATATAGATTCCGATGCTTCACTTCAGGTTTACTGTATCCTACTGACCTTCTCATTGACGATGAACCACAGAAATTGCATCGGAATTAAATAGAAAAGGCACAATGCCGGGTTAAGTACAAGAAAACTGACTCTTCTTACTGTCTAAGTTATGAATCTATCCTGCGACACTAGTTATGGATTCCGATGCATCACTTCAGGTTTCCTGTATCCCTCTGACCTTCTTACTGACGATGAAACACAGAAATTGCATCGGAATTACATATAAAATGCACAATGCCGACTTAAGTACAAGAAAACTGTCTCTTCTTACTATGCTTTAACCATTCCTGTGACACTATTTATAGATTCCGATTCTTCACTTCAGGTTTACTGTATCCCTCTGGCCTTCTTATTGACGATGAAACACAGAAATTGCATCGGAATTAAATACAAAAGGCACAATGCCGACTCAAGTACAAGAAGGCTGGCTCATCTTACTGTCTATGTTTTGAACCATTCCTGTGACACTAGTTATAGATTCCGATGCTTCACTTCAGGTTTACTGTATCCCTCTGACCTTCTTATTGACGATGAAACACAGAAATTGCATCGGAAGTAAATACAAAAGGCACAGTGCCGACTCAAGTACAAGAAGGCTGGCTCATCTTACTGTCTATGATTTGAACCATTCCTGTGACACTAGTTATAGATTTCGATGCTTCACTTCAGGTTTACTGAATCCCTCTGACCTTCTTATTGACGATGAAACATAGAAATTGCATCGGAATTAAATACAAAAGGCACAATGCCGACTTAAGTACAAGAAAACTGACTCTTCTTACTGTCTATGTTTTGAACCATTCCTGTGACACTAGTTATAGATTCCCATGCTTCACTTCAGGTTTACTATACCCCTCCGACCTTCTTATTGACGGTGAAACACAGAAATTGCATCGGAATGAAATACAAAAGGCACAATGCCGACTCAAGTACAAGAAGGCTGGTTCATCTTACTGTCTATGTTTTGAACCATTTCTGTGACACTAGTTATAGATTCCGATGCTTCACTTCACGTTTACTGTATCCCTCTGACCTTCGTATTGACGATGAAACACAGAAATTGCATCGTATTTAAATAGAAAAGGCACAATGCCGACTCAAGTACAAGAAAACTGACACTTCTTACTGTCTATGTTTTGAACCATTCATGTGACACTAGTTATAGTTTCCGAGGCTTCACTTCAGATATACTGTATCCCTCTGACTTTCTTATTGACGATGAAACACAGAAATTGCATCGGAATTAAACACAAATCGCACAATGCCGTCTTAAGTACAAGAAAACTGACTCCTCTTACTGTCTATGATTCGAATCATTCCTGTGACACTAGTTATAGATTCCGATGCCTTACTTCATGTCTACTGTATCCCTCTGACTTTCTTATTGACGATTAACACAGAAATTGCGTCGGAATTAAATACAAAAGGCACAATGCCGACGTAAGTACAAGCAAACTGACTCTCCTTACTGTCTATGTTTTGAACCATTCCTGTGCCACTAGTTATAGATTCCGATGCTTCACTTCAGGTTTACTGTATCCCTCTGACTTTCCTATTGAAGATGAGACACAGAAATTGCATCGGAATTAAATACAAAAGGCACAATGGCGACTTAATTATAAGAAAACTGACACTTCTTACTCTTTATGCTTTGAACCATTCCTGTGACATTAGTCATGGATTCCGATGCATCACTTCAGGTTTACTGTATCCCTCTGACCTTCTTATTGACGATGAAACACAGGAATTGCATCGGAAATAAATACAAAAGGCACAATGATGACTCAAGTACAAGAAGACTGGCTCTTCTTACTGTCTATATTTTGAACCTTTCCTGTGAGACAAGTTTAAGATTCCGATGCTTGACTTTAGGTTTACTGTATCCCTTGGATATTCTTATTGACGATGAAAAACAGAAATTGCATCGGAATTAAATACAAAAGTCACAACGCCGACTTAAGCACAAGGAAACTGAGTCTTCTTACTGTCAATGTTTTGAACCATTCCTGTGAACCTTTTTATAGATTCCGATGCTTCATTTCTGCTTTATTGTATCCCTCCGACCTTCTTATTGACGATCAAACACAGAAATTGCATCGGAATGAATTAGAAAAGGCACAATGCCGATTTAAGTCAAGAAAACTGACCCTTCTTTCTGTCTATGTTTTGATCCTTTCCTGTGAGACCGGTTTTAGATTCCGATGCTTCACTTCAGGTTTACTGTTTCCCTCTGACCTTCTTATTGACGACGTAACACAGAAACTGCATGGGAATTAAATAGAAAGGGCACAATGACGACTCAAGTACAAGAAAACTGACTCTTCTTACTGTCTATGTTTTGAATCATTCCTGTGACACTAATTATAAATTCCGATGCATCACTTTAGGTTTACTGTATCCCTCTGACCCTGTTATTGACGATGAAACACAGAAATTTCATTGGAATTAAATACAAAAGGCACAATGCCGACTTAAGTATAAGAAAATCGACTCTTCTTACTGTCTATGATTTGAACCATTCCTGTGACACTAGTTATATATTCCGATGCTTCACTTCAGGTTTACTGTATCCCTCGGACCTTCTTATTGACGATGAAACACAGAAATTGCATCGGAATTAAATACAAAAATCACAATGCCGACTCAAGTACAAGAAGACTGGCTCTTCTTACTGTCTATGTTTTGAACCTTTTCTATGAAACCGGTTTTAGATTCCGATGCTTCACGTCAGGTTTACTGTATTCCTTGGCCAGTCTTATTGACGACGTAACACAGAAATTGCATCGGAATTACATAGAAAAGGCACAATGCCGACTTAAGTACAAGAAAACTGACTCTTCTTACTGTCTATGTTTTGAACCATTCCTGTGACACTAGTTATTGATTCCGATGCTTCACTTCAGGTTTACTGTATCACTCTGACCTACCCGTTGACGATGAAACACAGATATTGCATTGGAATTAAATACAAAAGGCACAATGCTGACTTAAGTTCAAGTAAACTGACTCTTCTTACTGTCTTTGTTTTGACCCATTCCTGTGACTCTAGTTATAGATTCCGATGCTTCACTTCAGGTTTACTGTATCCCTCCAACCTTCTTATTGACGATGAAACACAGAAATTGCATCGGAATTAAATAGAAAAGGCACAATGCCGACTTATGTACAAGAAAACTGACTCTTCTTACCGTCTATGTATTGAACCATTCCTGTGACACTAGTTATAGATTCCGATGCTTCACTTCAGGTTTACTGTATCCCTCTGACCTTCCTATTGACGATGAAACACAGAAATTACATCGGAATTAAATACAAAAGGCACAATGCCGATTTAGGTACAAGAAAACTGACTCTTCTTACTGTCTATGTTTTGAACCATTCCTGTGACATTTGTTACAGATTCTGATGCTTCACTTCAGGTTTACTGTATCCCTATGACCTTCTTATTGACGATGAAACACAGAAATTGCATCGGAATTAAATACAAAGGGCACAATGCCGACTTAAGTACAAGAAAACTAACTCTACGTACTGTCTAACTTTTGAACCATTCCTGTTACACTAGTTATAGATTCCGATGCTTCACTTTAGGTTTACTGTATCCCTCTGACCTTCTTATTGACGATTGAACACAGAAATTGCATCGGAATTAAATACGAAAGGCACAATGCCGACTTAAGTACAAGTAAACTGACTCTTATTACTGTCTATGTTTTGAATCATTCCTGTGACATTAGCTACAGATTCTGATGCTTCACTTCAGGTTTACTGTATCCCTCTGACCTTCTTATTGACGATGAAACACAGAAATTGCATCGGAATTAAATACGAAAGTCACAATGCCGACTTAAGTACAAGTATACTGACTCTTGTTACTGTCTATGTTTTGAACCATTCCTGTGACACTAGTTTTAGATTCGGATGCTTCACTTCAGGTTTACTGCATCCCTCTGACCTTCATATTGACGATGACACACAGAAATTGCATCGGAATTAAATACAAAAGGCACAATGCCGACTTAAGTACTAGAAGACTGACGCTTCCTACTGTCTATATTTTGAACCATTCCTGTGACACTAGTTATAGATTCCGATGCTTCACTTCAGGTTTACTGTATCCCTCTGGCTTTCTTACTGACGATGAAACACTGAAATTGCATAGGAATTAAAGACAAAATTCGCAATGCCGACTGAAGTACAAAATGACTGGCTCCTCTTACTGTCTATGGTTTGAACCTTTCTGTGAGACCGGTTTTAGATTCCGATGCTTCACTTCAGGTTTACTGTATCCCTTGGCACCTCTTATTGACGACGAAACACAGAAATTGCATCGGAATTACATAGAAAAGGCACAATGCCGACTTAAGTACAAGAAAACTGACTCTTCTTACTGTCTATGTTTTGAACCATTCCTGTGGCACTAGTTATAGGTTCCGATGCATCACTTCAGGGTTACTGTATCCCTCTGACCCTGTTATTGGCGATGAAACACAGAAATTTCATCGGAATTAAATACAAAAGGCACAATGCCGACTTAAGTATAAGAAAACTGACTCTTCTTACTGTCTATGATTTGAACCAATCCTGTGACACTAGTTATATATTCCGATGCTTCACTTCAGGTTTACTGTATCCCTCGGACCTTCTTATTGACGATGAAACACAGAAATTGCATCGGAATTAAATACAAAAATCACAATGCCTACTCAAGTACAAGAAGACTGGCTCTTCTTACTGTCTATGTTTTGAACCTTTTCTATGAAACCGGTTTTAGATTCCGATGCTTCACTTCAGTTTTACTGTATTCCTTGGCCAGTCTTATTGACGACGAAACACAGAAATTGCATCGGAATTACATAGAAAAGGTACAATGCCGACTTAAGTACAAGAAAACTGACTCTTCTTACTGTCTATGTTTTGAACCATTCCGGTGACACTAGTTATGGATTCCGATGCTTCACTTCAGGTTTACTGTATCCCTCTGACGGTCTTATTGCCGATGAAACACAGAAATTGCATCGGAATTAAATACAAAAATCACAATGCAGACACAAGTACAAGAAGACTGGCCCTTCTTACTGTCTATGTTTTGAAACTTTCCTGTGAGACCAGTTTTAGATTCCGATGCTTCACTTCAGGTTTACTGTATCCCTTGGACCTTCAGATGCACGACGAAACACAGAAATTGCATCGGAATTAAATAGAAAAGGCACAATGCCGATTTAAGTCAAGAAAACTGACTCTTCTTACTGTCTATGTTTTGAACCATTCCTGTTACACTAGTTACAGATTCTGATGCTTCGCTTCAGGTTTACTGTATCCCTCTGACCTTCTTATTGACGAGGAAACACAGAAATTGCATCGGAATTAAATCCAAAGGGCACAATGCCGACTTAAGTACAAGAAAACTGACACCTCTTACTGTCTATGTTTTGAACCATTCCTGTTACACTAGTTATAGATTCCGATGCTTCACTTCAGGTTTACTGTATCTCTCTGACCTTCTTATTGACGATGAAACACAGAAATTGCATCGAAATTAAATACAAAAGGCACAATGCCGACTTAAGTACAGGTAAACTGACTCTTCTTACTGTCTATGTTTTGAGCCATTCCTGTGACACTAGTTATAGTTTCCGATGCTTCACATCAGGTTTACTGTAACCCTCTGACCTTCTTATTGACGATGAAACACAGAAATTGCTTCGGAATTAAATACAAAAAGCACAATGCCGACTTAAGTACAAGAAGACTGATTCTTCTTACTGTCTACGATTTGAACCATTCCTGTGACACTAGTTATAGATTCCGAAGCTTCACTTCAGGTTTACTGTATCCCTCTGACTTTCTTATTGACGATGAAACACATAAATTGCATCGGAATTAAATACAAAAGGCACAATGTCGCCTCAAGTACAAAAAGACTGGCTCTTCTTACTGTCTATGCTTTGAACCTTTCCTATGACACCGGTTTTAGATTCCGATGCTTCACTTCAGGTTTACTGTATCCCTTGACCTTCTTATTGACGAGGAAACACAGAAATTGCATTGGAATTAAATAGAAAAGGTTCAATGCCGGGTTAAGTACAAGAAAACTGACTCTTCTTACTGTCTATGATTCGAATCATTCCTGTGACACTAGTTATAGATTCCGATGCCTTACTTCATGTCTACTGTATCCCTCTGACTTTCTTATTGACGATTAACACAGAAATTGCGTCGGAATTAAATACAAAAGGCACAATGCCGACGTAAGTACAAGCAAACTGACTCTCCTTACTGTCTATGTTTTGAACCATTCCTGTGCCACTAGTTATAGATTCCGATGCTTCACTTCAGGTTTACTGTATCCCTCTGACTTTCCTATTGAAGATGAGACACAGAAATTGCATCGGAATTAAATACAAAAGGCACAATGGCGACTTAATTATAAGAAAACTGACACTTCTTACTCTTTATGCTTTGAACCATTCCTGTGACATTAGTCATGGATTCCGATGCATCACTTCAGGTTTACTGTATCCCTCTGACCTTCTTATTGACGATGAAACACAGGAATTGCATCGGAAATAAATACAAAAGGCACAATGATGACTCAAGTACAAGAAGACTGGCTCTTCTTACTGTCTATATTTTGAACCTTTCCTGTGAGACAAGTTTAAGTTTCCGATGCTTGACTTTAGGTTTACTGTATCCCTTGGATATTCTTATTGACGATGAAAAACAGAAATTGCATCGGAATTAAATACAAAAGTCACAACGCCGACTTAAGCACAAGGAAACTGAGTCTTCTTACTGTCAATGTTTTGAACCATTCCTGTGAACCTTTTTATAGATTCCGATGCTTCATTTCTGCTTTATTGTATCCCTCCGACCTTCTTATTGACGATCAAACACAGAAATTGCATCGGAATGAATTAGAAAAGGCACAATGCCGATTTAAGTCAAGAAAACTGACCCTTCTTTCTGTCTATGTTTTGATCCTTTCCTGTGAGACCGGTTTTAGATTCCGATGCTTCACTTCAGGTTTACTGTTTCCCTCTGACCTTCTTATTGACGACGTAACACAGAAACTGCATGGGAATTAAATAGAAAGGGCACAATGACGACTCAAGTACAAGAAAACTGACTCTTCTTACTGTCTATGTTTTGAATCATTCCTGTGACACTAATTATAAATTCCGATGCATCACTTTAGGTTTACTGTATCCCTCTGACCCTGTTATTGACGATGAAACACAGAAATTTCATTGGAATTAAATACAAAAGGCACAATGCCGACTTAAGTATAAGAAAATCGACTCTTCTTACTGTCTATGATTTGAACCATTCCTGTGACACTAGTTATATATTCCGATGCTTCACTTCAGGTTTACTGTATCCCTCGGACCTTCTTATTGACGATGAAACACAGAAATTGCATCGGAATTAAATACAAAAATCACAATGCCGACTCAAGTACAAGAAGACTGGCTCTTCTTACTGTCTATGTTTTGAACCTTTTCTATGAAACCGGTTTTAGATTCCGATGCTTCACGTCAGGTTTACTGTATTCCTTGGCCAGTCTTATTGACGACGTAACACAGAAATTGCATCGGAATTACATAGAAAAGGCACAATGCCGACTTAAGTACAAGAAAACTGACTCTTCTTACTGTCTATGTTTTGAACCATTCCTGTGACACTAGTTATTGATTCCGATGCTTCACTTCAGGTTTACTGTATCACTCTGACCTACCCGTTGACGATGAAACACAGATATTGCATTGGAATTAAATACAAAAGGCACAATGCTGACTTAAGTTCAAGTAAACTGACTCTTCTTACTGTCTTTGTTTTGACCCATTCCTGTGACTCTAGTTATAGATTCCGATGCTTCACTTCAGGTTTACTGTATCCCTCCAACCTTCTTATTGACGATGAAACACAGAAATTGCATCGGAATTAAATAGAAAAGGCACAATGCCGACTTATGTACAAGAAAACTGACTCTTCTTACCGTCTATGTATTGAACCATTCCTGTGACACTAGTTATAGATTCCGATGCTTCACTTCAGGTTTACTGTATCCCTCTGACCTTCCTATTGACGATGAAACACAGAAATTACATCGGAATTAAATACAAAAGGCACAATGCCGATTTAGGTACAAGAAAACTGACTCTTCTTACTGTCTATGTTTTGAACCATTCCTGTGACATTTGTTACAGATTCTGATGCTTCACTTCAGGTTTACTGTATCCCTATGACCTTCTTATTGACGATGAAACACAGAAATTGCATCGGAATTAAATACAAAAGGCACAATGCCGATTTAGGTACAAGTAAACTGACTCTTATTACTGTCTATGTTTTGAATCATTCCTGTGACATTAGCTACAGATTCTGATGCTTCACTTCAGGTTTACTGTATCCCTCTGACCTTCTTATTGACGATGAAACACAGAAATTGCATCGGAATTAAATACGAAAGTCACAATGCCGACTTAAGTACAAGTATACTGACTCTTGTTACTGTCTATGTTTTGAACCATTCCTGTGACACTAGTTTTAGATTCGGATGCTTCACTTCAGGTTTACTGCATCCCTCTGACCTTCATATTGACGATGACACACAGAAATTGCATCGGAATTAAATACAAAAGGCACAATGCCGACTTAAGTACTAGAAGACTGACGCTTCCTACTGTCTATATTTTGAACCATTCCTGTGACACTAGTTATAGATTCCGATGCTTCACTTCAGGTTTACTGTATCCCTCTGGCTTTCTTACTGACGATGAAACACTGAAATTGCATAGGAATTAAAGACAAAATTCGCAATGCCGACTGAAGTACAAAATGACTGGCTCCTCTTACTGTCTATGGTTTGAACCTTTCTGTGAGACCGGTTTTAGATTCCGATGCTTCACTTCAGGTTTACTGTATCCCTTGGCACCTCTTATTGACGACGAAACACAGAAATTGCATCGGAATTACATAGAAAAGGCACAATGCCGACTTAAGTACAAGAAAACTGACTCTTCTTACTGTCTATGTTTTGAACCATTCCTGTGGCACTAGTTATAGGTTCCGATGCATCACTTCAGGGTTACTGTATCCCTCTGACCCTGTTATTGGCGATGAAACACAGAAATTTCATCGGAATTAAATACAAAAGGCACAATGCCGACTTAAGTATAAGAAAACTGACTCTTCTTACTGTCTATGATTTGAACCAATCCTGTGACACTAGTTATATATTCCGATGCTTCACTTCAGGTTTACTGTATCCCTCGGACCTTCTTATTGACGATGAAACACAGAAATTGCATCGGAATTAAATACAAAAATCACAATGCCTACTCAAGTACAAGAAGACTGGCTCTTCTTACTGTCTATGTTTTGAACCTTTTCTATGAAACCGGTTTTAGATTCCGATGCTTCACTTCAGTTTTACTGTATTCCTTGGCCAGTCTTATTGACGACGAAACACAGAAATTGCATCGGAATTACATAGAAAAGGTACAATGCCGACTTAAGTACAAGAAAACTGACTCTTCTTACTGTCTATGTTTTGAACCATTCCGGTGACACTAGTTATGGATTCCGATGCTTCACTTCAGGTTTACTGTATCCCTCTGACGGTCTTATTGCCGATGAAACACAGAAATTGCATCGGAATTAAATACAAAAATCACAATGCAGACACAAGTACAAGAAGACTGGCCCTTCTTACTGTCTATGTTTTGAAACTTTCCTGTGAGACCAGTTTTAGATTCCGATGCTTCACTTCAGGTTTACTGTATCCCTTGGACCTTCAGATGCACGACGAAACACAGAAATTGCATCGGAATTAAATAGAAAAGGCACAATGCCGATTTAAGTCAAGAAAACTGACTCTTCTTACTGTCTATGTTTTGAACCATTCCTGTTACACTAGTTACAGATTCTGATGCTTCGCTTCAGGTTTACTGTATCCCTCTGACCTTCTTATTGACGAGGAAACACAGAAATTGCATCGGAATTAAATCCAAAGGGCACAATGCCGACTTAAGTACAAGAAAACTGACACCTCTTACTGTCTATGTTTTGAACCATTCCTGTTACACTAGTTATAGATTCCGATGCTTCACTTCAGGTTTACTGTATCTCTCTGACCTTCTTATTGACGATGAAACACAGAAATTGCATCGAAATTAAATACAAAAGGCACAATGCCGACTTAAGTACAGGTAAACTGACTCTTCTTACTGTCTATGTTTTGAGCCATTCCTGTGACACTAGTTATAGTTTCCGATGCTTCACATCAGGTTTACTGTAACCCTCTGACCTTCTTATTGACGATGAAACACAGAAATTGCTTCGGAATTAAATACAAAAAGCACAATGCCGACTTAAGTACAAGAAGACTGATTCTTCTTACTGTCTACGATTTGAACCATTCCTGTGACACTAGTTATAGATTCCGAAGCTTCACTTCAGGTTTACTGTATCCCTCTGACTTTCTTATTGACGATGAAACACATAAATTGCATCGGAATTAAATACAAAAGGCACAATGTCGCCTCAAGTACAAAAAGACTGGCTCTTCTTACTGTCTATGCTTTGAACCTTTCCTATGACACCGGTTTTAGATTCCGATGCTTCACTTCAGGTTTACTGTATCCCTTGACCTTCTTATTGACGAGGAAACACAGAAATTGCATTGGAATTAAATAGAAAAGGTTCAATGCCGGGTTAAGTACAAGAAAACTGACTCTTCTTACTGTCTATGTTTTGAACCATTCCTGTGACACTAGTTATTGATTCCGATGCTTCACTTCAGGTTTACTGTATCACTCTGACCTACCCATTGACGATGAAACACAGATATTGCATTGGAATTAAATACAAAAGGCACAATGCCGACTTAAGTTCAAGTAAACTGACTCTTCTTACTGTCTATGTTTTGACCCATTCCTGTGACTCTAGTTATAGATTCCGATGCTTCACATCAGCTTTACTGTATCCCTCCAACCTTCTTATTGACGATGAAACACAGAAATTGCATCGGAATTAAATAGAAAAGGCACAATGCCGACTTATGTACAAGAAAACTGACTCTTCTTACTGTCTATGTTTTGAACCATTCCTGTGACACTAGTTATAGATTCCGATGCTTCACTTCAGGTTTACTGTATCCCTCTGACCTTCCTATTGACGATGAAACACAGAAATTACATCGGAATTAAATACAAAAGGCACAGTGCCGATTTAGGTACAAGAAAACTGACTCTTCTTACTGTCTATGTTTTGAACCATTCCTGTGACATTAGTTACAGATTCTGATGTTTCACTTCAGGTTTACTGTATCCCTCTGACCTTCTTATTGACGATGAAACACAGAAATTGCATCGGAATTAAATACGAAGGGCACAATGCCGACTTAAGTACAAGAAAGCTAACTCTACTTACTGTCTAACTTTTGAACCATTCCTGTTACACTAGTTATAGATTCCGATGCTTCACTTCAGGTTTACTGTATCCCTCTGACCTTCTTATTGACGATGAAACACAGAAATTGCATCGGAATTAAATCCGAAGGCACAATGCCGACTTAAGTACAAGTATACTGACTCTTGTTACTGTCTATGTTTTGAACCATTCCTGTGACACTAGTTATAGATTCCGATGCTTCACTTCAGGTTTACTGTATCCCTCTGGCTTTCTTACTGACGATGAAGCACTGAAATTGCATAGGAATGAAAGATAAAATTCACAATGCCGACTGAAGTACAAAATGACTGGCTCCTCTTACTGTCTATGTTTTGAACCTTTCCTATGAGACCGGTTTTAGATTCCGATGCTTCACTTCAGGTTTACTGTATCCCTTGGCACCTCTTATTGACGACGAAACACAGAAATTGCATCGAAATTACATAGAAAAGGCACAATGCCGACTTAAGTACAAGAAAACTGACTCTTCTTACTGTCTATGTTTTGAACTATTCCTGTGGCACTTGTTATAGGTTCCGATGCATCACTTCAGGTTTACTGTATCCCTCTGACCTTGTTATTGACGATGAAACACAGAAATTACATCGGAATTAAATACAAAAGGCACAATGCCGACCTAATTATAGGAAAACTGACACTTCTTACTGTCTATGCTTTGAAACATTCCTGTGACACTAGATATGGATTCCTATGCTTCACTTCAGGTTTACTGTATCCCTCTGACCTTCTTATTGACGATGAAACGGAGAAATTGCATCGGAAATAAATACGAAAGACACAATGCCGCCTCAAGTACAAAAAGACTGGCTCTTCTTACTGTCTATGATTTGAACCTTTCCTATGAGACCAGTTTTAGATTCCGAAGCTTCACTTCAGGTTTACTGTATCCCTTGGCCATTCTTATTGACGACGAAACACAGAAATTGCATCGGAATTAAATAGAAAAGGCACAATGCCTACCTAAGTACAAGAAGACTGACTCTTCTTACTGTCTATGTTTTGAACCATTGCTGTGACACTAGTTATGGATTCCGATGCTTCACTTCAGGTTTAATGTATTCCTCTGACCTTCTGATTGACGATGAAACACAGAAATTGCATCGGAATTAAATACAAAAGCCAAAATGCAGACTCAAGTACAAGAAGACTGGCTCTTCTTACTGTCTATGTTGTGAACCTTTTCTATCAAACCGGTTTTAGACTCCGATGCTTCACTTCAGGTTTACTGTATTCCTTGGCCAGTCTTATTGACGACGAAACACAGAAATTGCATCGGAATTACATAGAAAAGGCACAATGCCGACTTAAGTACAAGAAAACTGACTCTTCTTACTGTCTATGTTTTGAACCGTTCCGGTGACACTAGTTATAGATTCCGATGTTTCACTTCAGGTTTACTGTATCCCTCTGACGGACTTATTGCCGATGAAACACAGAAATTGCATCGCAACTAAATACAAAAGGCACAATGCAGACTCAAGTACAAGAAGACTGGCCCTTCTTACTGTCTATGTTTTGAAACTTTCCTGTGAGACCAGTTTTAGATTCCGATGCTTCACTTCAGGTTTAGTGTTTCCCTTGGAGCTTCAGATTCACGACGAAACACAGAAATTGCATCGGAATTAAATAGAAAAGGCACAATGCCGACTTATGTACAAGAAAACTGACTCTTCTTACTGTCTATGTATTGAACCATTCCTGTGACACTAGTTATAGATTCCGATGCTTCACTTCAGGTTTACTGTATCCCTCTGACCTTCCTATTGACGATGAAACACAGAAATTACATCGGAATTAAATACAAAAGGCACAATGCCGATTTAGGTACAAGAAAACTGACTCTTCTTACTGTCTATGTTTTGAACCATTCCTGTGACATTAGTTACAGATTCTGATGCTTCACTTCAGGTTTACTGTATCCCTATGACCTTCTTATTGACGATGAAACACAGAAATTGCATCGGAATTAAATACAAAGGGCACAATGCCGACTTAAGTACAAGAAAACTAACTCTACGTACTGTCTAACTTTTGAACCATTCCTGTTGCACTAGTTATAGATTCCGATGCTTCACTTCAGGTTTACTGTATCCCTCTGACCTTCTTATTGACGATGAGACACAGAAATTGCATCGGAATTAAATACGAAAGGCACAATGCCGACTTAAGTACAAGTAAACTGACTCTTCTTACTGTCTATGTTTTGAATCATTCCTGTGACATTAGTTACAGATTCTGATACTTCACTACAGGTTTACTGTATCCCTCTGACCTTCTTATTGACGATGAAACACAGAAATTGCATCGGAATTAAATACGAAAGTCACAATGCCGACTTAAGTACAAGTATACTGACTCTTGTTACTGTCTATGTTTTGAACCATTCCTGTGACACTAGTTTTAGATTCCGATGCTTCACTTCAGGTTTACTGCATCCCTCTGACCTTCATATTGACGATGACACACAGAAATTGCATCGGAATACAAACAAAAGGCACAAAGTCGACTTAAGTACAAGAAGACTGACACTTCTTACTGTCTACGATTTGAACCATTCCTGTGACACCAGTTATAGATTCCGATGCTTCACTTCTGGTTTACTGTATCCCTCTGGCTTTCTTACTGACGATGATACACTGAAATTGCATAGGAATTAAAGACAAAATTCGCAATGCCGACTGAAGTACAAAATGACTGGCTCCTCTTACTGTCTATGTTTTGAACCTTTCCTATGAGACCGGTTTTAGATTCCGATGCTTCACTTCAGGTTTACTGTATCCCTTGGCACCTCTTATTGACGACGAAACACAGAAATTGCATCGGAATTACATAGAAAAGGCACAATGCCGACTTAAGTACAAGAAAACTGACTCTTCTTACTGTCTATGTTTTGAACCATTCCTGTGGCATTAGTTATAGGTTCCGATGCATCACTTCAGGGTTACTGTATCCCTCTGACCCTGTTATTGGCGATGAAACACAGAAATTTCATCGGAATTAAATACAAAAGGCACAATGCCGACTTAAGTATAAGAAAACTGACTCTTCTTACTGTCTATGATTTGAACCATTCCTGTGACACTAGTTATATATTCCGATGCTTCACTTCAGGTTTACTGTATCCCTCGGACCTTCTTATTGACGATGAAACACAGAAATTGCATCGGAATTAAATACAAAAATCACAACGCCTACTCAAGTACAAGAAGACTGGCTCTTCTTACTGTCTATGTTTTGAACCTTTTCTATGAAACCGGTTTTGGATTCCGATGCTTCACTTCAGGTTTACTGTATTCCTTGGCCAGTCTTATTGACGACGAAACACAGAAATTGCATCGGAATTACATAGAAAAGGTACAATGCCGACTTAAGTACAAGAAAACTGACTCTTCTTACTGTCTATGTTTTGAACCATTCCGGTGACACTAGTTATGGATTCCGATGCTTCACTTCAGGTTTACTGTATCCCTCTGACGGTCTTATTGCCGATGAAACACAGAAATTGCATCGGAATTAAATACAAAAGGCACAATGCAGACTCAAGTACAAGAAGACTGGCCCTTCTTACTGTCTATGTTTTGAAACTTTCCTGTGAGACCAGTTTTAGATTCCGATGCTTCACTTCAGGTTTACTGTATCCCTTGGACCTTCAGATGCACGACGAAACACAGAAATTGCATCGGAATTAAATAGAAAAGGCACAATGCCGATTTAAGTACAAGAAAACTGACTCTTCTTACTGTCTATGTTTTGAACCATTCCTGTTACACTAGTTACAGATTCTGATGCTTCGCTTCAGGTTTACTGTATCCCTCTGACCTTCTTATTGACGAGGAAACACAGAAATTGCATCGGAATTAAATCCAAAGGGCACAATGCCGACTTAAGTACAAGAAAACTGACACCTCTTACTGTCTATGCTTTGAACCTTTCCTATGACACGGGTTTTAGATTCCGATGCTTCACTTCAGGTTTACTGTATCCCTTGGCCCTTCTTATTGACGACGAAACACAGAAATTGCATTGGAATTAAATAGAAAAGGTTCAATGCCGGGTTAAGTACAAGAAAACTGACTCTTCTTACTGTCTATGTTTTGAACCATTCCTGTGACACTAGTTATTGATTCCGATGCTTCACTTCAGGTTTACTGTATCACTCTGACCTACCCATTGACGATGAAACACAGATATTGCATTGGAATTAAATACAAAAGGCACAATGCCGACTTAAGTTCAAGTAAACTGACTCTTCTTACTGTCTATGTTTTGACCCATTCCTGTGACTATAGTTATAGATTCCGATGCTTCACATCAGGTTTACTGTATCCCTCCAACCTTCTTATTGACGATGAAACACAGAAATTGCATCGGAATTAAATAGAAAAGGCACAATGCCGACTTATGTACAAGAAAACTGACTCTTCTTACTGTCTATGTTTTGAACCATTCCTGTGACACTAGTTATAGATTCCGATGCTTCACTTCAGGTTTACTGTATCCCTCTGACCTTCCTATTGACGATGAAACACAGAAATTACATCGGAATTAAATACAAAAGGCACAATGCCGATTTAGGTACAAGAAAACTGACTCTTCTTACTGTCTATGTTTTGAACCATTCCTGTGACATTAGTTACAGATTCTGATGCTTCACTTCAGGTTTACTGTATCCCTCTGACCTTCTCATTGACGATGAAACACAGAAATTGCATCGGAATTAAATACAAAGGGCACAATGCCGACTTAAGTACAAGAAAACTAACTCTACTTACTGTCTAACTTTTGAACCATTCCTGTTACACTAGTTATAGATTCCGATGCTTCACTTCATGTGTACTGTATCCCTCTGACCTTCTTATTGACGATGAAACACAGAAATTGCATCGGAATTAAATACGAAGGCACAATGCCGACTTAAGTACAAGTAAACAGACTCTTCTTACTGTCTATGTTTTGAACCATTCCTGTGACATTAGTTACAGATTCTGATGCTTCACTTCAGGTTTACTGTATCCCTCTGACCTTCTTATTGACGACGAAACACAGAAATTGCATCGGAATTAAATACGAAAGTCACAATGCCGACTTAAGTACAAGTATACTGACTCTTGTTACTGTCTATGTTTTGAACCACTCCTGTGACACTAGTTATAGATTCCGATGCTTCACTTCAGGTTTACTGTATCCCTCTGGCTTTCTTACTAACGATGAAACACTGAAATTGCATAGGAATGAAAGACAAAATTCACAATGCCGACTGAAGTACAAAATGACTGGCTCCTTTTACTGTCTATGTTTTGAACCTTTCCTATGAGACCGGTTTTAGATTCCGATGCTTCACTTCAGGTTTACTGTATCCCTTGGCACCTCTTATTGACGACGGTACACAGAAATTGCATCGGAATTACATAGAAAAGGCACAATGCCGACTTAAGTACAAGAAAACTGACTCTTCTTACTGTCTATGTTTTGAACTATTCCTGTGGCACTTGTTATAGGTTCCGATGCATCACTTCAGGTTTACTGTATCCCTCTGACCTTGTTATTGACGAAGAAACACAGAAATTACATCGGAATTAAATACAAAAGGCACAATGCCGACCTAATTATAGGAAAACTGACAATTCTTACTGTCTATGCTTTGAAACATTCCTGTGACACTAGATATGGATTCCTATGCTTCACTTCAGGTTTACTGTATCCCTCTGACCTTCTGATTGACGATGAAACACAGAAATTGCATCGGAATTAAATACAAAAGCCAAAATGCAGACTCAAGTACAAGAAGACTGGCTCTTCTTACTGTCTATGGCGTGAACCTTTTCTATGAAACCGGTTTTAGACTCCGATGCTTCACTTCAGGTTTACTGTATTCCTTGGCCAGTCTTATTGACGACGTAACACAGATATTGCATCGGAATTACATAGAAAAGGCACAATGCCGACTTAAGTACAAGAAAACTGACTCTTCTTAGTGTCTATGTTTTGAACCATTCCAGTTACACTAGTTATAGATTCCGATGTTTCACTTCAGGTTTACTGTTTCCCCCGACGGACTTATTGCCGATGAAACACAGAAATTGCATCGCAATTAAATACAAAAGGCACAATGCAGACTCAAGTACAAGAAGACTGGCCCTTCTTACTGTCTATGTTTTGAAACTTTCCTGTGAGACCAGTTTTAGATTCCGATGCTTCACTTCAGGTTTACTGTTTCCCTTGGAGCTTCAGATTCACGACGAAACACAGAAATTGCATCGGAATTAATAGAAAAGGCACAATGCCGACTTATGTACAAGAAAACTGTTTCTTCTTACTGTCTATGTATTGAACCATTCCTGTGACACTAGTTATAGATTCCGATGCTTCACTTCAGGTTTACTGTATCCCTCTGACCTTCCTATTGACGATGAAACACAGAAATTACATCGGAATTAAATACAAAAGGCACAATGCCGATTTAGGTACAAGAAAACTGACTCTTCTTACTGTCTATGTTTTGAACCATTCCTGTGACATTAGTTACAGATTCTGATGCTTCACTTCAGGTTTACTGTATCCCTATGACCTTCTTATTGACGATGAAACACAGAAATTGCATCGGAATTAAATACAAAGGCCACAATGCCGACTTAAGTACAAGAAAACTAACTCTACGTACTGTCTAACTTTTGAACCATTCCTGTTACACTAGTTATAGATTCCGATGCTTCACTTCAGGTTTACTGTATCCCTCTGACCTTCTTATTGACGATGAAACACAGAAATTGCATCGGAATTAAATACGAAAGGCACAATGCCGACTTAAGTACAAGTAAACTGACTCTTCTTACTGTCTATGTTTTGAATCATTCCTGTGACATTAGTTACAGATTCTGATGCTTCACTACAGGTTTACTGTATCCCTCTGACCTTCTTATTGACGATGATACACAGAAATTGCATCGGAATTAAATACGAAAGTCACAATGCCGACTTAAGTACAAGTATACTGACTCTTGTTACTGTCTATGTTTTGAACCATTCCTGTGACACTAGTTTTAGATTCCGATGCTTCACTTCAGGTTTACTGCATCCCTCTGACCTTCATATTGACGATGACACACAGAAATTGCATCGGAATACAAACAAAAGGCACAAAGTCGACTTAAGTACAAGAAGACTGACACTTCTTACTGTCTACGATTTGAACCATTCCTGTGACACCAGTTATAGATTCCGATGCTTCACTGCAGGTTTACTGTATCCCTCTGGCTTTCTTACTGACGATGATACACTGAAATTGCATAGGAATTAAAGACAAAATTCGCAATGCCGACTGAAGTACAAAATGACTGGCTCCTCTTACTGTCTATGTTTTGAACCTTTCCTATGAGACCGGTTTTAGATTCCGATGCTTCACTTCAGGTTTACTGTAACCCTTGGCACCTCTTATTGACGACGAAACACAGAAATTGCATCGGAATTACATAGAAAAGGCACAATGCCGACTTAAGTACAAGAAAACTGACTCTTCTTACTGTCTATGTTTTGAACCATTCCTGTGGCACTAGTTATAGGTTCCGATGCATCACTTCAGGGTTACTGTATCCCTCTGACCCTGTTATTGGCGATGAAACACAGAAATTTTATCGGAATTAAATACAAAAGGCACAATGCCGACTTAAGTATAAGAAAACTGACTCTTCTTACTGTCTATGATTTGAACCATTCCTGTGACACTAGTTATATATTCCGATGCTTCACTTCAGGTTTACTGTATCCCTCGGACCTTCTTATTGACGATGAAACACAGAAATTGCATCGGAATTAAATACAAAAATCACAATGCCTACTCAAGTACAAGAAGACTGGCTCTTCTTACTGTCTATGTTTTGAACCTTTTCTATGAAACCGGTTTTAGATTCCGATGCTTCACTTCAGGTTTACTGTATACCTTGGCCAGTCTTATTGACGACGAAACACAGAAATTGCATCGGAATTAGATAGAAAAAGTACAATGCCGACTTAAGTACAAGAAAACTGACTCTTCTTACTGTCTATGTTTTGAACCATTCCGGTGACACTAGTTATGGATTCCGATGCTTCACTTCAGGTTTACTGTATCCCTCTGACGGTCTTATTGCCGACGAAACACAGAAATTGCATCGGAATTAAATACAAAAGGCACAATGCAGACTCAAGTACAAGAAGACTGGCCCTTCTTACTGTCTATGTTTTGAAACTTTCCTGTGAGACCAGTTTTAGATTCCGATGCTTCACTTCAGGTTTACTGTATCCCTTGGACCTTCAGATGCACGACGAAACACAGAAATTGCATCGGAATTAAATAGAAAAGGCACAATGCCGATTTAAGTACAAGAAAACTGACTCTTCTTACTGTCTATGTTTTGAACCATTCCTGTTACACTAGTTACAGATTCTGATGCTTCGCTTCAGGTTTACTGTATCCCTCTGACCTTCTTATTGACGAGGAAACACAGAAATTGCATCGGAATTAAATCCAAAGGGCACAATGCCGACTTAAGTACAAGAAAACTGACACCTCTTACTTTCTATGCTTTGAACCTTTCCTATGACACCGGTTTTAGATTCCGATGCTTCACTTCAGGTTTACTGTATCCCTTGGCCCTTCTTATTGACGACGAAACACAGAAATTGCATTGGAATTAAATAGAAAAGGTTCAATGCCGGGTTAAGTACAAGAAAACTGACTCTTCTTACTGTCTATGTTTTGAACCATTCCTGTGACACTAGTTATTGATTCCGATGCTTCACTTCAGGTTTACTGTATCACTCTGACCTACCCATTGACGATGAAACACAGATATTGCATTGGAATTAAATACAAAAGGCACAATGCCGACTTAAGTTCAAGTAAACTGACTCTTCTTACTGTCTATGTTTTGACCCATTCCTGTGACTCTAGTTATAGATTCCGATGCTTCACATCAGGTTTACTGTATCCCTCTAACCTTCTTATTGACGATGAAACACAGAAATTGCATCGGAATTAAATAGAAAAAGCACAATGCCGACTTATGTACAAGAAAACTGACTCTTCTTACTGTCTATGTTTTGAACCATTCCTGTGACACTAGTTATAGATTCCGATGCTTCACTTCAGGTTTACTGTATCCCTCTGACCTTCCTATTGACGATGAAACACAGAAATTACATCGGAATTAAATACAAAAGGCACAATGCCGATTTAGGTACAAGAAAACTGTCTCTTCTTACTGTCTATGTTTTGAACCAATCCTGTGACATTAGTTACAGATTCTGATGCTTCACTTCAGGTTTACTGTATCCCTCTGACCTTCTTATTGACGATGAAACACAGAAATTGCATCGGAATTAAATACAAAGGGCAAAATGCCGACTTAAGTACAAGAAAACTAACTCTACTTACTGTCTAACTTTTGAACCATTCCTGTTACACTAGTTATAGATTCCGATGCTTCACTTCATGTGTACTGTATCCCTCTGACCTTCTTATTGACGATGAAACACAGAAATTGCATCGGAATTAAATACGAAGGCACAATGCCGACTTAAGTACAAGTAAACAGACTCTTCTTACTGTCTATGTTTTGAACCATTCCTGTGACATTAGTTACAGATTCTGATGCTTCACTTCAGGTTTACTGTATCCCTCTGACCTTCTTATTGACGACGAAACACAGAAATTGCATCGGAATTAAATACGAAAGTCACAATGCCGACTTAAGTACAAGTATACTGACTCTTGTTACTGTCTATGTTTTGAACCACTCCTGTGACACTAGTTATAGATTCCGATGCTTCACTTCAGGTTTACTGTATCCCTCTGGCTTTCTTACTGACGATGAAACACTGAAATTGCGTAGGAATGAAAGATAAAATTCACAATGCCGACTGAAGTACAAAATGACTGGCTCCTCTTACTGTCTATGTTTTGAACCTTTCCTATGAGACCGGTTTTAGATTCCGATGCTTCACTTCAGGTTTACTGTATCCCTTGGCACCTCTTATTGACGACGAAACACAGAAATTGCATCGGAATTACATAGAAAAGGCACAATGCCGACTTAAGTACAAGAAAACTGACTCTTCTTACTGTCTATGTTTTGAACCATTCCTGTGGCACTTGTTATAGGTTCCGATGCATCACTTCAGGTTTACTGTATCCCTCTGACCTTGTTATTGACGAAGAAACACAGAAATTACATCGGAATTAAATACAAAAGGCACAATGCCGACCTAATTATAGGAAAACTGACAATTCTTACTGTCTATGCTTTGAAACATTCCTGTGACACTAGATATGGATTCCTATGCTTCACTTCAGGTTTACTGTATCCCTCTGACCTTCTGATTGACGATGAAACACAGAAATTGCATCGGAATTAAATACAAAAGCCAAAATGCAGACTCAAGTACAAGAAGACTGGCTCTTCTTACTGTCTATGTTGTGAACCTTTTCTATGAAACCGGTTTTAGACTCCGATGCTTCACTTCAGGTTTACTGTATTCCTTGGCCAGTCTTATTGACGACGAAACACAGAAATTGCATCGGAATTACATAGAAAAGGCACAATGCCGACTTAAGTACAAGAAAACTGACTCTTCTTACTGTCTATGTTTTGAACCGTTCCGGTGACACTAGTTATAGATTCCGATGTTTCACTTCAGGTTTACTGTTTCCCTCTGACGGACTTATTGCCGATGAAACACAGAAATTGCATCGCAATTAAATACAAAAGGCACAATGCAGACTCAAGTACAAGAAGACTGGCCCTTCTTACTGTCTATGTTTTGAAACTTTCCTGTGAGACCAGTTTTAGATTCCGATGCTTCACTTCAGGTTTACTGTTTTCCTTGGTGCTTCAGATTCACGACGAAACACAGAAATTGCATCGGAATTAAATAGAAAAGGCACAATGCCGGGTTAAGTACAAGAAAACTGACTCTTCTTACTGTCTATGTTTTGAACCATTCCTGTGACACTAGTTATAGATTCCGATGCATCACTTCAGGTTTACTGTATCCCCCTGACCTTCTTATAGACGATGAAACACAGAAATTACATCAGAATTAAATACAAAAGGCACAATGCCGAATTAATTATAGGAAAACTGACTCTTCTTACTGTCTATGCTTTGAAACATTCCTGTGACACTAGATATGGATTCCTATGCTTCACTTCAGGTTTATTGTATCCCTCTGACCTTCTTATTGACGATGAAACAGAGAAATTGCATCGGAATTAAATACGAAAGGCACAATGACGACTTAAGTACAAGTAAACTGACTCTTCTTACTGTCTATGTTTTGAACCATTCCTGTGACATTAGTTACAGATTCTGATGCTTCACTTCAGGTTTACTGTATCCCTCTGACCTTCTTATTGACGATGAAACACAGAAATTGCATCGGAATTAAATACGAAAGTCACAATGCCGACTTAAGTACAAGTATACTGACTCTTGTTACTGTCTATGTTTTGAACCATTCCTGTGACACTAGTTATAGATTCCGATGCTTCACTTCAGGTTTACTGTATCCCTCTGACCTTCATATTGACGATGACACACAGATATTGCATCGGAATACAAACAAAAGGCACAAAGTCGACTTAAGTACAAGAAGACTGACTCTTCTTACTGTCTACGATTTGAACCATTCCTGTGACACTAGTTATAGATTCCGATGCTTCACTTCAGGTTTACTGTATCCCTCTGGCTTTCTTACTGACGATGAAACACTGAAATTGCATAGGAATTAAAGACAAAATTCACAATGCCGACTGAAGTACAAAATGACTGGCTCCTCTTACTGTCTATGTTTTGAACCTTTCCTATGAGACCGGTTTTACATTCCGATGCTTCACTTCAGGTTTACTGTATCCCTTGGCACCTCTTATTGACGACGAAACACAGAAATTGCATCGGAATTACATAGAAAAGGCACAATGCCGACTTAAGTACAAGAAAACTGACTCTTCTTACTGTCTATGTTTTGAACCATTCCTGTGGCACTAGTTATAGGTTCCGATGCATCACTTCTGGTTTACTGTATCCCTCTGACCTTGTTATTGACGATGAAACACAGAAATTACATCAGAATTAAATACAAAAGGCACAATGCCGACCTAATTATAGGAAAACTGACACTTCTTACTGTCTATGCTTTGAAACATTCCTGTGACACTAGATATGGATTCCTATGCTTCACTTCAGGTTTACTGTATCCCTCTGACCTTCTTATTGACGATGAAACGGAGAAATTGCATCGGAAATAAATACAAAAGACACAATGCCGCCTCAAGTACAAAAAGACTGGCTCTTCTTACTGTCTATGATTTGAACCTATCCTATGAGACCAGTTTTAGATTCCGAAGCTTCACTTCAGGTTTACTGTATCCCTTGGCCATTCTTATTGACGACGAAGCACAGAAATTGCATCGGAATTAAATAGAAAAGGCACAATGCTTACCTAAGTACAAGAAAACTGACTCTTCTTACTACCTATGTTTTGAACCATTGCTGTGACACTAGTTATGGATTCCGATGCTTCACTTCAGGTTTACTGTATCCCTCTGACCTTCTGATTGACGATGAAACACAGAAATTGCATCGGAATTAAATACAAAAGCCAAAATGCAGACTCAAGTACAGGAAGACTGGCTCTTCTTACTGTCTATGTTTTGAACCTTTTCTATGAAACCGGTTTTAGACTCCGATGCTTCACTTCAGGTTTACTGTATTCCTTGGCCAGTCTTATTAACGACGAAACACAGAAATTGCATCGGAATTACATAGAAAAGGCACAATGCCGATTTAAGTACAAGAAAACTGACTCTTCTTACTGTCTATGTTTTGAACCATTCCGGTGACACTAGTTATAGATTCCGATGTTTCACTTCAGGTTTACTGTATCCCTCTGACGGTCTTATTGCCGATGAAACCCAGAAATTGCATCGGAATTAAATATAAAAGGCACAATGCAGACTCAAGTACAAGAAGACTGGCCCTTCTTACTGTCTATGTTTTGAAACTTTCCTGTGAGACCAGTTTTAGATTCCGCTGCTTCACTTCAGGTCTACTGTTTCCCTTGGACCTTCAGATTCACGACGAAACACAGAAATTGCATCGGAATTAAATAGAATAGGCACAATGCCGGGTTAAGTACAAGAAAACTGACTCTTCTTACTGTCTATGTTTTGAACCATTCCTGTGACACTAGTTGTAGATTCCGATGCATCACTTCAGGTTTACTGTATCCCTCTGACCTTCTTATTGACGATGAAACACAGAAATTACATCAGAATTAAATACAAAAGGCACAATGCCGACTTAATTATAGGAAAACTAACTCTTCTTACTGTCTATGCTTTGAAACATTCCTGTGACACTAGATATGGATTCCTATGCTTCACTTCAGGTTTATTGTATCCCTCTGACCTTCTTATTGACGATGAAACAGAGAAATTACATCGGAAATTAATACAAAAGGCACCTAGACGATTCAGGTACAGGAAGACTGGCTCTTCTTACTGTCTATGTTTTGAACCTTTCCTTTGAGACCACTTTTAGATTCCGATGCTTGACTTCAGGTTTACTGTATCCCTTGGACCTTCTTATTGACGATGTAACACAGAAATTGAATCGGAATTAAATACAAAAGGCACAATGCCTACTTAAGTACAAGAAAACTGACTCTTTTTTACTGACTATGTTTTGAACCATTCCTGTGACACTAGTTATAGATTCCGATACTTCACTTCAGGTTGACTGTATCCCTCCGATCTTCTTATTGACGATGAAACACAGAAATTGCATTGGACTTAAATAGAAAAGGCACAATGCCGACTTAAGTACAAGAAAACTGACTCTTCTTACTGTCTATGTTTTGAACCTTTTCTATGAAACCGGTTTTAGACTCCGATGCTTCACTTCAGGTTTACTGTATTCCTTGGCCAGTCTTATTAACGACGAAACACAGAAATTGCATCGGAATTACATAGAAAAGGCACAATGCCGATTTAAGTACAAGAAAACTGACTCTTCTTACTGTCTATGTTTTGAACCATTCCGGTGACACTAGTTATAGATTCCGATGCTTCACTTCAGGTTTACTGTATCCCTCTGACGGTCTTATTGCCGATGAAACACAGAAATTGCATCGGAAATTAATACAAGAGGCACAATGCAGACTCAAGTACAAGAAGACTGGCCCTTCTTACTGTCTATGTTTTGAAACTTTCCTGTGAGACCAGTTTTAGATTCCGATGCTTCACTTCAGGTTTACTGTTTCCCTTGGACCTTCAGATTCACGACGAAACACAGAAATTGCATCGGAATAAAATAGAAAAGGCACAATGCCGGGTAAAGTACAAGAAAACTGACTGTTCTTACTGTCTATGTTTTGAACCATTCCTGTGACACTAGATATGGATTCCTATGCTTCACTTCAGGTTTATTGTATCCCTCTGACCTTCTTATTGACGATGAAACAGAGAAATTGCATCGGAAATTAATACAAAAGGCACCTAGACGATTCAAGTACAGGAAGACTGGCTCTTCTTACTGTCTATGTTTTGAACCTTTCCTTTGAGACCACTTTTAGATTCCGATGCTTGATTTCGGTTTACTATATCCCTTGGACCTTCTTACTGACGATGTAACACAGAAATTGCATCGGACGTAAGTGGAAAAGGCACAATGCCGACTTAAGTACAAGAAAACTGACTCTTCTTACTGTCTATGTTTTTATCGTCTCCCGGGACACTACTTATAGATTCCGTTGCTTCACTTCAGGTTTAATGTATCCCTCTGACCTTCTTATTGACGATGAAACACAGAAATTGCTTCGGAATTAAATACAAAAGGCACAATGCCGATTTAAGTACAAGAAAACAGACCCTTCTTACTGTCTATGTTTTGAACCATTCCTGTGACAATAGTTACTGATTCTGATGCTTCGCTTCAAGTTTACTGTATCCCTCTGACCTTCTTATTGACGATGAAACACAGAAATTGCACCGGAATTAAATACAAAGGGCACAATGCCGACTTAAGTACAAGAAAACTGACTCTTCTTACTGTCTATGTTTGAACCTTTCCTATGAGACCGGTTTTAGATTCCGATGTTTCACTTCAGGTTTACTGTATCCCTTGTCCATTCTTATTGACGACGAAACACAGAAATTGCATCGGAATTAAATAGAAAAGGCACAATGCCTACCTAAGTACAAGAAAACTGACTCTTCTTACTGTCTATGTTTTGAACCATTGCTGTGACACTAGTTATAGATTCCGATGCTTCACTTCAGGTTTACTGTATCCCTCTGACGGTCTTATTGCCGATGAAACACAGAAATTGCATCGGAAATTAATACAAGAGGCACAATGCAGACTCAAGTACAAGAAGACTGGCCCTTCTTACTGTCTATGTTTTGAAACTTTCCTGTGAGACCAGTTTTAGATTCCGATGCTTCACTTCAGGTTTACTGTTTCCCTTGGACCTTCAGATTCACGACGAAACACAGAAATTGCATCGGAATAAAATAGAAAAGGCACAATGCCGGGTAAAGTACAAGAAAACTGACTGTTCTTACTGTCTATGTTTTGAACCATTCCTGTGACACTAGATATGGATTCCTATGCTTCACTTCAGGTTTATTGTATCCCTCTGACCTTCTTATTGACGATGAAACAGAGAAATTGCATCGGAAATTAATACAAAAGGCACCTAGACGATTCAAGTACAGGAAGACTGGCTCTTCTTACTGTCTATGTTTTGAACCTTTCCTTTGAGACCACTTTTAGATTCCGATGCTTGATTTCGGTTTACTATATCCCTTGGACCTTCTTACTGACGATGAAACACAGAAATTGCATCGGACGTAAATGGAAAAGGCACAATGCCGACTTAAGTACAAGAAAACTGACTCTTCTTACTGTCTATGTTTTTATCCTCTCCCGGGACACTACTTATAGATTCCGTTGCTTCACTTCAGGTTTAATGTATCCCTCTGACCTTCTTATTGACGATGAAACACAGAAATTGCTTCGGAATTAAATACAAAAGGCACAATGCCGATTTAAGTACAAGAAAACAGACCCTTCTTACTGTCTATGTTTTGAACCATTCCTGTGACATTAGTTACTGATTCTGATGCTTCGCTTCAAGTTTACTGTATCCCTCTGACCTTCTTATTGACGATGAAACACAGAAATTGCATCGGAATTAAATACAAAGGGCACAATGCCGACTTAAGTACAAGAAAACTGACTCTTCTTACTGTCTATGTTTGAACCTTTCCTATGAGACCGGTTTTAGATTCCGATGTTTCACTTCAGGTTTACTGTATCCCTTGTCCATTCTTATTGACGACGAAACACAGAAATTGCATCGGAATTAAATAGAAAAGGCACAATGCCTACCTAAGTACAAGAAAACTGACTCTTCTTACTGTCTATGTTTTGAACCATTGCTGTGACACTAGTTATAGATTCCGATGCTTCACTTCAGGTTTACTGTATCCCTCTGACGGTCTTATTGCCGATGAAACACAGAAATTGCATCGGAAATTAATACAAGAGGCACAATGCAGACTCAAGTACAAGAAGACTGGCCCTTCTTACTGTCTATGTTTTGAAACTTTCCTGTGAGACCAGTTTTAGATTCCGATGCTTCACTTCAGGTTTACTGTTTCCCTTGGACCTTCAGATTCACGACGAAACACAGAAATTGCATCGGAATAAAATAGAAAAGGCACAATGCCGGGTAAAGTACAAGAAAACTGACTGTTCTTACTGTCTATGTTTTGAACCATTCCTGTGACACTAGATATGGATTCCTATGCTTCACTTCAGGTTTATTGTATCCCTCTGACCTTCTTATTGACGATGAAACAGAGAAATTGCATCGGAAATTAATACAAAAGGCACCTAGACGATTCAAGTACAGGAAGACTGGCTCTTCTTACTGTCTATGTTTTGAACCTTTCCTTTGAGACCACTTTTAGATTCCGATGCTTGATTTCGGTTTACTATATCCCTTGGACCTTCTTACTGACGATGTAACACAGAAATTGCATCGGACGTAAATGGAAAAGGCACAATGCCGACTTAAGTACAAGAAAACTGACTCTTCTTACTGTCTATGTTTTTATCCTCTCCCGGGACACTACTTATAGATTCCGTTGCTTCACTTCAGGTTTAATGTATCCCTCTGACCTTCTTATTGACGATGAAACACAGAAATTGCTTCGGAATTAAATACAAAAGGCACAATGCGAATTTAAGTACAAGAAAACAGGCCCTTCTTACTGTCTATGTTTTGAACCATTCCTGTGACATTAGTTACTGATTCTGATGCATCGCTTCAAGTTTACTGTATCCCTCTGACCTTCTTATTGACGATGAAACACAGAAATTGCATCGGAATTAAATACAAAGGGCACAATGCCGACTTAAGTACAAGAAAACTGACTCTTCTTACTGTCTATGTTTGAACCTTTCCTATGAGACCGGTTTTAGATTCCGATGTTTCACTTCAGGTTTACTGTATCCCTTGTCCATTCTTATTGACGACGACACACAGAAATTGCATCGGAATTAAATAGAAAAGGCACAATGCCTACCTAAGTACAAGAAAACTGACTCTTCTTACTGTCTATGTTTTGAACCATTGCTGTGACACTAGTTATAGATTCCGATGCTTCACTTCAGGTTTACTGTATCCCACTGACCGTCTGATTGACGATGAAACACAGAAATTGCATCGGAATTAAATACAAAGGCCAAAATGCAGACTCAAGTTCAAGAAGACTGGCCCTTCTTACTGTCTATGATTTGAACTTTCCCGTGAGACCAGTTTTAGATTCCGATGCTTCACTTCAGGTTTACTGTATCCCTTGGACCTTCTGATTCACGACGAAACACAGAAATTGCATCGGAATTAAATAGCAATGGCACAATGCCGGATTAAGTACAAGAAAACTGACTCTTCCTACTGTCATTGTTTTGAACCATTACTGTGACACTAGTTATAGATTCCGATGCATCACTTCAGGTTTACTATATCCCTCTGACCTTCTTATTGACGATGAAACAGAGAAATTGCATCGGAAATAAATACAAAAGACGCAATGGCGCCTCAAGTACAAAAAGACTGGCTCTTCTTACTGTCTATGATTTGAACCTTGCCTATGAGACCAGTTTTAGATTCCGAAGCTTCACTTCAGGTTTACTGTATCCCTTGGCCATTCTTATTGACGACGAAACACAGAAATTGCATCGGAATTAAATAGAAAAGGCACAATGCCTACCTAAGTACAAGAAAACTGACTCTTCTTACTGTCTATGTTTTGAACCATTGCTGTGACACTAGTTATAGATTCCGATGCTTCACTTCAGGTTTACTGTATCCCACTGACCGTCTGATTGACGATGAAACACAGAAATTGCATCGGAATAAAATACAAAAGCCAAAATGCAGACTCAAGTACAAGAAGACTGGCTCTTCTTACTGTCTATGTTTTGAACCTTTACTATGAAACCGGTTTTAGACTCCGATGCTTCACTTCAGGTTTACTGTAATCCTTGGCCAGTCTTATTGACGACGAAACACAGAAATTGAATCGGAATTACATAGAAAAGGCACAATGTCGACTTAAGTACAAGAAAACTGACTCTTCTTACTGTCTATGTTTTGAACCATTATGGTGACACTAGTTATAGATTCCGATGCTTCACTTCAGGTTTACTGTATCCCTCTGACGGTCTTATTGCCGATGAAACACAGAAATTGCATCGGAATTAAATACAAAAGGCACAATGCAGACTCAAGTACAAGAAGACTGGCCCTTCTTACTGTCTATGTTTTGAAACTTTCCTGTGAGACCAGTTTTAGATTCCGATGCTTCACTTCAGGTTTACTGTTTCCCTTGGACCTTCAGATTCACGACGAAACACAGAAATTGCATCGGAATAAAATAGAAAAGGCACAATGCCGGGTTAAGTACAAGAAAACTGACTCATCTTACTGTCTATGTTTTGAACAATTCCTGTGACACTAGTTATAGATTCCGATGCATCACTTCAGGTTTACTGTATCCCTCTGACCTTCTTATTGACGATGAAACACAGAAATTACATCGGAATTAAATACAAAAGGCACAATGCCGACTTAATTACAGGAAAACTGACTCTTCTTACTGTCTATGTTTTGAACCATTATGGTGACACTAGTTATAGATTCCGATGCTTCACTTCAGGTTTACTGTATCCCTCTGACGGTCTTATTGCCGATGAAACACAGAAATTGCATCGGAATTAAATACAAAAGGCACAATGCAGACTCAAGTACAAGAAGACTGGCCCTTCTTACTGTCTATGTTTTGAAACTTTCCTGTGAGACCAGTTTTAGATTCCGATGCTTCACTTCAGGTTTACTGTTTCCCTTGGACCTTCAGATTCACGACGAAACACAGAAATTGCATCGGAATAAAATAGAAAAGGCACAATGCCGGGTTAAGTCCAAGAAAACTGACTCTTCTTACTGTCTATGTTTTCAACCATTCCTGTGACACTAGTTATTGATTCCAATGCTTCACTTCAGGTTTACTGTATCACTCTGACCTACCCATTGACGATGAAACACAGATATTGCACTGGAATTAAATACAAAAGGCACAATGCCTACTTAAGTACAAGTAAGCTGACTCTTCTTACTGTCTATGTTTGAACCATTCCTCTGACACTAGTTATAGATTCCGATGCTTCAATTCAGGTTTACTGTATCCCTCTTACCTTCTTATTGACGACGAAACTCAGAAATTGCATCGGAATTCTATAGAAAATGCACAATGCCGACTAAAGTACAAGAAAACAGACTCTTCTTACTGTCTATGCTTTGAACCATTCCTGTGACACTAGTTAGAGATTCCGATGCTTCACTTCAGGTTTACTGTATCCCTCTGACCTTCCTATTGACGATGAAAAACAGAAATTGCATCGGAATTAAATACAAAAGGCACAATGCCGATTTAGGTACAAGCGAAATGACTCTTCTTACTGTCTATGTTTTGAACCATTCCAGTGAGATTAGTTACAGATTCTGATGCTTCACTTCAGGTTTACTGTATCCCTCTGACCTTCTTATTGACGATGAAACACAGAAATTGCATCGGAATTAAATACGAAAGGCACAATGCCGGCTTAGGTACAAGTAATCTGACTCTTCTTACTGTCCATGTTTTGAACCATTCCTGTGACATTAGTTACAGATTCTGATGCTTCACTTCAGGTTTACTGTATCCCTCTGACCTTCTTATTGACGATGAAACACAGAAATTGCATCGGAATGAAATACGAAAGGCACATTGCCGACTTAAGTACAAGTAAACTGACTCTTGTTACTGTCTATGTTTTGAACCACTCCTGTGACACTAGTTATAGATTCCGTTGCTTCACTTCAGGTTTACTGTATACCTCTGATCTTCATATTGACGATGACACACAGAAATTGCATCGGAATACAAACAAAAGGCACAAAGCCGACTTAAGTACAAGAAGACTGACTCTTCTTACTGTCTACGATTTGATCCATTCCTGTGACACTAGTTATAGATTCCGATGCTTCACTTCAGGTTTACTGTATCCCTCTGGCTTTCTTATTGACGATGAAACACTGAAATTGCATCGGAATTAAATACAAAATTCACAATGCCGACTGAAATACAAAAAGACTGGCTCCTCTTACTGTCTGTGTTTTGAACCTTTCCTATGAGACCGATTTTAGATTCCGATGCTTCACTTCAGGTTTACTGTATCCCTTGGCCCCTCTTATTGACGACGAGACACAGAAATTGCATCGGAATTACATAGAAAAGGCACCATGCCGACTTAAGTACAAGAAAACTGACTCTTCTTACTGTCTATGATTTGAACCATTCCTGTGAAACTAGTTATAGGTTCCGATGATTCACTTCAGGTTTACTGTATCCCTCTGACCGTCTTATTGACGATGAAACACAGAAATTGCATCGGAATTAAATACAAAAGGTACAATGCAGACTCAAGTACAAGAAGACTGGCCCTTCTTACTGTCTACGTTTTGAAACTCTCCCGTGAGACCAGTTTTAGATTCCGATGCTTCACTTCAGGTTTACTGTATCCCTTGGACCTTCTGATTCACGACGAAACACAGAAATTGCATCGGAATTAAATAGAAATGGCACAATAACAGATTAAGTACAAGAAAACTGAATCTTCTTACTGTCATTGTCTTGAACCATTCCTGTGACACTAGTCATAGATTCCGATGCATCACTTCAGGTTTACTGTATCCCTCTGACCTTCTTATTGACGATGAAACACTGAAATTACATTGGAATTAAATACAAAAGGCACAATGCCGACTTAATTATAGGGAAACTGACACTTCTTACTGTCTATGCTTTGAAACATTCCTGTGACACTAGATATGGATTCCTATGCTTCACTTCAGGTTTACTGCATCCCTCTGACCTTCTTATTGACGATTAAACACAGAAATTGCATCGGAAATAAATACAAAAGGCACCTAGACGATTCAAGTACAGGAAGACTGGCTCTTCTTACTGTCTATGTTTTGAACCTTTCCTGTGAGACGGGTTTTAGATTACTATGCTTCACTTCAGGTTTACTGTATCCCTTGGACCTTCTTATTCACGACGAAACAAAGAAATTGCATCGGAATTAAGTAGAAAAAGGTTCAATGCCGGGTTAAGTACAAGAAAACTGACTCTTCTTACTGTCTATGTTTTGAACCATTCCTGTGACACTAGTTATTGATTCCGATGCTTCACTTCTGGTTTACTGTATCACTCTGACCTACCCATTGACGATGAAACACAGATATTGCATTGGAATTAAATACAAAAGGCACAATGCCGACTTAAGTACAAGTAAACTGACTCTTCTTACTGTCTATGTTTTGAACCATTCCACTGACACTAGTTATAGACTCCGATGCTTCACTTCAGGTTTACTGTATCCCTCTTACCTTCTTATTGACGACGAAACACAGAAATTGCATCGGATTTCTATAGAAAATGCACAATGCCGACTTAAGTACATGAAGACTGACTCTTCTTACTGTCTATGTTTTGAACCATTCCGGTGACACAAGTTATAGATTCCGATGCTTCACTTCAGGTTTACTGTATCCCTCTGACCGTCTTATTGACGATGAAACACAGAAATTCCATCGGAATTAAATACAAAAGGTACAATGCAGACTCAAGTTCAAGAAGACTGGCCCTTCTTACTCTCTATGTTTTGAAACTTTCCCGTGAGACCAGTTTTAGATTCCGATGCTTCACTTCAGGTTTACTGTATCCCTTGGACCTTCTGATACACGACGAAACACAGAAATTGCATCGGAATTAAACAGCAATGGCACAATGCCGGATTAAGTACAAGAAAACTGACTCTTCTTACTGTCTTTGTTTTGAACCATTCCTGTGACACTAATTATAGATTCCGATGCATCACTTCAGGTTTACTGTATCCCTCTTACCTTCTTATTGACGACGAAACACAGAAATTGCATCGGATTTCTATAGAAAATGCACAATGCCGACCTAAGTACATGAAGACTGACTCTCCTTACTGTCTATGTTTTGAACCATTCCGGTGACACAAGTTATAGATTCCGATGCTTCACTTCAGGTTTACTGTATCCCTCTGACCGTCTTATTGACGATGAAACACAGAAATTCCATCGGAAATAAATACAAAAGGTACAATGCAGACTCAAGTTCAAGAAGACTGGCCCTTCTTACTCTCTATGTTTTGAAACTTTCCCGTGAGACCAGTTTTAGATTCCGATGCTTCACTTCAGGTTTACTGTATCCCTTGTACCTTCTGATTCACGACGAAACACAGAAATTGCATCGGAATTAAATACGAAAGGCACAATGCCGGCTTAGGTACAAGTAATCTGACTCTTCTTACTGTCCATGTTTTGAACCATTCCTGTGACATTAGTTACAGATTCTGATGCTTCACTTCAGGTTTACTGTATCCCTCTGACCTTCTTATTGACGATGAAACACAGAAATTGCATCGGAATGAAATACGAAAGGCACATTGCCGACTTAAGTACAAGTAAACTGACTCTTGTTACTGTCTATGTTTTGAACCACTCCTGTGACACTAGTTATAGATTCCGTTGCTTCACTTCAGGTTTACTGTATACCTCTGATCTTCATATTGACGATGACACACAGAAATTGCATCGGAATACAAACAAAAGGCACAAAGCCGACTTAAGTACAAGAAGACTGACTCTTCTTACTGTCTACGATTTGATCCATTCCTGTGACACTAGTTATAGATTCCGATGCTTCACTTCAGGTTTACTGTATCCCTCTGGCTTTCTTATTGACGATGAAACACTGAAATTGCATCGGAATTAAATACAAAATTCACAATGCCGACTGAAATACAAAAAGACTGGCTCCTCTTACTGTCTGTGTTTTGAACCTTTCCTATGAGACCGATTTTAAATTCCGATGCTTCACTTCAGGTTTACTGTATCCCTTGGCCCCTCTTATTGACGACGAGACACAGAAATTGCATCGGAATTACATAGAAAAGGCACCATGCCGACTTAAGTACAAGAAAACTGACTCTTCTTACTGTCTATGATTTGAACCATTCCTGTGAAACTAGTTATAGGTTCCGATGATTCACTTCAGGTTTACTGTATCCCTCTGACCGTCTTATTGACGATGAAACACAGAAATTGCATCGGAATTAATTACAAAAGGTACAATGCAGACTCAAGTACAAGAAGACTGGCCCTTCTTACTGTCTACGTTTTGAAACTCTCCCGTGAGACCAGTTTTAGATTCCGATGCTTCACTTCAGGTTTACTGTATCCCTTGGACCTTCTGATTCACGACGAAACACAGAAATTGCATCGGAATTAAATAGAAATGGCACAATAACAGATTAAGTACAAGAAAACTGAATCTTCTTACTGTCATTGTTTTGAACCATTCCTGTGACACTAGTCATAGATTCCGATGCATCACTTCAGGTTTACTGTATCCCTCTGACCTTCTTATTGACGATGAAACACTGAAATTACATTGGAATTAAATACAAAAGGCACAATGCCGACTTAATTATAGGAAAACTGACACTTCTTACTGTCTATGCTTTGAAACATTCCTGTGACACTAGATATGGATTCCTATGCTTCACTTCAGGTTTACTGGATCCCTCTGACCTTCTTATTGACGATGAAACACAGAAATTGCATCGGAAATAAATACAAAAGGCACCTAGACGATTCAAGTACAGGAAGACTGGCTCTTCTTACTGTCTATGTTTTGAACCTTTCCTGTGAGACGGGTTTTAGATTACTATGCTTCACTTCAGGTTTACTGTATCCCTTGGACCTTCTTATTCACGACGAAACAAAGAAATTGCATCGGAATTAAGTAGAAAAAGGTTCAATGCCGGGTTAAGTACAAGAAAACTGAATCTTCTTACTGTCTATGTTTTGAACCATTCCTGTGACACTAGTTATTGATTCCGATGCTTCACTTCTGGTTTACTGTATCACTCTGACCTACCCATTGACGATGAAACACAGATATTGCATTGGAATTAAATACAAAAGGCACAATGCCGACTTAAGTACAAGTAAACTGACTCTTCTTACTGTCTATGTTTTGAACCATTCCACTGACACTAGTTATAGACTCCGATGCTTCACTTCAGGTTTACTGTATCCCTCTTACCTTCTTATTGACGACGAAACACAGAAATTGCATCGGATTTCTATAGAAAATGCACAATGCCGACTTAAGTACATGAAGACTGACTCTTCTTACTGTCTATGTTTTGAACCATTCCGGTGACACAAGTTATAGATTCCGATGCTTCACTTCAGGTTTACTGCATCCCTCTGACCGTCTTATTGACGATGAAACACAGAAATTCCATCGGAATTAAATACAAAAGGTACAATGCAGACTCAAGTTCAAGAAGACTGGCCCTTCTTACTCTCTATGTTTTGAAACTTTCCCGTGAGACCAGTTTTAGATTCCGATGCTTCACTTCAGGTTTACTGTATCCCTTGGACCTTCTGATTCACGACGAAACACAGAAATTGCATCGGAATTAAACAGCAATGGCACAATGCCGGATTAAGTACAAGAAAACTGACTCTTCTTACTGTCTTTGTTTTGAACCATTCCTGTGACACTAATTATAGATTCCGATGCATCACTTCAGGTTTACTATATCCCTCTGACCTTCTTATTGACGATGAAACACAGAAATTACATCGGAATTAAATACAAAAGCCACAATGCCGACTTAATTATAGGAAAACTGACACTTCTTACTGTCTATGCTTTGAAACATTCCTGTGACACTAGATATGGATTCCTATGCTTCACTTCAGGTTTACTGTATCCCTCTGACCTTCTTATTGACGATGAAACCGAGAAATTAAATCGGAAATAAATACAAAAGGCACAATGCCGCCTCAAGTACAAAAAGACTGTCTCTTCCTACTGTCTATGCATTGAACCTTTCCTATGAGACCAGTTTTATATTCCGATGCTTCACTTCAGGTTTACTGTATCCCTTGGCCATTCTTATTGACGACGAAACACAGAAATTGTATCGGAATTAAATAGAAACGGCACAATGCGTACCTAAGTACAAGAAAAATGACCCTTCTTACTGTCTACGTTTTGAACCATTGCTGTGACACTAGTTATTGATTCCGATGCTTCACTTCAGGTTTACTGTATCCCTCTGACCGTCTGATTGACGATGAAACACAGAAATTGCATCGGAATTAAATACAAAAGCCAAAATGCAGACTCAAGTACAAGAAGACTGGCTCTTCATACTATCTATGTTTTGAGCCTTTCCTGTGAGACCGGTTTTAGATTTCTATGCTTCACTTCAGGTTTACTGTATCCCTTGGACCTTCTTATTCACGACGAAACACAGAAATTGCATCGGAATTAAGTAGAAAAGGTTCAATGCCGGGTTAAGTACAAGAAAACTGACTCTTCTTACTGTCTATGTTTTGAACCATTCCTGTGACACTAGTTATTGATTCCAATGCTTCACTTCATTTTTGCTGTATCACTCTGACCTACCCATTGACGATGAAACACAGATATTGCATTGGAATTAAATACAAAAGGCACAATGCCGACTTAAGTACAAGTAAACTGACTCTTCTTACTGTCTATGTTTGAACCATTCCTCTGACACTAGTTATAGATTCCGATGCTTCACTTCAGGTTTACTGTATCCCTCCGACCTTCTTATTGACGATGAAACACAGACATTGCATCGGAACTAAATAGAAAAGGCACAATGCCGATTGAGGTACAAGAAAACTGACTCTTCTTACTGTCTATGTTTTGAACCATTCCAGTGACATTAGTTACAGATTCTGATGCTTCACTTCAGATTTACTGTATCCCTCTGACCTTCTTATTGACGATGAAACACAGAAATTGCATCGGAATTAAATACATAAGGGACAATGCGGACTTAAGTACAAGAAAACTAACTCTACTTACTGTCTATGTTTTGAACCATTCCTGTTGCACTAGTTATAGATTCCGATGCTTCACTTTAGGATTACTGCATCCCTCTGATCTTCTTATTGACGATGAAACACAGAAATTGCATCGGAATTAAATACGAAAGGCACAATGCCGACTTAAGTACAAGTAAACTGACTCTTCTTACTGTCTATGTTTTGAACCATTCCTGTGACACTAGTTATAGATTCCGATGCTTCACTTCAGGTTTACTGTATCCCTCTGACCGTCTTATTGACGATGAAACACAGAATTTGCATCGGTATTAAACACAAAAGGTACAATGCAGACTCAAGTACAAGAAGACTGGCCCTTCTTACTGTCTATGTTTTGAAACACTCCCGTGAGACCAGTTTTAGATTCCGATGCTTCACTTCAGGTTTACTGTATCCCTTGGTCCTTCTGATTCACGACGAAACACAGAAATTGCATCGGAATTAAATAGAAATGGCACAATACCGGATTAAGTACAAGAAAACTGACTCTTCTTACTGTCATTGTTTTGAACCATTCCTGTGACACTAGTCATAGATTCCGATGCATCACTTCAGGTTTACTGTATCCCTCTGACCTTCTTATTGACGATGAAACACAGAAATTACATTGGAATTAAATACAAAAGGCACAATGCCGACTTAATTATAGGAAAACTGACACTTCTTACTGTCTATGCTTTGAAACATTCCTGTGACACTAGATATGGATTCCTATGCTTCACTTCAGGTTTACTGTATCCCTCTGACCTTCTTGTTGACGATGAAACAGAGAAATTGCATCGGAAATAAATACAAAAGGCACCTAGACGATTCAAGTACATGAAGACTGGCTCCTCTTACTGTCTATGTTTTGAACCTTTCCTTTGAGACCACTTTTAGATTCCGATGCTTGACTTCAGGTTTACTGTATCCCTTGGACCTTCTTATTGAAGATGAAACACAGAAATTACATTGGAATTAAATACAAAAGGCACAATGCCTACTTAAGTACAAGAAAACTGACTCTCTTTTACTGTCTATGTTTTGAACCATTCCTGTGACACTAGTTATAGATTCCGATGCTTCACTTCAGGTTTACTGTATCCCTCCTACCTTCTTATTGACGATGAAACACAGAAATTGCATCGGAATTAAATAGAAAAGGCACAATGCCGACTTAAGTACAAGAAAACTGACTCTTCTTACTGTCTATGTTTGAACCATTCCTGTTACACTAGTTATAGATTCCGATGCTTCACTTCAGGTTTACTGTATCCCTCTGACCCTCTTAGTGACGATGAAACACAGAAATTGCTTCGGAATTAAATACAAAAGGCACAATGCCGACTTAAGTACAGGAAGACTAATTCTTCTTACTGTCTACGTTTTGAACCATTCCTGTGACACTAGCTATATAGTCCAATGCTTCACTACAGGTTTACTGTATCCCTCTGACTTTCTTATTGACGATGAAACACAGAAATTGCATCGAAATTAAATACAAAAGGCACAATGCCGCCTCAAGTAAAAAAAGACTGGCTCTTCTTACTGTCTATGATTTGAACCTTTCCTGTGAGACCGGTTTTAGATTCCGATGCTTCACTTCAGGTTTACTGTATCCCTTGGCCATTCTTATTGACGACGAAACACAGAAATTGCATCGGAATTAAATATAAAAGGCACAATGCCGACTTAAGTACAAGAAAACTGACTTTACTTACTGTCTATGTTTTGAACCATTCCTGTGACACTAGTTATACATTCCGATGCTTCACTTCAGGTTTACTGTATCCCTCTGACCGTCTGATTGACGATGAAACACAGAAATTGCATAGGAATTAAATACAAAGGGCACAATGCAGACTCAAGTACAAGAAGACTGGCTCTTCTTACTGTCTATGTTTTGAACCATTCCTGTGACACTAGTTATAGATTCCGATGTTTCACTTCAGGTTTACTGGATCCCTCTGACCTTCTTATCGACGACGAAACACAGAAATTGCATCGCAATTCAATACAGAAGGCACAATGCCCACTTAAGTACAAGAAAGCTGATTCTTCTTACTGTCTATGATTTGAACCATTCCTGTGACTCTAGATATAGATTCCGATGCTTCACTTCGGGTTTACTGTATCCCTCCGACCTTCTTATTGACGATGAAACACAGAAATTGCATCGGAACTAAATAGAAAAGGCACAATGCCGACTTATGTACAAGAAACTTAACTCTTCTTATTGTCTATGTTGTGAACCATTCCTGTGACACTAGTTAGAAATTCCGATGCTTCACTTCAGGTTTACTGTATCCCTCTGACCTTCCTATTGACGATGAAAAACAGAAATTGCATCGGAATTAAATACAAAAGGCATAATGCCGATTTAGGTACAAGCGAAATGACTCTTCTTACTGTCTATGTTTTGAACCATTCCAGTGAGATTAGTTACAGATTCTGATGCTTCACTTCAGGTTTACTGTATCCCTCTGACCTTCTTATTGACGATGAAACACAGAAATTGCATCGGAATTAAATACGAAAGGCACAATGCCGGCTTAGGTACAAGTAAACTGACTCTTCTTACTGTCCATGTTTTGAACCATTCCTGTGACATTAGTTACAGATTCTGATGCTTCACTTCAGGTTTACTGTATCCCTCTGACCTTCTTATTGACGATGAAACACAGAAATTGCATCGGAATGAAATACGAAAGGCACATTGCCGACTTAAGTACAAGTAAACTGACTCTTGTTACTGTCTATGTTTTGAACCACTCCTGTGACACTAGTTATAGATTCCGATGCTTCACTTCAGGTTTACTGTATACCTCTGATCTTCATATTGACGATGACACACAGAAATTGCATCGGAATACAAACAAAAGCACAAAGCCGACTTAAGTACAAGATGACTGACTCTTCTAACTGTCTACGATTTGATCCATTCCTGTGACACTAGTTATAGATTCCGATGCTTCACTTCAGGTTTACTGTATCCCTCTGGATTTCTTATTGACGATGAAACACTGAAATTGCATCGGAATTAAATACAAAATTCACAATGCCGACTGAAATACAAAAAGACTGGCTCCTCTTACTGTCTGTGTTTTGAACCTTTCCTATGAGACCGATTTTAGATTCCGATGCTTCACTTCAGGTTTACTGTATCCCTTGGTCCCTCTTATTGACGACGAGACACAGAAATTGCATCGGAATTACATAGAAAAGGCACCATGCCGACTTAAGTACAAGAAAACTGACTCTTCTTACTGTCTATGTTTTGAACCATTCCTGTGAAACTAGTTATAGGTTCCGATGATTCACTTCAGGTTTACTGTATCCCTCTGACCGTCTTATTGACGATGAAACACAGAAATTGCATCGGAATTAAATACAAAAGGTACAATGCAGACTCAAGTACAAGAAGACTGGCCCTTCTTACTGTCTACGTTTTGAAACTCTCCCGTGAGACCAGTTTTAGATTCCGATGCTTCACTTCAGGTTTACTGTATCCCTTGGACCTTCTGATTCACGACGAAACACAGAAATTGCATCGGAATTAAATAGAAATGGCACAATAACAGATTAAGTACAAGAAAACTGAATCTTCTTACTGTCATTGTTTTGAACCATTCCTGTGACACTAGTCATAGATTCCGATGCATCACTTCAGGTTTATTGTGTCCCTCTGACCTTCTTATTGACGATGAAACACTGAAATTACATTGGAATTAAATACAAAAGGCACAATGCCGACTTAATTATAGGAAAACTGACACTTCTTACTGTCTATGCTTTGAAACATTCCTGTGACACTAGATATGGATTCCTATGCTTCACTTCAGGTTTACTGGATCCCTCTGACCTTCTTATTGACGATGAAACACAGAAATTGCATCGGAAATAAATACAAAAGGCACCTAGACGATTCAAGTACAGGAAGACTGGCTCTTCTTACTGTCTATGTTTTGAACCTTTCCTGTGAGACGGGTTTTAGATTACTATGCTTCACTTCAGGTTTACTGTATCCCTTGGACCTTCTTATTCACGACGAAACAAAGAAATTGCATCGGAATTAAGTAGAAAAAGGTTCAATGCCGGGTTAAGTACAAGAAAACTGACTCTTCTTACTGTCTATGTTTTGAACCATTCCTGTGACACTAGTTATTGATTCCGATGCTTCACTTCTGGTTTACTGTATCACTCTGACCTACCCATTGACGATGAAACACAGATATTGCATTGGAATTAAATACAAAAGGCACAATGCCGACTTAAGTACAAGTAAACTGACTCTTCTTACTGTCTATGTTTTGAACCATTCCACTGACACTAGTTATAGATTCCGATGCTTCACTTCAGGTTTACTGTATCCCTCTTACCTTCTTGTTGACGACGAAACACAGAAATTGCATCGGATTTCTATAGAAAATGCACAATGCCGACTTAAGTACATGAAGACTGACTCTTCTTACTGTCTATGTTTTGAACCATTCCGGTGACACAAGTTATAGATTCCGATGCTTCACTTCAGGTTTACTGTATCCCTCTGACCGTCTTATTGACGATGAAACACAGAAATTCCATCGTAATTAAATACAAAAGGTACAATGCAGACTCAAGTTCAAGAAGACTGGCCCTTCTTACTCTCTATGTTTTGAAACTTTCCCGTGAGACCAGTTTTAGATTCCGATGCTTCACTTCAGGTTTACTGTATCCCTTGGACCTTCTGATTCACAACGAAACACAGAAATTGCATCGGAATTAAACAGCAATGGCACAATGCCGGATTAAGTACAAGAAAAAAACTCTTCTTACTGTCTTTGTTTTGAACCATTCCTGTGACACTAATTATAGATTCCGATGCATCACTTCAGGTTTACTATATCCCTCTGACCTTCTTATTGACGATGAAACACAGAAATTACATCGGAATTAAATACAAAAGCCACAATGCCGACTTAATTATAGGAAAACTGACACTTCTTACTGTCTATGCTTTGAAACATTCCTGTGACACTAGATATGGATTCCTATGCTTCACTTCAGGTTTACTGTATCCCTCTGACCTTCTTATTGACGATGAAACCGAGAAATTAAATCGGAAATAAATAGAAAAGGCACAATGCCGCCTCAAGTACAAAAAGACTGGCTCTTCCTACTGTCTATGCATTGAACCTTTCCTATGAGACCAGTTTTAGATTCCGATGCTTCACTTCAGGTTTACTGTATCCCTTGGCCATTCTTATTGACGACGAAACACAGAAATTGTATCGGAATTAAATAGAAACGGCACAATGCGTACCTAAGTACAAGAAAAATGACCCTTCTTACTGTCTACGTTTTGAACCATTGCTGTGACACTAGTTATTGATTCCGATGCTTCACTTCAGGTTTACTGTATCCCTCTGACCGTCTGATTGACGATGAAACACAGAAATTGCATCGGAATTAAATACAAAAGCCAAAATGCAGACTCAAGTACAAGAAGACTGGCTCTTCTTACTATCTATGTTTTGAACCTTTCCTGTGAGACCGGTTTTAGATTTCTATGCTTCACTTCAGGTTTACTGTATCCCTTGGACCTTCTTATTCACGACGAAACACAGAAATTGCATCGGAATTAAGTAGAAATGGTTCAATGCCGGGTTAAGTACAAGAAAACTGACTCTTCTTACTGTCTATGTTTTGAACCATTCCTGTGACACTAGTTATTGATTCCAATGCTTCACTTCATTTTTACTGTATCACTCTGACCTACCCATTGACGATGAAACACAGATATTGCATTGGAATTAAATACAAAAGGCACAATGCCGACTTAAGTACAAGTAAACTGACTCTTCTTACTGTCTATGTTTGAACCATTCCTCTGACACTAGTTATAGATTCCGATGCTTCACCTCAGGTTTACTGTATCCCTCCGACCTTCTTATTGACGATGAAACACAGAAATTGCATCGGAACTAAATACGAAAGGCACAATGCCGACTTAAGTACAAGTAAACTGACTCTTCTTACTGTCTATGTTTTGAACCATTCCTGTGACACTAGTTATAGATTCCGATGCTTCACTACAGGTTTACTGTATCCCTCTGACCGTCTTATTGACGATGAAACACAGAATTTGCATCGGTATTAAATACAAAAGGTACAATGCAGACTCAAGTACAAGAAGACTGGCCCTTCTTACTGTCTATTTTTTGAAACACTCCCGTGAGACCAGTTTTAGATTCCGATGCTTCACTTCAGGTTTACTGTATCCCTTGGTCCTTCTGATTCACGACGAAACACAGAAATTGCATCGGAATTAAATAGAAATGGCACAATACCGGATTAAGTACAAGAAAACTGACTCTTCTTACTGTCATTGTTTTGAACCATTCCTGTGACACTAGTCATAGATTCCGATGCATCACTTCAGGTTTACTGTATCCCTCTGACCTTCTTATTGACGATGAAACACAGAAATTACATTGGAATTAAATACAAAAGGCACAATGCCGACTTAATTATAGGAAAACTGACACTTCTTACTGTCTATGCTTTGAAACATTCCTGTGACACTAGATATGGATTCCTATGCTTCACTTCAGGTTTACTGTATCCCTCTGACCTTCTTATTGACGATGAAACAGTGAAATTGCATCGGAAATAAATACAAAAGGCACCTAGACGATTCAAGTACAGGAAGACTGGCTCTTCTTACTGTCTATGTTTTGAACCTTTCCTTTGAGACCACTTTTAGATTACGATGCTTGACTTCAGGTTTACTGTATCCCTTGGACCTTCTTATTGAAGATGAAACACAGAAATTGCATTGGAATTAAATACAAAAGGCACAATGCCTACTTAAGTACAAGAAAACTGACTCTCTTTTACTGTCTATGTTTTGAACCATTCCTGTGACACTAGTTATAGATTCCGATGCTTCACTTCAGGTTTACTGTATCCCTCCTACCTTCTTATTGACGATGAAACACAGAAATTCCATCGGAATTAAATAGAAAAGGCACAATGCCGACTTAAGTACAAGAAAACTGACTCTTCTTACTGTCTATGTTTGAACCATTCCTGTTACACTAGTTATAGATTCCGATGCTTCACTTCAGGTTTACTGTATCCCTCTGACCCTCTTAGTGACGATGAAACACAGAAATTGCTTCGGAATTAAATACAAAAGGCACAATGCCGACTTAAGTACAGGAAGACTAATTCTTCTTACTGTCTACGTTTTGAACCATTCCTGTGACACTAGCTATATAGTCCAATGCTTCACTTAAGGTTTACTGTATCCCTCTGACTTTCTTATTGACGATGAAACACAGAAATTGCATCGAAATTAAATGCAAAAGGCACAATGCAGCCTCAAGTACAAAAAGACTGGCTCTTCTTACTGTCTATGATTTGAACCTTTCCTGTGAGACCGGTTTTAGATTCCGATGCTTCACTTCAGGTTTACTGTATCCCTTGGCCATTCTTATTGACGACGAAACACAGATATTGCATCGGAATTAAATATAAAAGGCACAATGCCGACTTAAGTACAAGAAAACTGACTTTACTTACTGTCTATGTTTTGAACCATTCCTGTGACACTAGTTATACATTCCGATGCTTCACTTCAGGTTTACTGTATCCCTCTGACCGTCTGATTGACGATGAAACATAGAAATTGCATAGGAATTAAATACAAAGGGCACAATGCAGACTCAAGTACAAGAAGACTGGCTCTTCTTACTGTCTATGTTTTGAACCTTTCCTGTGAGACCGGTTTTAGATTCCGATGCTTCACTTCAGGTTTACTGTATCCCTTGGACCTTCTTATTCACGACGAAACACAGAAATTGCATCGGAATTAAATAGAAAAGGTACAATGCCAGGTTAAGTACAAGAAAACTGACTCTTCTTACTGTCTATGTTTTGAACCATTCCTGTGACACTAGTTATAGTTTCCGATGCTTCACTTCAGGTTTACTGTATCCCTCTGACCTAATTATTGACGATGAAACATAGAAATTGCATCGGAAGTAAATACAAATGCCACAATGCCGACATAAGTACAAGTAAACTGACTCTTCTTACTGTCTATGTTTTGAACCAATCCTCTGACACTAGTTATAGATTCCGATGCGTCACTTCAGGTTTACTGTATCCCTCTGACCTTCTTATTGACGACGAAACACAGATATTGCATCGGAATTCAATAGAAAAGGCACAATGCCGACTTAAGTACAAGAAAACTGACTCTTCTTACTGTCTATGTTTTGAACAATTCCTGCGACACTAGTTATAGATTCCGATGCTTCACTTCAGGTTTCCTGTATCCCTCTCACCTTCTTATTAGGGACGAAACGCAGAACTTGCATCGCAATTCAATACAAAAGCACAATGCCTACTTAAGTACAAGAAAACTGATTCTTCTTACTGTCTATGTTTTGAACCATTCCTGTGACTCTAGTTATAGATTCCGATGCTTCACTTCAGGTTTACTGTATCTCTCCGACCTTCTTATTGACGATGAAACACAGAAATTGCATCGGAATTAAATAGAAAAGGCACAATGCAGACTTAAGTACAAGAAAACTGACTCTTCTTACTTTCTATGTCTTGAACCATTCCTGTGACACTAGTTATAGATTCCGATGCTTCACTTCAGGTTTACTGTATCCCTCTGACTTTCTTATTGACGATGAAACACAGAAATTGCATCGGAATTAAATACAAAAGGCACAATGCCGAATTAAGTACAAGAAAACTGACTCTTCTTACAGTCTATGTTTTGAACCAGTCCTGTGACATTAGTTACAGATTCTGATGCTTCACTACCGGTTTACTGTATCCCTGTGACCTTCTTATTGACTATGAGACACAGAAATTGCATCGGAATTAAATACGAAAGGCACAATGCCGACTTAAGTACAAGTAAACTGACTCTTCTTACTGTCTATGTTTTGAACCATTCCTGTGACACTAGTTATAGATTCCGTTGCTTCACTTCAGGTTTACTGTATCCCTCTGACCTTCATATTGACGATGAAACACAGAAAATGCTTCGGAATTAAATACAAAAGGCACAATGCCGACTTAAGTTCAAGCAAACTGACTCTTCTTACTGTCTATGTTTTGAACCATTCCTGTGACACTAGTTATAGATTCCGAAGCTTCACTTCAGGTTTACTGTATCCCTCTGACCTTCTTATTGACGATGAAACACAGAAATTGCATCGGAATTAAATACAAAAGGCACGATGCCGACTCTACTACAAGAAGACTGGCTCTTCTTACTGTCTATGTTTTGAACCATTCCTGTGACACTAGTTATAGATTCCGATGCTTCACTTCAGGTTCACTGTATCCCTCTGACCTCCTTATTGACGATGAAACACAGAAACTGCATCGGAATTAAATACAAAAGGCACAATGCCGACTCAAGTACAAGAAGAGTGGCTCATCTTTCTGTCTATGTTTTGAACCATTCCTGTGACACTAGTTATAGATTCCAATGCTTCACTTCAGGTTCACTGTATCCCTCTGACTTCCTTATTGACGATGAAACACAGAAATTGCATCGGAATTAAATACAAAACGCACAATGCCGACGTAAGAACAGGAAAACTGACTCTTCTTACTGTCTATGTTTTGAACCATTCCTGTGACACTAGTTATAGATTCCGAAGCTTCACTTCAGGTTTACTGTATCCCTCTGACCTTCTTATTGACGATGAAACACAGAAATTGCTTCGGAATTAAATACAAAAGGCACGATGCCGACTCTACTACAAGAAGACTGGCTCTTCTTACTGTCTATGTTTTGAACCACTCCTGTGTCACAAGTTATAGATTCCGAAGCTTCACTTCAGGTTTACTGTATCCCATTGACCTTCTTATTGACGATGAAACACAGAAATTGCAGCGGAATTAAATAGAAAAGGCACAATGCCGACTTAAGTACAAGAAAACTGACTCTTCTTACTGTCTATGATTTGAACCATTCCTGTGACACTAGTTATAGATTCCGATGCTTCACTTCAGGTTTACTGTATCCCTCTGACCTTCTTATTGACGACGAAACACAGAAATTGCATCGGAATTCAATAGAAAAGGCACAATGCGCTTTTAAGTACAAGAAAACTGATTCTTCTTACTGTCTATGTTTTGAACCATTCCTGTGACACTAGTTATAGATTCCGATGCTTCACTTCAAGTTTACTGTATCCCTCCGACCTTCTTATTGACGATGAAACAGAGGAATTGCGTCGGAATTAAATACAAAGGGCACAATGCCGACCTAAGTACAAGATAACCGACTCTTCTTACTGTCTATGTTTGTACCATTCCTGTGACACTAGTTATAGATTCCGATGCTTCACTCCAGGTTTACTGTATCCCTCTGACCTTCTTATTGACGACGAAACACAGAAATTCCATCGGAATTAAATACAAAAGGCACAATGCCGACTTAGGTACAAGAAAACTGACTCTTCTTACTTTCTATGTTTTGAACCATTCCTGTGACTCTAGTTATAGATTTCGATGCTTCACTTCGGGTTTACTGTATCCCTATGACATTCTCATTGACAATGAAACACAGAAATTGCATCGGAATTAAATACAAAAATCACAATGCCGACTTAAGTACAAGAAAACTGACTCATCTTACTGTCTATGTTTTGAACCATTCCTGTGACACTAGTTATAGATTCCGATGCTTCACCTCATTTTTACTGTATCCCTCTGACCTTCATATTGACGATGAAACACAGAAATTGCATCGGAATTAAATACAAAAGGCACAATGCCGACTTAAGTACAGGTAAACTGACTCTTCTTACTGTCTATGTTTTGAATCATTCCTGTGACACTAGTTATAGATTCCGATGCTTCACTTCAGGTTTACTGTATCCCTCTGACCTTCTTATTGACGACGAAACACAGAAATTGCATCGGAATTCAATAGAAAAGGCACAATGCCTACTTAAGTACAATAAAACTGATTCTTCTTCCTGTCTATGTTTTGAACCATTCCTGTGACACTAGTTATAGATTCCGATGCTTCACTTCAGGTTTACTGTATCCCTCCGACCTTCTTATTGACGATGAAACACAGAAATTCCAACGGAATTAAATACAAACGGCACAATGCCGACTTAGGTACAAGAAAACTGACTCTTCTTACTTTCTATGTTTTGAACCATTCCTGTGACACTAGTTATAGATTCCGATGCTTCACTTCAGGTTTACTGTATCCCTCTGACCTTCTTTTTGACGATGAAACACAGAAATTGCATCGGAATTCTATACAAAAGGCACAATGCCGATTTAAGTACAAGAAAACTGACTCTTCTTACTGTCTATGTTTTGAACCATTCCTGTGACACTAGTTATAGTTTCCGATGCTTCACTTCAGGTTTACTGTAGCCCTCTGACCTTATTGTTGACGATGAGACACAGAAATTGCATCAGAATTAAATACAAAAGGCACAATCCCGACTTAAGTACAAGAAAACTGACTCTTCTTACTGTCTATGTTTTGAACCATTCCTGTGTCACTAGTTATAGATTCCGATGCTTCACTTCAGGTTTACTGTATCCCTCTGACTTTCTTATTGACGATGAAACACAGAAAATGCATCGGAATTAAATGTAATAGGAACAATGCCGACTTAAGTACAAGAAGACTGACTCTTCTTACTGTCTATGTTTTGAACCGTTCCTGTGACACTAGTTATAGTTTCCGATGCTTCACTTCAGGTTTACTGTATCCCTCTGACCTTCTTATTGACGACGAAACACAGAAATTGCATCGGAATTCAATAGAAAAGGCACAATGCCTACTTAAGTACAATAAAACTGATTCTTCTTCCTGTCTATGTTTTGAACCATTCCTGTGACACTAGTTATAGATTCCAATGCTTCACTTCAGGTTTACTGTATCCCTCCGACCTTCTTATTGACGATGAAACACAGAAATTCCAACGGAATTAAATACAAAAGGCACAATGCCGACTTAGGTACAAGAAAACTGACTCTTCTTACTTTCTATGTTTTGAACCATTCCTGTGACACTAGTTATAGATTCCGATGCTTCACTTCAGGTTTACTGTATCCCTCTGACCTTCTTTTTGACGATGAAACACAGAAATTGCATCGGAATTCTATACAAAAGGCACAATGCCGATTTAAGTACAAGAAAACTGACTCTTCTTACTGTCTATGTTTTGAACCATTCCTGTGACACTAGTTATAGTTTCCGATGCTTCACTTCAGGTTTACTGTATCCCTCTGACCTTATTGTTGACGATGAGACACAGAAATTGTATCAGAATTAAATACAAAAGGCACAATCCCGACTTAAGTACAAGAAAACTGACTCTTCTTACTGTCTATGTTTTGAACCATTCCTGTGTCACTAGTTATAGATTCCGATGCTTCACTTCAGGTTTACTGTATCCCTCTGACTTTCTTATTGACGATGAAACACAGAAAATGCATCGGAATTAAATGTAATAGGAACAATGCCGACTTAAGTACAAGAAGACTGACTCTTCTTACTGTCTATGTTTTGAACCGTTCCTGTGACACTAGTTATAGATTCCGATGCTTCACTTCAGGTTTACTGTATCCCTCTGACCTTCTTATTGACGACGAAACACAGAAATTGCATCGGATTTCAATAGAAAAGGCACAATGCGTACTTAAGTACAAGAAAACTGATTCTTCTTACTGTCTATGTTTTGAACCATTCCTGTGACACTAGTTATGGATTCCGATGCTTCACTTCAAGTTTACTGTATCCCTCCGACCTTCTTATTGACGATGAAACAGAGAAATTGCATCGGAATTAAATACAAAGGGCACAATGCCGACCGAAGTACAAGAAAACCGACTCTTCTTACTGTCTATGTTTGAACCATTCCTGTGACACTAGTTATAGATTCCGATGCTTCACTTCAGGTTTACTGTATCCCTCTGACCTTCTTATTGACGATGAAACACAGAAATTCCATCGGAATTAAATACAAAAGGCACAATGCCGACTTAGGTACAAGAAAACTGACTCTTCATACTTTCTATGTTTTGAACCATTCCTGTGACACTAGTTATAGATTTCGATGCTTCACTTCAGGTTTACTGTATCACTCTGACCTTCTTGTTAACGATGAAACACAGAAATTGCATCGGAATTCTATACAAAAGGCACAATGCCGACTTAAGTACAAGAAAACTGACTCTTCTTACTGTCTATGTTTTGAACCATTCCTGTGACACTAGTCATAGATTCCGATGCTTCACTTCAGGTTTACTATATCCCTCTGATCTTCTTACTGACGATGAAACACAGAAATTGCATCGGAATTCTATACAAAAGGCACAATGCCGACTTAGGTACAAGAAACCTGGCTCTTCTTACTGTCTATGTTTTGAACCATTCCTCTGACACTAGTTATAGATTCTGATGCTTCACTTCAGGTTTATTGTACAACTTTGACCTTCTCATTGACAATGAAACACAGAAATTGCATCGGAATTAAATACAAAAATCACAATGCCGACTTAAGTACAAGAAAACTGACTCATCTTACTGTCTATGTTTTGAACCATTCCTGTGACACTAGTTATAGATTCCGATGCTTCACCTCATTTTTACTGTATCCCTCTGACCTTCATATTGACGATGAAACACAGAAATTGCATCGGAATTAAATACAAAAGGCACAATGCCGACTTAAGTACAAGTAAACTGACTTTTCTTACTGTCTATGTTTTGAACAATTCCTGTGACACTAGTTACAGATTCCGATGCTTCACTTCAGGTTTACTGTATCCCTCTGACCTTCTTATTGACGATGAAACACAGAAATTGCATCGGAATTAAATAGAAAAGGCACAATGCCGACTTAAGTACAAGAAAACTGACTCTTCTTACTGTCTATGATTTGAACCATTCCTGTGACACTAGTTATAGATTCCGATGCTTCACTTCAGGTTTACTGTATCCCTCTGACCTTCTTATTGACGACGAAACACAGATATTGCATCGGAATTCAATAGAAATGGCACAATGCCTACTTAAGTACAATAAAACTGATTCTTCTTCCTGTCTATGTTGTGAACCATTCCTGTGACACTAGTTATAGATTCCGATGCTTCACTTCAGGTTTACTGTATCCCTCCGACCTTCTTATTGACGATGAAACACAGAAATTGCATCGGAATTACATACAAAGGGCACACTGCCGACCTAAGTACAAGAAAACCGACTCTTCTTACTGTCTATGTTTGAACCATTCCTGTGACACTAGTTATAGATTCCGATGCTTCACATCAGGTTTACTGTATCCCTCTGACCTTCTTATTGACGATGAAACACAGAAATTCCAACGGAATTAAATACAAAACGCACAATGCCGAATTAAGTACAAGAAAACTGTTTCTTCTTACTGTCTATGTTTTGAACCAGTCCTGTGACATTAGTTACAGATTCTGATGCTTCACTACAGGTTTACTGTATCCCTGTGACCTTCTTATTGACGATGAGACACAGAAATTGCATCGGAATTAAATACGAAAGGCACAATGCCGACCTAAGTACAAGAAAACCAACTCTTCTTACTGTCTATGTTTGAACCATTCCTGTGACACTAGTTATAGATTCCGATGCTTCACTTCAGGTTTACTGTATCCCTCTGACCTTCTTATTGACGACGAAACACAGAAATTGCATTGGAATTAAATACAAAAATACAATGGCGACTTAAGTACAAGAAAACTGACTCATCTTACTGTCTATGTTTTGAACCATTCCTGTGACACTAGTTATAGATTCCGATGCTTCACTTCATTTTTACTGTATCCCTCTGACCTTCATATTGACGATGAAACACAGAAATTGCATCGGAATTAAATACAAAAGGCACAATGCCGACTTAAGTACAAGTAAACTGACTCTTCTTACTGTCTATGTTTTGAACCATTCCTGTGACACTAGTTATAGATTCCGATGCTTCACTTCAGGTTTACTGTATCCCTCTGACCTTCTTATTGACGATGAAACACAGAAATTGCATCCGAATTAAATAGAAAAGGCACAATGCGCACTTAAGTACAAGAAAACTGACTCTTCTTACTGTCTATGATTTGAACCATTCCTGTGACACTAGTTATAGATTCCGATGCTTCACTTCAGGTTTACTGTATCCCTCTGACCTTCATATTGACGACGAAACACAGAAATTGCATCGGAATTAAATACAAAAATACAATGGCGACTTAAGTACAAGAAAACTGACTCATCTTACTGTCTATGTTTTGAACCATTCCTGTGACACTAGTTATAGATTCCGATGCTTCACTTCAGGTTTACTGTATCCCTCCGACCTTCTTATTGACGATGAAACAAAGAAATTGCATCGGAATTAAATACAAAGGGCACAATGCCGACCTAAGTACAAGAAAACCGACTCTACTTACTGTCTATGTTTGAACCATTCCTGTGACACTAGTTATAGATTCCGATGCTTCACATCAGGTTTACTGTATCCCTCTGACCTTCTTATTGACGATGAAACACAGAAATTCCAACGGAATTAAATACAAAAGGCACAATGCCGAATTAAGTACAAGAAAAGTGACTCTTCTTACTGTTTATGTTTTGAAGCAGTCCTGTGACATTAGTTACAGATTCTGATGCTTCACTACAGGTTTACTGTATCCCTGTGACCTTCTTATTGACGATGAGACACAGAAATTGCATCGGAATTAAATACGAACGGCACAATGCCGACTTAAGTACAAGAAAACTGACTCTTCTTACTGTCTATGTTTTGAACCATTCCTGTGACACTAGTTATAGATTCCGATGCTTCACTTCAGGTTTAATGTATCCCTCTGATCTTCTTATTGACGATGAAACACAGAAATTGCATCGGAATTCTATACAAAAGGCACAATGCCGACTTAGGTACAAGAAACCTGTCTCTTCTTAGTGTCTATGTTTTGAACCATTCCTCTGACACTAGTTATAGATTCCGATGCTTGACCTCATTTTTACTGTATCCCTCTGACCGTCATATTGACGATGAAACACAGAAATTGCATCGGAATTAAATACAAAAGGCACAATGCCGACTTAAGTACAGGTAAACTGACTCTTCTTACTATCTATATTTGAACCATTCCTGTGAAACTAGTTATAGATTCCGATGCTTCACTACAGGTTTACTGTATCCCTCTGACCTTCATATTGACGATGAAACACAGACATTGCATCGGAATTAAATACAAATGGCACAATGCCGACTTAAGTACAAGAAAACTGACTCTTCTTACTGTCTATGTTTTGAACCATTCCTGTGACATTAGTTATAGATTCCGATGCTTCACTTCAGGTTTACTGTATCCCTCTGACCTTCTTATTGACGATGAAACGCAGAAATTTCATCGGAATTAAATAGAAAAGGCACAACGCCAACTTAAGTACAAGAAAACTGACCCTTCTTACTGTCTATGTTTTGAACCATTCCTGTGACACTAGTTATAGATTCCGATGCTTCACATTAGGTTTACTGTATTGCTATGACCTTCTTATTCGCGATGAAACACAGAAATTTCATCGGAATTAAATACAAAAGGCACAATGCCGACATAAGTCCATGAAAACTGACTCTTCTTACTGTCTTTGTTTTGAACCATTCCTGTGACACTAGTAATAGATACCGATGCTTCACTTCAGGTTTACTGTATCCCTCTGACCTTATTTTTGACGATGAGACACAGAAATTCCATCGGAATTAAATACAAAAGGCACAATGCCGACTTAGGTACAAGAAAACTGACTCTTCTTACTTTCTATGTTTTGAACCATTCCTGTGACACTAGTTATAGATTTCGATGCTTCACTTCAGGTGTACTGTATCCCTCTGACCTTCTTATTGACGATGAAACACAGAAATTGCATCGGAATTCTATACAAAAGGCACAATGCCGACTTAAGTACAAGAAAACTGACTATTCTTACCGTCTATCTTTTGAACCATTCCTGTGACACTAGTTATAGATTCCGACGCTTCACTTCAGGTTTACTGTATCCCTCTGACCTTCTTATTGACGATGAAACACAGAAATTGCATCGGAATTAAATACAAAAGGCACAATGCCGAATCAAGTACAAGAAGAGTGGCACTTCTTACTGTCTATGTTTGAACCATTCCTGTGACACTAGTTATAGATTCCGATGCTTCACTTCAGGTTCACTGTATTACTCTGACCTCCTTATTTGCGATGAAACACAGAAATTGCATCGGAATTAAATACAAATGGCACATAGCCGACTTAAGAACAAGAAAACTGATTCACCTTACTGTCTATGTTATGAACCACTCCTGTGACACTAGTTATAGATTCCGATGCTTCACTTCAGGTTTACTGTATCCCTCTGACTTTCCTATTGACGATGAAACACAGAAATTGCATCGGAATTAAATAGATAAGGCACAATGCCGACATAAGTACAAGAACACTGACACTTTTTACTGTCTATGCTTTGAACCATTCCTGTGACACTAGTTATAGTTTCCGATGCTTCACTTCAGGTTTACTGTATCCCTCTGACCTTCTTATTGACGATGAAACACAGAAATTGCATCGGAATTCTATACAAAAGGCACAATGCCGACTTAAGTACAAGAAAACTGACTCTTCTTACTGTCTATGTTTTGAACCATTCCTGTGACACTAGTTATAGATTCCGATGCTTCACTTCAGGTTTACTGTATCCCTCTGATCTTCTTATTGACGATGAAACACAGAAATTGCATCGGAATTCTATACAAAAGGCACAATGCCGACTTAGGTACAAGAAACCTGTCTCCTCTTACTGTCTATGTTTTGAACCATTCCTCTGACACTAGTTATAGATTCCGATGCTTCACTTCAGGTATATTGTATCCCTCTGACCTTCTTATTGACAATGAAACACAGAAATTGCATCGGAATTAAATACAAAAATCACAATGCCGACTTAAGTACAAGAACACTGACTCATCTTACTGTCTATGTTTTGAACCATTCCTGTGACACTAGTTATAGATTCCGATGCTTCACCTCATTTTTACTGTATCCCTCTGACCCTCTTATTGACGATGAAACACAGAAATTGCATCGGAATTAAATACAAATGGCACATAGCCGACTTAGGAACAAGAAAACTGATTCACCTTACTGTCTATGTTACGAACCACTCCTGTGACACTAGTTATAGATTCCGATGCTTCACTTCGGGTTTACTGTATCCCTCTGACTTTCCTATTGACGATGAAACACAGAAATTGCATCGGAATTAAATAGATAAGGCACAATGCCGAATCAAGTACAAGAACACTGACACTTTTTACTGTCTATGCTTTGAACCATTCCTGTGACACTAGTTATAGTTTCCGATGCTTCACTTCAGGTTTACTGTATCCCTCTGACCTTCTTATTGACGATGAAACACAGAAATTGCATCGGAATTAAATACAAATGGCACAATGCCGACTTAAGAACAAGAAAACTGATTCATCTTACTGTCTATGTTTTGAACCACTCCTGTGACACTAGTTATAGATTCCGATGCTTCACTTCAGGTTTACTGTATCCCTCTGACTTTCCTATTGACGATGAAACACAGAAATTGCATCGGAATTAAATAGAAAACGCGCAATGCCGACTTAAGTACAAGAAAACTGACTCTTCTTACTGTCTATGTTTTGAACCATTCCTGTGACACTAGTTATAGATTCCGATGCTTCACTTCAGGTTTACTGTATCCCTCTGATCTTCTTATTGACGATGAAACACAGAAATTGCATCGGAATTCTATACAAAAGGCACAATGCCGACTTAGGTACAAGAAACCTGTCTCCTCTTACTGTCTATGTTTTGAACCATTCCTCTGACACTAGTTATAGATTCCGATGCTTCACTTCAGGTATATTGTATCCCTCTGACCTTCTTATTGACAATGAAACACAGAAATTGCATCGGAATTAAATACAAAAATCACAATGCCGACTTAAGTACAAGAACACTGACTCATCTTACTGTCTATGTTTTGAACCATTCCTGTGACACTAGTTATAGATTCCGATGCTTGACCTCATTTTTACTGTATCCCTCTGACCCTCTTATTGACGATGAAACACAGAAATTGCATCGGAATTCAATGGAAAAGGCAAAATGCCTACTTAAGTACAAGAAAACTGACTCTTTTTACTGTCTATGATTTGAAACATTCCTGTGACACTAGTTATAGATTCCGATGCTTCACTTCAGGTTTACTGTATCCCTCTGACATTCGTATTGACGACGAAACACAGAAATTGCATCGGAATTCAATAGAAAAGGCACAATGCCTACTTAAGTACAAGAAAACTGATTCTTCTTACTGTCTATGTTTTGAACCATTCCTGTGACACTAGTTATAGATTCCGATGCTTCACTTCAAGTTTACTGTATCCCTCTGATCTTCTTATTGACGATGAAACACAGAAATTGCATCGGAATTCTATACAAAAGGCACAATGCCGACTTAGGTACAAGAAACCTGTCTCCTCTTACTGTCTATGTTTTGAACCATTCCTCTGACACTAGTTATAGATTCCGATGCTTCACTTCAGGTATATTGTATCCCTCTGACCTTCTTATTGACAATGAAACACAGAAATTGCATCGGAATTAAATACAAAAATCACAATGCCGACTTAAGTACAAGAAAACTGACTCATCTTACTGTCTATGTTTTGAACCATTCCTCTGACACTAGTTATAGATTCCGATGCTTCACTTCAGGTTTACTGTATCCCTCTGATCTTCTTATTGACGATGAAACACAGAAATTGCATCGGAATTCTATACAAAAGGCACAATGAGGACTTAGGTACAAGAAACCTGGCTCTTCTTAGTGTCTATGTTTTGAACCATTCCTCTGACACTAGTTATAGATTCCGATGCTTCACTTCAGGTTTATTGTATCCCTCTGACCTTCTTATTGACGATGAAACACAGAAATTGCATCGGAATACTATACAAAAGGCACAATGCCGACTTAAGTACAAGAAAACTGACTCTTCTTACTGTCTATCTTTTGAACCATTCCTGTGACACTAGTTATAGATTCCGATGCTTCACTTCAGGTTTACTGTATCCCTCTGACCTTCTTATTGACGATGAAACACAGAAATTGCATCGGAATTAAATACAAAAGGCACAATGCCGAATCAAGTACAAGAAGAGTGGCACTTCTTACTGTCTATGTTTGAACCATTCCTGTGACACTAGTTATAGATTCCGATGCTTCACTTTAGGTTCACTGTATTACTCTGACCTCCTTATTGGCGATGAAACACAGAAATTGCATCGGAATTAAATACAAATGGCACATAGCCGACTTAGGAACAAGAAAACTGATTCACCTTACTGTCTATGTTACGAACCACTCCTGTGACACTAGTTATAGATTCCGATGCTTCACTTCGGGTTTACTGTATCCCTCTGACTTTCCTATTGACGATGAAACACAGAAATTGCATCGGAATTAAATAGATAAGGCACAATGCCGAATCAAGTACAAGAACACTGACACTTTTTACTGTCTATGCTTTGAACCATTCCTGTGACACTAGTTATAGTTTCCGATGCTTCACTTCAGGTTTACTGTATCCCTCTGACCTTCTTATTGACGATGAAACACAGAAATTGCATCGGAATTAAATACAAATGGCACAATGCCGACATAAGAACAAGAAAACTGATTCATCTTACTGTCTATGTTTTGAACCACTCCTGTGACACTAGTTATAGATTCCGATGCTTCACTTCAGGTTTACTGTATCCCTCTGACTTTCCTATTGACGATGAAACACAGAAATTGCATCGGAATTAAATAGAAAACGCGCAATGCCGACTTAAGTACAAGAAAACTGACTCTTCTTACTGTCTATGTTTTGAACCATTCCTGTGACACTAGTTATAGATTCCGATGCTTCACTTCAGGTTTACTGTATCCCTCTGATCTTCTTATTGACGATGAAACACAGAAATTGCATCGGAATTCTATACAAAAGGCACAATGCCGACTTAGGTACAAGAAACCTGTCTCCTCTTACTGTCTATGTTTTGAACCATTCCTCTGACACTAGTTATAGATTCCGATGCTTCACTTCAGGTATATTGTATCCCTCTGACCTTCTTATTGACAATGAAACACAGAAATTGCATCGGAATTAAATACAAAAATCACAATGCCGACTTAAGTACAAGAACACTGACTCATCTTACTGTCTAATTTTTGAACCATTCCTGTGACACTAGTTATAGATTCCGATGCTTCACCTCATTTTTACTATATCCCTCTGACCCTCTTATTGACGATGAAACACAGAAATTGCATCGGAATTCAATGGAAAAGGCACAATGCCTACTTAAGCACAAGAAAACTGACTCTTTTTACTGTCTATGATTTGAAACATTCCTGTGACACTAGTTATAGATTCCGATGCTTCACTTCAGGTTTACTGTATCCCTCTGACATTCGTATTGACGACGGAACACAGAAATTGCATCGGAATTCAATAGAAAAGGCACAATGCCTACTTAAGTACAAGAAAACTGATTCTTCTTACTGTCTATGTTTTGAACCATTCCTGTGACACTAGTTATAGATTCCGATGCTTCACTTCAAGTTTACTGTATCCCTCTGATCTTCTTATTGACGATGAAACACAGAAATTGCATCGGAATTCTATACAAAAGGCACAATGCCGACTTAGGTACAAGAAACCTGTCTCCTCTTACTGTCTATGTTTTGAACCATTCCTCTGACACTAGTTATAGATTCCGATGCTTCACTTCAGGTATATTGTATCCCTCTGACCTTCTTATTGACAATGAAACACAGAAATTGCATCGGAATTAAATACAAAAATCACAATGCCGACTTAAGTACAAGAAAACTGACTCATCTTACTGTCTATGTTTTGAACCATTCCTCTGACACTAGTTATAGATTCCGATGCTTCACTTCAGGTTTACTGTATCCCTCTGATCTTCTTATTGACGATGAAACACAGAAATTGCATCGGAATTCTATACAAAAGGCACAATGCCGACTTAGGTACAAGAAACCTGTCTCTTCTTAGTGTCTATGTTTTGAACCATTCCTCTGACACTAGTTATAGATTCCGATGCTTCACTTCAGGTTTATTGTATCCCTCTGACCTTCTTATTGACAATGAAACACAGAAATTGCATCGGAATTAAATACAAAAATCACAATGCCGACTTAAGTACAAGAAAACTGACTCATCTTACTGTCTATGTTTCGAACCATTCCTGTGACACTAGTTATAGATTCCGATGCTTGACCTCATTTTTACTGTATCCCTCTGACCGTCATATTGACGATGAAACACAGAAATTGCATCGGAATTAAATACAAAAGGCACAATGCCGACTTAAGTACAGGTAAACTGACTCTTCTTACTGTCTATGTTTTGAACCATTCCTGTGAAACTAGTTATAGATTCCGATGCTTCACTACAGGTTTACTGTATCCCTCTGACCTTCATATTGACGATGAAACACAGAAATTGCATCGGAATTAAATACAAATGGCACAATGCCGACTTAAGTACAAGAAAACTGACTCTTCTTACTGTCTGTGTTTTGAACCATTCCTGTGACATTAGTTATAGATTCCGATGCTTCACTTCAGGTTTACTGTATCCCTCTGACCTTCTTATTGACGATGAAACGCAGAAATTTCATCGGAATTAAATAGAAAAGGCACAATGCCAACTTAAGTACAAGAAAACTGACCCTTCTTACTGTCTATGTTTTGAACCATTCCTGTGACACTAGTTATAGATTCCGATGCTTCACATTAGGTTTACTGTATTCCTATGACCTTCTTATTCGCGATGAAACACAGAAATTTCATCGGAATTAAATACAAAAGGCACAATGCCGACATAAGTCCATGAAAACTGACTCTTCTTACTGTCTTTGTTTTGAACCATTCCTGTGACACTAGTAATAGATTCCGATGCTTCACTTCAGGTTTACTGTATCCCTCTGACCTTATTTTTGACGATGAGACACAGAAATTCCATCGGAATTAAATACAAAAGGCACAATGCCGACTTAGGTACAAGAAAACTGACTCTTCTTACTTTCTATGTTTTGAACCATTCCTGTGACACTAGTTATAGATTTCGATGCTTCACTTCAGGTGTACTGTATCCCTCTGACCTTCTTATTGACGATGAAACACAGAAATTGCATCGGAATTCTATACAAAAGGCACAATGCCGACTTAAGTACAAGAAAACTGACTCTTCTTACTGTCTATCTTTTGAACCATTCCTGTGACACTAGTTATAGATTCCGATGCTTCACTTCAGGTTTACTGTATCCCTCTGACCTTCTTATTGACGATGAAACACAGAAATTGCATCGGAATTAAATACAAAAGGCACAATGCCGAATCAAGTACGAGAAGAGTGGCACTTCTTACTGTCTATGTTTGAACCATTCCTGTGACACTTGTTATAGATTCCGATGCTTCACTTCAGGTTCACTGTATTACTCTGACCTCCTTATTGGCGATGAAACACAGAAATTGCATCGGAATCAAATACAAATGGCACATAGCCGACTTAGGAACAAGAAAACTGATTCACCTTACTGTCTATGTTACGAACCACTCCTGTGACACTAGTTATAGATTCCGATGCTTCACTTCAGGTTCACTGTATTACTCTGACCTCCTTATTGGCGATGAAACACAGAAATTGCATCGGAATTAAATACAAATGGCACATAGCCGACTTAGGTACAAGAAAACTGATTCACCTTACTGTCTATGTTACGAACCACCCCTGTGACACTAGTTATAGATTCCGATGCTTCACTTCGGGTTTACTGTATCCCTCTGACTTTCCTATTGACGATGAAACACAGAAATTGCTTCGGAATTAAATAGATAAGGCACAATGCCGAATCAAGTACAAGAACACTGACACTTTTTACTGTCTATGCTTTGAACCATTCCTGTGACACTAGTTATAGTTTCCGATGCTTCACTTCAGGTTTACTGTATCCCTCTGACCTTCTTATTGACGATGAAACACAGAAATTGCATCGGAATTAAATACAAATGGCACAATGCCGACTTAAGAACAAGAAAACTGATTCATCTTACTGTCTATGTTTTGAACCACTCCTGTGACACTAGTTATAGATTCCGATGCTTCACTTCAGGTTTACTGTATCCCTCTGACTTTCCTATTGACGATGAAACACAGAAATTGCATCGGAATTAAATAGAAAACGCGCAATGCCGACTTAAGTACAAGAAAACTGACTCTTCTTACTGTCGTTGTTTTGAACTATTCCTGTGACTGTAGTTACAAATCCGATGCTTCACCTCAGGTTTACTGTATCCCTCTGACCTTCTTATTGACGATGAAACACAGAAATTGCATCGGAATTCTATACAAAAGGCACAATGCCGACTTAAACACAAGAAAACTGACTCTTCTTACTGTCTTTGTTTCGAACCATTCTTGTGACACTAGTTATAGATTCCGATGCTTCACTTCAGGTTTACTGTATCCCTCTGATCTTCTTATTGACGATGAAACACAGAAATTGCATCGGAATTCTATACAAAAGGCACAATGCCGACTTAGGTACAATACACTGGCTCTTCTTACTGTCTATGTTTTGAACCATTCCTCTGACACTAGTTATAGATTCCGATGCTTCACTTCATGGTTATTGTATCCCTCTGACCTTCTTATTGACAATGAAACACAGAAATTGCATCGGAATTAAATACAAAAATCACAATGCCGACTTAAGTACAAGAAAACTGATTCATCTTACTGTCTATGTTTTGAACCATTCCTGTGACACTAGTTATAGATTCCGATGCTTCACCTCAGGTTTACTGTATCCCTCTGACCATCATATTGACGATGAAACACAGAAATTGCATCGGAATTAAATACAAAAGGCACAATTCCGACTTAAGTACAAGTAAACTGACTCTTCTTACTGTCTATGATTTGAACCATTCCAGTGACACTAGTTATAGATTCCGATGCTTCACTTCAGGTTTACTGTATCCCTCTGACCTTCTTATTGACGATGAAACACCGAAATTGCATCGGAATTTAATAGAATAGGCACAATGCCGACTTAAGTACAAGAAAACTGCCTCTTCTTACTGTCTATGAATTGAACCATTCCTGTGACACTAGTTATAGATTCCGATGCTTCACTTCAGGTTTACTGTATCCCTCTGACCTTCTTATTGACGACGAAACACAGAAATTGCATCGGAATTCAATAGAAAAGGCACAATGCCTACTTAAGTACAAGAAAACTGATTCTTCTTACTGTCTATGTTTTGAACCATTCCTGTGACACTAGTTATGGATTCCGATGCTTCACTTCAGGTTTACTGTATCCCTCCGACCTTCTTATTGACGATGAAACACAGAAATTGCATCGGAATTAAATACAAAGGGCACAATGCCGACCTAAGTACAAGAAAACCGACTCTTCTTACTGTCTATGATTGAACCATTCCTGTGACACTAGTTATAGATTCCGATGCTTCACCTCAGGTTTACTGTATTCCTCTGACCTTCTTATTGACGATGAAACACAGAAATTGCATCGGAATTAAATACAAATGGCACAATGCCGACTTAAGAACAAGAAAACTGATTCACCTTACTGTCTATGATATGAACCACTCCTGTGACACTAGTTATAGATTCCGATGCTTCACTTCAGGTTTACTGTATCCCTCTGACTTTCCTATTGACGATGAAACACAGAAATTCCATCGGAATTAAATACATAAGGCACAATGCCGACATAAGTACAAGAACACTGACACTTTTTACTGTCTATGTTTTGAACCATTCCTGTGACACTAGTTATAGTTTCCGATGCTTCACTTCAGGTTTACTGTATCCCTCTGACCTTCTTATTGACGATGATACACAGAAATTGCATCGGAATTAAATACAAATGGCACAATGCCGACTTAAGACCAAGAAAACTGATTCATCTTACTGTCTATGTTTTGAACCACTCCTGTGACGCTAGTTATAGATTCCGATGCTTCACTTCAGGTTTACTGCATCCCTCTGACTTTCCTATTGACGATGAAACACAGAAATTGCATCTGAATTAAATAGAAAACACGCAATGGCGACTTAAGTACAAGAAAACTGACTCTTCTTACTGTCTATGTTTTGAACCATTCCTGTGACTGTAGTTATAGATTCCGATGCATGACTTCAGGTTTACTGTCTCCCTTGGACCTTCTTATTGACGACGAAACACAAAAATTGCATCGAAATTAAATACAAAAGGCACAATGCCGACCTAAGTACAAGTAAACTGACTCTTCTTACTGTCTATGTTTTGAACCATTCCTGTGACACTAGTTATAGATTCCGATGCTTCACTTCAGGTTTACTGTATCCCTCTGACCTTCTTGTTGGCGATGAAACACCGAAATTGCATCGGAATTAAATAGAATAGGCACTATGCCGACTTAAGTACAAGAAAACTGACTCTTCTTACTGTCTATGATTTGAACCATTCCTGTGACACTAGTTATAGATTCCGATGCTTCACTTCAGGTTTACTGTATCCCTCTGACCTTCTTATTGACGACGAAACACAGAAATTGCATCGGAATTCAATAGAAAAGGCACAGTGCCTACTTAAGTACAAGAAAACTGATTCTTCTTACTGTCTATGTTTTGAACCATTCCTGTGACACTAGTTATAGATTCCGATGCTTCACTTCAGGTCTACTGTATCCCTGTGACCTTCATATTGACGATGAAACACAGAAATTGCATCGGAATTAAATACAAAGGGCACAATGCCGACCTAAGTACAAGAAAACCGACTCTTCTTACTGTCTATGATTGAACCATTCCTGTGACACTAGTTATAGATTCCGATGATTCACTTCAGGTTTACTGTATCCCTCTGACCTTCTTATTGACGATGAAACACAGAAATTCCATCGGAAATAAATACAAAAGGCACAATGCCGACTTAGGTACAAGAAAACAGACTCTTCTTACTTTCTATGTTTTAAACCATTCCTGTGACACTAGTTATAGATTTCGATGCTTCACTTCAGGTTTACTGTATCCCTCTGACCTTCTTATTGACAATGAAACACAGAAATTATATCAGAATTCTTTACAAAAGGCACAATGCCGACTTAAGTACAGGAAGACTGACTCTTCTTACTGTCTATGTTTTGAACCATTCCTGTGACACTAGTTATAGATTCCGATGCTTCACTTCAGGTTTACTGTATCCCTCTGACCTTCTTATTGACGATGAAACACAGAAATTCCATCGGAAATAAATACAAAAGGCACAATGCCGACTTAGGTACAAGAAAACTGACTCTTCTTACTTTCTACGTTTTGAACCATCCCTGTGACACTAGTTATAGATTCCGATGCTTCACTTCAGGTTTATTGTATCCCTCTGACCTTCTTATTGACAATGAAACACAGATATTGCATCGGAATTAAATACAAAAATCACAATGACGACTTAAACACAAGAAAACTGTCTCATCTTACTGTCTATGTTTTGAACCATTCCTGTGACACTAGTTATAGACTCCGATACTTCACCTCAGGTTTACTGTATCCCTCTGACCTTCATAATGACGATGAAACACAGAAATTGCATCGGAATTAAATACAAAAGGCACAATGCCGACTTAAGTACAGGAAGACTGACTCTTCTTACTGTCTATGTTTTGAACCATTCCTGTGAAACTAGTTATAGATTCCGATGCTTCACTTCAGGTTTACTGTATCCCTCTGACCTTCTTATTGACGATGAAACACAGAAATTGCATCGGAATTAAATACAAAAGGCACAATGCCGAATCAAGTACAAGAAGAGTGGCTCTTCTTACTGTCTATGTTTGAACCATTCCTGTGACACTAGTTATAGATTCCGATGCTTCACTTCAGGTTCACTGTATTACTCTGACCTCCTTGTTGGCGATGAAACACAGAAATTGCATCGGACTTAAATACAAAATGCACTATGCCGACTCAAGAAGGCTGGCTCATCTTACTGTCTATGATTTCAACCATTCCTGTGACATTAGTTATAGATTCCGTTGCTTTTCTTCAGGTTTACTGTATCCCTCTGACATTCTTATTGACGATGAAACACAGAAATAGCATCGGAATTAAATAGAAAAGGCACAATGCCGACATAAGTACAAGAACACAGACTCTTTTTACTGTCTATGTTTTGAACCATTCCTGTGACACTAGTTATAGTTTCCGATGCTTCACTTCAGGTTTACTGTATCCCTCTGACCTTCTTATTGACGATGAAACACAGAAATTTCATCGTAATTAAGTACAAAAATCACAATGCCGACTTAAGGAAAAGAAAACCGACTCTTCTTACTGTCTATGTTTTGAACCATTCCTGTGACACTAGTTATAGATTCCGATGCGTCACTTCAGGTTTACTGTATCCCTCGGACTTTCTTATTGACGATGAAACACAGAAATTGCATCGGAATTAACTACAATATGCACAATGTCGACTTAAGTACAAGAAGACTGACTCTTCTTACTGTCTATGTTTTGAACCATTCCTGTGACACTAGTTAAGGATTCCTATGCTTCACTTCAGGTTTACTGTATCCCTCTGACCTTCTTATTGCCAATGAAACACAGAAATTGCATCGGAATTAAATTCAAAAGGCACAATGCCGACTCAAGTACAAGAGGAGTGGCTCTTCTTACTGTCTATGTTTTGAACCGTCCTGTGACACTAGTTATAGATTACGATGCTTCACTTCAGGTTCACTGTATCCCTCTGACCTCCTTATTGACGATGAAACACAGAAATTGCATCGGAAATTAATACAAACGACACAATGCCGACTCAAGTACAAGAAGACTGGCTCAACTTACTGTCTATGTTTGAACCATTCCTGTGACACTAGTTATAGATTACGATGCTTCACTTCAGGTTCACTGTATCCCTCTGACCTCCTTATTGACGATGAAACACAGAAATTGCATCGGAATTAAATACAAAAGGCTCAATGCGGACTTAAGTACAAGAAGACTGACTCTTCTTAGTGTCTATGTTTTGAACCTTTCCTGTGACACTAGTTATAGATTCCGATGCTTCACTTCAGGTTTACTGTATGCCTCTGACCTTCGTATTGACGATGAAACACAGAAATTGCATCGGAATTAAATACAAAATGCACAATGCTGACTTATGTACAAGAAAACTGACTCTTCTGGCTGTCTATGTTTTGAACCATTCCTGTGACACTAGTTATAGAATCCTATGCTTCACATCAGGTTTACTGTATCCCTGTGACCTTCTTATTGACGATGAAACACAGAAATTGCATCGGAATTAAATACAAGAGGCATAATGCCAACTTAAGTACAAGTAAACTAACTCTTCTTACTGTCTATGTTTTGAACCATTCCTGTGACACTAGTTATGGATTCCGATACTTCACCTCAAGTTTAGTGTATCCCTCTGACCTTCTTATTGACGATGAAACACAGAAATTGCATCGGAATTACATACAAAAGGCACAATGCCGAATTAGGTACAAGTAAACTGACTCTTCTTACTGTGTATGTTTTGAACCAGGGCGCTGATGACCTCGATGTTGAGCGCCCATAAACCCCAACACACATGTTTTGAACCATTCCTTTGACACTAGTTATAGATTCCGATGCTTCACTTCAGGTTTACTGTATCCCACTGACCTTCTTATTGACGATGAAACACAGAAATTTCATCGGAATTAAATGCAAAAGGCACTATGCCGACTTAAGTACAAGAAAGCTGACTCTTCTTACTGTCTATGTTTTGAATCATTCCTGTGACACTAGTTATAGATTCCGATGCTTCACTTCAGGTTTACTGTATCCCTGTGACCTTCTTATTGACGATGAAACACAGAAATTGCATCGGAATTCAATACAAAAGTCACAATGCCGACTCAAGTACAAGAAGACTGGCTCTTCTTACTGTCTACGTCTTGAACGTTCCCGTGGGACCGGTTTTAGATTCCGGTGGTTCACTTCAGGTTTACTGTATCGCTTGGACCTTCTTATTGACGACGAAACACAGAAATTTCATCGGAATTAAATACAAAAGGCAGAATGCCGACTTAAGCACAAGTAAACTGACTCTTCTTACTGTCTATGTTTTGAACCATTTCTGTGACACTAGTTACAGATTCCGATGCTTCACTTCAGGATTACTGTTTAACTCTGACCTTCTTATTGACGATGAAACATAGAAATTGCATCGGATTTAAATACAAAAGGCACAATGCCGACTTAAGTACAGGAAGACTAGCTCTTCTTGCTGTCTATGTTTTGAACCTTTCCTGTGACACTAGTTATAGATTCCGAAGCTTCACTTCAGGTTTACTGTATCCCTCTGACCTTCTTATTGACGATCAAACACAGAAATTGCATCGGAATTAAATACAAAAGGCACAATGCCGACTTAAGTACAAGAAAACTGACTCTTCGTACGGTCTATGTTTTGAACCATTCCTGTGAAACTAGTTATAGATTCCGATGCTTCGCATCAGGTTTACTGTATCCCTCTGACCTTCTTATTGACGATGAAACACAGAAATTGCATCGGAATTAAATACATAAGGCACAATGCCAACTTAAGTACAAGTAAACTGACTCTTCCTACTGTCTATGTTTTGAACCACTCCTGTGACACTAGTTACGGATTCCGATGCTTCACTTCAAGTTTAGTGTATCCTTCTGACCTTCGTATTGACGATGAAACACAGAAATTGCATCGGAATTAAATAAAAAAGGCACAATGCCGAATTAAGTATAAGTAAACTGACTCTTCTTACTGTCTATGTTTTGAACCATTCCTGTGACACTAGTTATGAATTCCGATGCCTCACTTCAAAACTATTGTATCCCTCTGACCTTCTTATTCACGATGAAATACAGAAATTGTATCGGAATTAAATACAAAAGGCACAATGCCGAATTAGGTACAAGTAAACTGACTCTTCTTACTGTGTATGTTTCGAACCATTCCTGTGACACTAGTTATTGATTCCGATGCTTCACTTCAGGTTTACTGTATGCCTCTGACCTTCTTGTTGACGAAGAAACACAGGAATTTCATCGGAATTAATAACAAAATGCACAATGCCGACTTGAGTACAAGAAAACTGACTCTTCTTACTGTCTATATTTTGAATTATTCCTGAGACACTAGTTATAGATTCCGATGCTTCACTTCAGGTTTACTGTATCCCTCTGACCTTCTTATTGACGACGAAACACAGAAATTGCATCGGAATTCAATAGAAAAGGCACAGTGCCTACTTAAGTACAAGAAAACTGATTCTTCTTACTGTCTATGTTTTGAACCATTCCTGTGACACTAGTTATAGATTCCGATGCTTCACTTCAGGTTTACTGTATCCCTGTGACCTTCTTATTGACGATGAAACACAGAAATTGCATCGGAATTAAATACAAAGGGCACAATGCCGACCTAAGTACAAGAAAACCGACTCTTCTTACTGTCTATGATTGAACCATTCCTGTGACACTAGTTATAGATTCCGATGATTCACTTCAGGTTTACTGTATCCCTCTGACCTTCTTATTGACGATGAAACACAGAAATTCCATCGGAAATAAATACAAAAGGCACAATGCCGACTTAGGTACAAGAAAACTGACTCTTCTTACTTTCTATGTTTTAAACCATTCCTGTGACACTAGTTATAGATTTCGATGCTTCACTTCAGGTTTACTGTATCCCTCTGACCTTCTTATTGACAATGAAACACAGAAATTATATCAGAATTCTTTACAAAAGGCACAATGCCGACTTAAGTACAGGAAGACTGACTCTTCTTACTGTCTATGTTTTGAACCATTCCTGTGACACTAGTTATAGATTCCGATGCTTCACTTCAGGTTTACTGTATCCCTCTGACCTTCTTATTGACGATGAAACACAGAAATTCCATCGGAAATAAATACAAAAGGCACAATGCCGACTTAGGTACAAGAAAACTGACTCTTCTTACTTTCTATGTTTTGAACCATCCCTGTGACACTAGTTATAGATTCCGATGCTTCACTTCAGGTTTATTGTATCCCTCTGACCTTCTTATTGACAATGAAACGCAGATATTGCATCGGAATTAAATACAAAAATCACAATGACGACTTAAACACAAGAAAACTGTCTCATCTTACTGTCTATGTTTTGAACCATTCCTGTGACACTAGTTATAGACTACGATGCTTCACCTCAGGTTTACTGTATCCCTCTGACCTTCATAATGACGATGAAACACAGAAATTGCATCGGAATTAAATACAAAAGGCACAATGCCGACTTAAGTACAGGAAGACTGACTCTTCTTACTGTCTATGTTTTGAACCATTCCTGTGAAACTAGTTATAGATTCCGATGCTTCACTTCAGGTTTACTGTATCCCTCTGACCTTCTTATTGACGATGAAACACAGAAATTGCATCGGAATTAAATACAAAAGGCACAATGCCGAATCAAGTACAAGAAGAGTGGCTCTTCTTACTGTCTATGTTTGAACCATTCCTGTGACACTAGTTATAGATTCCGATGCTTCACTTCAGGTTCACTGTATTACTCTGACCTCCTTGTTGGCGATGAAACACAGAAATTGCATCGGACTTAAATACAAAATGCACTATGCCGACTCAAGAAGGCTGGCTCATCTTACTGTCTATGATTTCAACCATTCCTGTGACATTAGTTATAGATTCCGTTGCTTTTCTTCAGGTTTACTGTATCCCTCTGACATTCTTATTGACGATGAAACACAGAAGTAGCATCGGAATTAAATAGAAAAGGCACAATGCCGACATAAGTACAAGAACACAGACTCTTTTTACTGTCTATATTTTGAACCATTCCTCTGACACTAGTTATAGTTTCCGATGCTTCACTTCAGGTTTACTGTATCCCTCTGACCTTCTTATTGACGATGAAACACAGAAATTTCATCGTAATTAAGTACAAAAATCACAATGCCGACTTAAGGAAAAGAAAACCGACTCTTCTTACTGTCTATGTTTTGAACCATTCCTGTGACACTAGTTATAGATTCCGATGCGTCACTTCAGGTTTACTGTATCCCTCGGACTTTCTTATTGACGATGAAACACAGAAATTGCATCGGAATTAAATACAATATGCACAATGTCGACTTAAGTACAAGAAGACTGACTCTTCTTACTGTCTATGTTTTGAACCATTCCTGTGACACTAGTTATAGATTCCTATGCTTCACTTCAGGTTTACTGTATCCCTCTGACCTTCTTATTGCCAATGAAACACAGAAATTGCATCGGAATTAAATTCAAAAGGCACAATGCCGACTCAAGTACAAGAGGAGTGGCTCTTCTTACTGTCTATGTTTTGAACCGTCCTGTGACACTAGTTATAGATTACGATGCTTCACTTCAGGTTCACTGTATCCCTCTGACCTCCTTATTGACGATGAAACACAGAAATTGCATCGGAATTAAATACAAACGACACAATGCCGACTCAAGTACAAGAAGACTGGCTCAACTTATTGTCTATGTTTGAAACATTCCAGTGACACTAGTTATAGATTACGATGCTTCACTTCAGGTTCACTGTATCCCTCTGACCTCCTTATTGACGATGAAACACAGAAATTGCATCGGAATTAAATACAAAAGGCTCAATGCGGACTTAAGTACAAGAAGACTGACTCTTCTTAGTGTCTATGTTTTGAACCTTTCCTGTGACACTAGTTATAGATTCCGATGCTTCACTTCAGGTTTACTGTATGCCTCTGACCTTCGTATTGACGATGAAACACAGAAATTGCATCGGAATTAAATACAAAATGCACAATGCTGACTTATGTACAAGAAAACTGACTCTTCTGGCTGTCTATGTTTTGAACCATTCCTGTGACACTAGTTATAGAATCCTATGCTTCACATCAGGTTTACTGTATCCCTGTGACCTTCTTATTGACGATGAAACACAGAAATTGCATCGGAATTAAATACAAGAGGCACAATGCCAACTTAAGTACAAGTAAACTAACTCTTCTTACTGTCTATGTTTTGAACCATTCTTGTGACACTAGTTATGGATTCCGATACTTCACCTCAAGTTTAGTGTATCCCTCAGACCTTCTTATTGACGATGAAACACAGAAATTGCATCGGAATTACATACAAAAGGCACAATGCCGAATTAGGTACAAGTAAACTGACTCTTCTTACTGTGTATGTTTTGAACCAGGGCGCTGATGACCTCGATGTTGAGCGCCCATATACCCCAACACACATGTTTTGAACCATTCCTTTGACACTAGTTATAGATTCCGATGCTTCACTTCAGGTTTACTGTATCCCACTGACCTTCTTATTGACGATGAAACACAGAAATTTCATCGGAATTAAATGCAAAAGGCACTATGCCGACTTAAGTACAAGAAAGCTGACTCTTCTTACTGTCTATGTTTTGAATCATTCCTGTGACACTAGTTATAGATTCCGATGCTTCACTTCAGGTTTACTGTATCCCTGTGACCTTCTTATTGACGATGAAACACAGAAATTGCATCGGAATTCAATACAAAAGTCACAATGCCGACTCAAGTACAAGAAGACTGGCTCTTCTTACTGTCTACGTCTTGAACGTTCCCGTGGGACTTGTTTTAGATTCCGGTGGTTCACTTCAGGTTTACTGTATCCCTTGGACCTTCTTATTGACGACGAAACACAGAAATTGCATCGGAATTAAATACAAAAGGCAGAATGCCGACTTAAGCACAAGTAAACTGACTCTTCTTACTGTCTATGTTTTGAACCATTTCTGTGACACTAGTTACAGATTCCGATGCTTCACTTCAGGATTACTGTTTAACTCTGACCTTCTTATTGACGATGAAACATAGAAATTGCATCGGATTTAAATACAAAAGGCACAATGCCGACTTAAGTACAGGAAGACTAGCTCTTCTTGCTGTCTATGTTTTGAACCTTTCCTGTGACACTAGTTATAGATTCCGAAGCTTCACTTCAGGTTTACTGTATCCCTCTGACCTTCTTATTGACGATCAAACACAGAAATTGCATCGGAATTAAATACAAAAGGCACAATGCCGACTTAAGTACAAGAAAACTGACTCTTCGTACGGTCTATGTTTTGAACCATTCCTGTGAAACTAGTTATAGATTCCGATGCTTCGCATCAGGTTTACTGTATCCCTCTGACCTTCTTATTGACGATGAAACACAGAAATTGCATCGGAATTAAATACATAAGGCACAATGCCAACTTAAGTACAAGTAAACTGACTCTTCCTACTGTCTATGTTTTGAACCATTCCTGTGACACTAGTTACGGATTCCGATGCTTCACTTCAAGTTTAGTGTATCCTTCTGACCTTCGTATTGACGATGAAACACAGAAATTGCATCGGAATTAAATAAAAAAGGCACAATGCCGAATTAAGTATAAGTAAACTGACTCTTCTTACTGTCTATGTTTTGAACCATTCCTGTGACACTAGTTATGAATTCCGATGCCTCACTTCAAAACTATTGTATCCCTCTGACCTTCTTATTCACGATGAAATACAGAAATTGTATCGGAATTAAATACAAAAGGCACAATGCCGAATTAGGTACAAGTAAACTGACTCTTCTTACTGTGTATGTTTCGAACCATTCCTGTGACACTAGTTATTGATTCCGATGCTTCACTTCAGGTTTACTGTATGCCTCTGACCTTCTTGTTGACGAAGAAACACAGGAATTTCATCGGAATTAATAACAAAATGCACAATGCCGACTTGAGTACAAGAAAACTGACTCTTCTTACTGTCTATATTTTGAATTATTCCTGAGACACTAGTTATAGATTCCGATGCTTCACTTCAGGTTTACTGTATCCCTCTGACCTTCTTATTGACGATGAAAAACAGAAATTGCATCGGAATTAAATACAAAAGGCACAACGCCGACTTAAGTACAAGAAATCCGAATCTTCTTACTGTCTATGTTTTGAACCATTCCTGTGACACTAGTTATGGATTCCGATGCTTCACTTCTGGTTTACTGTATCCCTCTGACCTTCTTATTGACGATTAAACACTGAAATTGCATCGGAATTCAATACAATAGGCACAATGCCGACTTAAGTACAAGAAAACTGACTCTTCTTACTTTCTATGTTTTGAACCATTCCTGTGACACTAGTTATAGATTCCGATGCTTCACATCAGGTTTACTGTATACCTCTGACATTCTTATTGACGATGAAACACAGAAATTGCATCGGAATTAAATACAAAAGGCACAACGCCAACTTAAGGTCAAGTAAACTGACTCTTCTTACTGTCTATGTTTTGAACCATTCCTGTGACACTAGTTATGGATTCCGATGCCTCACTTCAAAATTATTGTATCCCTCTGACCTTCTTATTCACGATGAAATACAGAAATTGTATCGGAATTAAATACAAAAGGCACAATGCCGACTCAAGTACAAGAAGACTGGCTCTTCTTACTGTCTACGTCTTGAACCTTTCCTGTGAGACCGGTTATAGATTCCGATGTTTCACTTCAGGATTACTGTATAACTTGGACCTTCTTATTGACGACGACAGACAGAAATTGCAACGGAATTAAATACAATATTCACAATGCCGACCTAAGTACAAGAAAACTGACTCTTCTTACCGTCTATTTTTTGAAACATTCCTGTGACACTATTTATAGATTCCGATGCTTCACTTCAGGTTTACTGTATCCCTCTGACCTTCTTATTGACGATGAAACACAGAAACTGTATCGGAATTAAATACAAAAGGCACAATGCCGACTTAAGTAAAAGAAATCTGACATTTCTCACTGTATATGATTTGAACCATTCCTGTGACACTAGTTATAGATTCCGATGCTTCACTTCAGGTTTACTGTATCCCTCTGACCTTCTTATTGACGATGAAACACAGAAACTGTATCGGAATTAAATACAAAAGGCACAATGCCGACTTAAGTACAAGAAAACTGACTCTTCTTACAGTCTATGATTTGAACCTTTCCTGTGACACTCGTTATAGATTCCGATACTTCATTTCAGGTTTACTGTATCCCTCTGACCTTCGTATTGACGATGAAACACAGAAATTGCATCGGAATTCAATATAAAAGCCACAATGCCGACTCAAGTACAAGAAGACTGGCTCTTCTTACTGTCTACGTTTTGAACCTTTCCTGTGAGACTGGTTTTAGATTCCGATGCTTCACTTCAGGTTTACTGTATCCCTTGGATCTTCGTATTGACGACGAAACACAGAAATTGCATCGGAATTGAATACAAAAGGCAAAATGCCGACTTAAGTACAAGAAAACTGACTCTTCTTACTGTCTATCTTTTGAACCATTCCTGTGACACTAGTTCTAGATTCCGATGCTTCGCTTCAGGTTTACTGTATCCCTCTGACCGTCGTGCTGATGATGAAACACAGAAATTGCATCGGAATTAAATACAAAAGGCACAATGCCGACTTAGGTACAAGAAGACTGGCACTTCTTACTGTCTGTGTCTTGAAACATTCCTGTGACACTAGTTATATATTCCGATGCTTCACTTCAGGTTTACTGTATCCCTCTGACCTTTTTCTTGACGATGAAACTCAGAAATTGCATCGGAATTCAATAGATAAGGCACAATGCCGACTCAAGTACAAGAAGACTGGCTCTTCTTACTGTCTACGTTTTGAACCTTTCCTGTGAGACCGGTTTTAGATTCCAATGCTTCACTTCAGGTTTACTGTATCCCTTGGACCTTCTTATTGACGACGAAACATAGAAATTGCATCGGATTTAAATACATAGGCACAATGCCGACCTACGTACAACAGAACTGACTCTTCTTAATGTCTGTGCTTTGAACCATTCCTGTGCCACTAGTTATAGATTCCGATGCTTCACTTCAGGTTTACTGTATCCCTCCGACCTTCTTATTGACGACGAAACACAGAAATCGCATCGGAATTAAATACAAAAGGCACAATGCCGACTCAAGTACAAGAAAACTGACTCATCCTACTGTCTATGGTTTGAACCATTCTTGTGACATTAGTTATAGATTCCGATGCTTCTCTTCAGGATTACTGCATCCCTCTGACCTTCTTATTGACGATGAAACACAGAAATTGCATCGGAATTATATACAAAAGGCACAATGCCGACTTAAGTACAAGAAAACTGACTCTTCCTACTGTCTATGTTTTGAACCATTCCTGTGACACTAGTTATAGTTTCCGATGCTACACTTCGTGTTTACTGTATCCCTCTGACCTTCTTATTGACGATGAAACACAGAAATTGCATTGTAATTAAATACAAAAGGCACAATGCCGACTTATGTACAAGAAGACTGATTCTTCTTACTGTTTATGTTTTGAACCATTCCTGTGACACTATTTATAGATTCCGATGCTTCACTTCAGGTTTACTGTATCCCTGTGACCTTCTTATTGACGATGAAACACAGAAATTGCATCGGAATTCAATACAAAAGTCACAATGCCGACTCAAGTACAAGAAGACTGGCTCTTCTTACTGTCTACGTCTTGAACGTTCCCGTGGGACTTGTTTTAGATTCCGGTGGTTCACTTCAGGTTTACTGTATCCCTTGGACCTTCTTATTGACGACGAAACACAGAAATTGCATCGGAATTAAATACAAAAGGCAGAATGCCGACTTAAGCACAAGTAAACTGACTCTTCTTACTGTCTATGTTTTGAACCATTTCTGTGACACTAGTTACAGATTCCGATGCTTCACTTCAGGATTACTGTTTAACTCTGACCTTCTTATTGACGATGAAACATAGAAATTGCATCGGATTTAAATACAAAAGGCACAATGCCGACTTAAGTACAGGAAGACTAGCTCTTCTTGCTGTCTATGTTTTGAACCTTTCCTGTGACACTAGTTATAGATTCCGAAGCTTCACTTCAGGTTTACTGTATCCCTCTGACCTTCTTATTGACGATCAAACACAGAAATTGCATCGGAATTAAATACAAAAGGCACAATGCCGACTTAAGTACAAGAAAACTGACTCTTCGTACGGTCTATGTTTTGAACCATTCCTGTGAAACTAGTTATAGATTCCGATGCTTCGCATCAGGTTTACTGTATCCCTCTGACCTTCTTATTGACGATGAAACACAGAAATTGCATCGGAATTAAATACATAAGGCACAATGCCAACTTAAGTACAAGTAAACTGACTCTTCCTACTGTCTATGTTTTGAACCATTCCTGTGACACTAGTTACGGATTCCGATGCTTCACTTCAAGTTTAGTGTATCCTTCTGACCTTCGTATTGACGATGAAACACAGAAATTGCATCGGAATTAAATAAAAAAGGCACAATGCCGAATTAAGTATAAGTAAACTGACTCTTCTTACTGTCTATGTTTTGAACCATTCCTGTGACACTAGTTATGAATTCCGATGCCTCACTTCAAAACTATTGTATCCCTCTGACCTTCTTATTCACGATGAAATACAGAAATTGTATCGGAATTAAATACAAAAGGCACAATGCCGAATTAGGTACAAGTAAACTGACTCTTCTTACTGTGTATGTTTCGAACCATTCCTGTGACACTAGTTATTGATTCCGATGCTTCACTTCAGGTTTACTGTATGCCTCTGACCTTCTTGTTGACGAAGAAACACAGGAATTTCATCGGAATTAATAACAAAATGCACAATGCCGACTTGAGTACAAGAAAACTGACTCTTCTTACTGTCTATATTTTGAATTATTCCTGAGACACTAGTTATAGATTCCGATGCTTCACTTCAGGTTTACTGTATCCCTCTGACCTTCTTATTGACGATGAAAAACAGAAATTGCATCGGAATTAAATACAAAAGGCACAACGCCGACTTAAGTACAAGAAATCCGAATCTTCTTACTGTCTATGTTTTGAACCATTCCTGTGACACTAGTTATGGATTCCGATGCTTCACTTCTGGTTTACTGTATCCCTCTGACCTTCTTATTGACGATTAAACACTGAAATTGCATCGGAATTCAATACAATAGGCACAATGCCGACTTAAGTACAAGAAAACTGACTCTTCTTACTTTCTATGTTTTGAACCATTCCTGTGACACTAGTTATAGATTCCGATGCTTCACATCAGGTTTACTGTATACCTCTGACATTCTTATTGACGATGAAACACAGAAATTGCATCGGAATTAAATACAAAAGGCACAATGCCAACTTAAGGTCAAGTAAACTGACTCTTCTTACTGTCTATGTTTTGAACCATTCCTGTGACACTAGTTATGGATTCCGATGCCTCACTTCAAAATTATTGTATCCCTCTGACCTTCTTATTCACGATGAAATACAGAAATTGTATCGGAATTAAATACAAAAGGCACAATGCCGACTCAAGTACAAGAAGACTGGCTCTTCTTACTGTCTACGTCTTGAACCTTTCCTGTGAGACCGGTTATAGATTCCGATGTTTCACTTCAGGATTACTGTATAACTTGGACCTTCTTATTGACGACGACAGACAGAAATTGCAACGGAATTAAATACAATATTCACAATGCCGACCTAAGTACAAGAAAACTGACTCTTCTTACCGTCTATTTTTTGAAACATTCCTGTGACACTATTTATAGATTCCGATGCTTCACTTCAGGTTTACTGTATCCCTCTGACCTTCTTATTGACGATGAAACACAGAAACTGTATCGGAATTAAATACAAAAGGCACAATGCCGACTTAAGTAAAAGAAATCTGACATTTCTCACTGTATATGATTTGAACCATTCCTGTGACACTAGTTATAGATTCCGATGCTTCACTTCAGGTTTACTGTATCCCTCTGACCTTCTTATTGACGATGAAACACAGAAACTGTATCGGAATTAAATACAAAAGGCACAATGCCGACTTAAGTACAAGAAAACTGACTCTTCTTACAGTCTATGATTTGAACCTTTCCTGTGACACTCGTTATAGATTCCGATACTTCATTTCAGGTTTACTGTATCCCTCTGACCTTCGTATTGACGATGAAACACAGAAATTGCATCGGAATTCAATATAAAAGCCACAATGCCGACTCAAGTACAAGAAGACTGGCTCTTCTTACTGTCTACGTTTTGAACCTTTCCTGTGAGACCGGTTTTAGATTCCGATGCTTCACTTCAGGTTTACTGTATCCCTTGGATCTTCGTATTGACGACGAAACACAGAAATTGCATCGGAATTGAATACAAAAGGCAAAATGCCGACTTAAGTACAAGAAAACTGACTCTTCTTACTGTCTATCTTTTGAACCATTCCTGTGACACTAGTTCTAGATTCCGATGCTTCGCTTCAGGTTTACTGTATCCCTCTGACCGTCGTGCTGATGATGAAACACAGAAATTGCATCGGAATTAAATACAAAAGGCACAATGCCGACTTAGGTACAAGAAGACTGGCCCTTCTTACTGTCTGTGTCTTGAAACATTCCTGTGACACTAGTTATATATTCCGATGCTTCACTTCAGGTTTACTGTATCCCTCTGACCTTTTTCTTGACGATGAAACTCAGAAATTGCATCGGAATTCAATAGATAAGGCACAATGCCGACTCAAGTACAAGAAGACTGGCTCTTCTTACTGTCTACGTTTTGAACCTTTCCTGTGAGACCGGTTTTAGATTCCAATGCTTCACTTCAGGTTTACTGTATCCCTTGGACCTTCTTATTGACGACGAAACATAGAAATTGCATCGGATTTAAATACATAGGCACAATGCCGACCTACGTACAACAGAACTGACTCTTCTTAATGTCTGTGCTTTGAACCATTCCTGTGCCACTAGTTATAGATTCCGATGCTTCACTTCAGGTTTACTGTATCCCTCCGACCTTCTTATTGACGACGAAACACAGAAATCGCATCGGAATTAAATACAAAAGGCACAATGCCGACTCAAGTACAAGAAAACTGACTCATCCTACTGTCTATGGTTTGAACCATTCTTGTGACATTAGTTATAGATTCCGATGCTTCTCTTCAGGATTACTGCATCCCTCTGACCTTCTTATTGACGATGAAACACAGAAATTGCATCGGAATTATATACAAAAGGCACAATGCCGACTTAAGTACAAGAAAACTGACTCTTCCTACTGTCTATGTTTTGAACCATTCCTGTGACACTAGTTATAGTTTCCGATGCTACACTTCGTGTTTACTGTATCCCTCTGACCTTCTTATTGACGATGAAACACAGAAATTGCATTGTAATTAAATACAAAAGGCACAATGCCGACTTATGTACAAGAAGACTGATTCTTCTTACTGTTTATGTTTTGAACCATTCCTGTGACACTAGTTTTAGATTCCGATGCTTCACTATAGATTTACTGTATCCTCCTGACCTTCTTATTGACGATAAAACACAGAAATTGCATCGGAATTAAATACAAAAGGCACAATGCCGACTCAAGTACAAGAAGACTGGCTCTTGTTACTGTCTATGTTTTGAAACATTCCTGTGACACTAATTATAGTTTCCGGTGCTTCACTTCAGGTTTACTGTATCCCTCTGACCTTCTTATTGACGATGAAACACAGAAATTGCATCGGAATTAAATACAAAAGGCACAATGCCGACTTATGAACAAGAAAACTGACTCTTCTTACTGTCTATGTTTTGAACCACTGCTGTGACACTAGTTATAGAATCCCATACTTCACTTCAGGTTTACTGTATCCCTCTGACCATCTTATTGACGATGAAACACAGAAATTGCATAGGAATTAGATAGAAAAGGCACAATGCCGACGTAAGTACAAGAAAACTGACTCTTCTTACTGTCTATGTTTTGAACTATTTCTGTGACACTAGTTATAGATTCCGATGCTTTACTTCAGGTTTGCTATATCCCTCTGACCTCCTTATTGACGATGAAACACAGAAATTGCATCGGAATTAAATAGAAAAGGCACAATGCCGACTTAAGTACAAGAAAACTGACTCTTCCTACTGTCTATGATTTGAATTATTCCTGTGACACTAGTTATAGGTTCCGATGGTTCACTTCAGGTTTACTGTATCCCTCTGACATTCGTACGGACGATAAAACACAGAATTTGAATCAAAAAGTAATAGAAAAGGCACAATGCCGACTCAAGTACAAGAAAACTGACTCTTCTTACTGTCTATGTTTTAAACCATTCCTGTGACACTAGTTACAGATTCCGATGCTTCACTTCAGGTTTACTGTATTTCTCTGACCTCCGTATTGACGATGAAACACAGAAATTGCATCGGAATTTAATACAAAAGGCACAAAGCCGACTTAAGTACAAGAAAACTGACTCTTCTTACTGTCTCTGTTTTGAACCATTTCTGTGACACTAGTTACAGATTCCGATGCTTCACTTCAGGTTTACTGTATCCCTCTGACCTTCTTATTGACGATGAAACACAGAAATTGGATCGGAATTAAATACAAATGGCGCAATGCCGACTTAAGTACAACAAAACTGACTCTTCTTACTGTCTATGTCTTGAACCATTCCTGTGGCACTGGTTAGAGATTCCGATGCTTCACTTCAGGTTTACTGTATCCCTCTGACCTTATTATTGACGATGAAACACAGAAATTGCATTGGAATTAAATACAAAAGGCACAATGCCGACTTAAGTAAAACAAAACTGACTCTTCTTACTATCTATGTTTTGAACCATTCCTGTGACACTAGTTATAGATTCCGATGCTTCACTTCAGGTTTACTGTATCCCTCTGACCTTCTTATTGACGATGAAACACAGAAATTGTATCGGAATTATATACAAAAGGCACAATGCCAACTTAAGTACAAGAAAACCGACTCTTCTTACTGTCTATGATTTGAACCATTCCTGTGACACTAGTTATAGATTCCGATACTTCACTTCAGGTTTACTGTATCCCTCTGACCTTCTTATTGACGATGAAACACAGAAATTGCATCGGAATTCAATAGAAAAAGCACAATGCCGACTCAAGTACAAGAAGACTGGCTCTTCTTACTGTCTACGTTTTGAACCATTCCTGTGAGACCGGTTTTGGATTCCGATCCTTCACTTCAGGTTTACTGAATCCCTTGGACCTTCTTATTGACGACGAAACACAGAAATTGCACCGGAATTAAATACAAAAGGCACAATGCCGACCTAAGTTCAAGAAAACTGACTCTTCTTACTGTCTATCTTTTGAATCATTCCTGTGACACTAGTTATAGATTCCGATGCTTCACTACAGGTTTACTGTATCCCTCTGACCTTCTTAGTGACGATGAAACACAGAAATTGCATCATAATTAAATACAAAATTCACAATGCCGACTTAAGTACAAGAACACTGACTCTTCTTACTGTCTATGTTTTGAACCATTCCTGTGACACTAGTTATAGATTCAGATGCTTCACTTCATGTTTACTGTATAACTCTGACTTTCTTATTGACGATGAAACACAGAAATTGCATCGGAATTAAATGCAATAGGCACAATGCCGACTTAAGTACGAAAAGACTGACTCTTCTTACTGTCTATGTTTTGAACCATTCCTGTGACACTAGTTTTAGATTGGGATGCTTCATTTCAGGTTTACTGTACCCCTCTTACCTTCTTATTGACGATGAAACACAGAAATTGCATCGGAATTAAATACAGAAGGCACAATGCCGTCTCAAGTACAAGAATACTGGCTCTTCCTCCTGTCTATGTTTTGAACCATTCCTGTGACACTAGTAATAGATTCCCATGCTTCACTGCAGGTTCACTGTATCACTCTGACCTCCTTATTGACGATGAATCACAGAAATTGCATCGGAATTAAACACAAAAGGTACAATGCCGACTCAAGTACAAGAAGGCTGGCTCATCATACTGTCTATGTTTTGAACCATTCCTGTGACACTAGTTATTGATTCCGATGCTTCGCTTCAGGTTTACTGTATCCCTCTGACTTTCTTATTGACGATGAAACACAGAAATTGCATCGGAAATTAATACGATAGGCACAATGCCGACTTAAGTAAAAGAAGTCTGACACTTCTTACTGTCTATGTTTTGAACCATTCCTGTGACACTACTTATAGATTCCGATGCTTCACTTCAGGTTTACTGTATCCCTCTGACCTTCTTATTGACAATGAAACACAGAAATTGCATCGGAATTAAATATAAAAGGCACAAAGCCGACTTAAGTACAAGAAAACTGACTCTTCTTAGTGTCTATGTTTTGAACCATTCCTGTGACACTAGTTATAGTTTCCGATGCTTCACTTCAGGTTTACTGTATCCCTCAGACCTTGTTATTGACGATGAAACACAGAAATAGCAACAGAATTCAATAGATAAGGCACAATGCCGACTCAAGTACAAGAAGACTGGCTCTTCTTACTGTCTACGTTTTGAACCTTTCCTGTGAGACCGGTTTTAGATTCCAATGCTTCACTTCAGGTTTACTGTATCACTTGGACCTTCTTATTGACGACGAAACACAGAAATTGCATCGGATTTAAATACATAGGCACAATGCCGACCTACGTACAAGAGAACTGACTCTTCTTAATGTCTATGCTTTGAACCATTCCTGTGCCACTAGTTATAGATTCCGATGCTTCACTTCAGGTTTACTGTATCCCTCCGACCTTCTTATTGACGACGAAACACAGAAATCGCATCAGAATTAAATACAAAAGGCACAATGCCGACTTAAGTACAAGAAAACTGACTCATCTTACTGTCTATGTTTTGAACCATTCTTGTGACATTAGTTATAGATTCCTATGCTTCTCTTCAGGATTACTGTATCCCTCTGACCTTCTTATTGACGATGAAACACAGAAATTGCATCGGAATTATATACAAAAGGCACAATGCCGACTGAAGTACAAGAAAATTGACTCTTCCGACTGTCTATGTTTTGAACCATTCCTGTGACACTTGTTATAGTTTCCGATGCTACACTTCGGGTTCACTGAATCCCTCTGACCTTCTTATTGACGATGAAACACAGAAATTGCACTGTAATTAAATACAAAAGGCACAATGCCGACTTATGTACAAGAAGACTGATTCTTCTTACTGTTTTAGTTTTGAACCATTCCTGTGACACTAGTTTTAGATTCCGATGCTTCACTATAGATTTACTGTATCCCTCTGACCTTCTTAGTGACGATGAAACACAGAAATTGCATCATAATTAAATACAAAATTCACAATGCCGACTTAAGTACAAGAACACTGACTCTTCTTACTGTCTATGTTTTGAACCATTCCTGTGACACTAGTTATAGATTCAGATGCTTCACTTCATGTTTACTGTATAACTCTGACTTTCTTATTGACGATGAAACACAGAAATTGCATCGGAATTAAATGCAATAGGCACAATGCCGACTTAAGTACGAAAAGACTGACTCTTCTTACTGTCTATGTTTTGAACCATTCCTGTGACACTAGTTTTAGATTGGGATGCTTCATTTCAGGTTTACTGTATCCCTCTTACCTTCTTATTGACGATGAAACACAGAAATTGCATCGGAATTAAATACAAAAGGCACAATGCCGTCTCAAGTACAAGAATACTGGCTCTTCCTACTGTCTATGTTTTGAACCATTCCTGTGACACTAGTAATAGATTCCCATGCTTCACTGCAGGTTCACTGTATCACTTTGACCTCCTTATTGACGATGAAACACAGAAATTGCATCGGAATTAAATACAAAAGGCACAATGCCGACTCAAGTACAAGAAGACTGGCTCTTGTTACTGTCTATGTTTTGAAACATTCCTGTGACACTAGTTATAGTTTCCGATGCTTCACTTCAGGTTTACTGTATCCCTCTGACCTTCTTATTGACGATGAAACACAGAAATTGCATCGGAATTAAATACAAAAGGCACAATGCCGACTAATGAACAAGAAAACTGACTCTTCTTACTGTCTATGATTTGAACCACTGCTGTGACACTAGTTATAGAATCCCATACTTCACTTCAGGTTTACTGTATCCCTCTGACCATCTTATTGACGATGAAACACAGAAATTGCATCGGAATTAAATAGAAAAGGCACAATGCCGACTTAAGTACAAGAGAACTGACTCTTCCTACTGTCTATGATTTGAATTATTCCTGTGACACTATTTATAGGTTCCGATGGTTCACTTCAGGTTTACTGTATCCCTCTGACATTCGTACTGACGATGAAACACAGAATTTGAATCAAACAGAAATAGAAAAGGCACAATGCCGACTCAAGTACAAGAAAACTGACTCTTCTTACTGTCTATGTTTTAAACCATTCCTGTGACACTAGTTACAGATTCCGATGCTTCACTTCAGGTTTACTGTATCCCTCTGACCTCCGTACTGACGATGAAACACAGAAATTGCATCGGAATTTAATACAAAAGGCACAAAGCCGACTTAAGTACAAGAAAACTGACTCTTCTTACTGTCTATGTTTTGAACCATTTCTGTGACACTAGTTACAGATTCCGATGCTTCACTTCAGGTTTACTGTATCCATCTGACCTTCATATTGACGATGAAACACAGAAATTGCATCGGAAATAAATCCAAAAGGCACAATGCCGACTCAAGTACAAGAGAGCTGGCTCTTTTTACTGTCTATGTTTTGAACCATTCCTGTGACACTAGTTATAGATTCCGATGCTTCACTTCAGGTTTACTGTATCCCTCTGACCTTCGTATTGACGATGGAACACAGAAATTGCATCGTATTTAAATAGAAAATTCACAATGCCGACTTAAGTACAAGAAAACTGACTCTTCTTACTGTCTATGATTTGAACCATTCCTGTGACACTAGTTATAGTTTCGGATACTTCACTTCAGGTTTACTGAATCCCTCTGACCACCTTATTGACGATGAAACACAGTATTTGCATCGGAATTCAATAGAAAAGGCACAATGCCGACTCAAGTGCAAGACGACTGGCTCTTCTTACTGTCTACGTTTTGAACCTTTCCTGTGAGACCGGTTTTAGATTCCGATGCTTCACTTCAGGTTTACTGTTTCCCTTGGACTTTCTTATTGACGACGAAACACAGAAATTGCATCGGAATTAAATACAATAGGCACAATGCCGACCTAAGTAGAAGAAAACTGACTCTTCTTACTGTCTATGTTTTGAACCATTCCTGTGACACTAGTTACAGATTCCGATGCTTCACTTCAGGTCTACTGTATCCCTCTGACTTTCTTACTGACGATGAAACACAGAAATTGCATCGGAATTAAATACAATAGGCACAATGCTGACTTAAGTACAAGAAAACTGACTCTTCTTACTGTCTCTGATTTGAACCATTCCTGTGACACTAGTTATAGATTCCGATACTTCACTTCAGGTTTACTGTATCCCTCTGATCTTCTTATTGACGATGAAACACAGAAATTGCATCGGAATTAAATACAAAAATCACAATGCCGACTTAAGTACAAGGAAACTGACTCTTCTAACTGTCTATGTTGTGAACCATTCCTGTGACACTAGTTATAGATTCCGATGCTTCACTTCAGGTTTACTGTATCCCTCTGACTTTCTTATTGACGATGAAACACAGAAATTTCATCGGAATTAAATACAAAAGGCACAATGCCGACTTAAGTACAAGAAAACTGACTCTTCTTACTGTCTATGATTTGAACCATTCCTGTGACCCTAGTTATAGATCCCGATGCTTCACTTCATGTTTACTGTATCCCTCTGACCTTCTTATTGACGATGAAACACAGAAATTGCATCGGAAATAAATACAAAAGGCACAATGCCGACTTATGTACAAGAAGACTAATTCTTCTTACTGTTTATGTTTTGAACCATTCCTGTGACTCTAGTTTTAGATTCCGATGCTTCACTACAGGTGCACTGTATCCCTCTGACCTCCTTATTGACGATAAAACACAGAAATTGCATCGGAATTCAATACAAAAGGCACAATGCCGACTGAAGTACGAGAAGGCTGGCTCATCTTACTGTCTATGTTTTGAACCATTCCTGTGGCACTAGTTATAGATTCCGTTGCTTCACTTCAGGTTTACTGTATCCCTCTGACTTTTTTAATGACGATGAAACACAGAAATTGCATCGAAATTAAATAGAAAAGGCACAATGCCGACTTAAGCACAAGAAAACTGACTCTTCCTACTGTCTATGTATTGAACAATTCCTGTGACACTACTTATAGTTTCCGATGCTTCACTTCAGGTTTACTGCATCCCTCTGACCTTCTTATTGACGATGAAACACAGACATTGCATCGGAATTAAATACAAAAGGCACAATGCCGACTTAAGAACAAGAATACTGACTCTTCTTACTGTCTATGTTTTGAACCAATGCTGTGACACTAGTTATAGAATCCTATACTTCACTTCAGGTTTACTGTATCCCTCTGACCTTCTTATTGACGATGAAACACAGAAATTGCATCGGAATTAAATAGAAAAGGCACAATGCCGACTTAAGTACAAGAAAACCGCCTCTTCTTACTGTCTATGTTTTGAACCATTTCTGTGACACTAGTTATAGATTCCGATGCTTCACTTCAGGTTTACTATATCCCTCTGACCTCCTTATTGACGATGAAACACAGAAATTGCATCGGAATTAAATAGGAAAGACACAATGCCGACTTAAGTACAAGTAAACTGACTCTTCCTACTGTCTATGTTTTGAACCATTCCTGTGACACTAGTTATAGGTTCCGATGGTTCACTTCAGGTTTACTGTATCCCTATGACATTCGTATTGGCGATGAAACACAGAATTTGAATAAAAAAGAAATAGAAAAGGCACAATGCCGAATCAAGTACAAGAAAACTAACTCTTCTTACTGTCTATGTTTTAAACCATTCCTGTGACACTAGTTACAGATTCCGATGCTTCACTTCAGGTTTACTGTATCCCTCTGACCTTCTTATTGACGATGAAACACAGAAATTGCATTGGAATTTAATACAAAAGGCACAAAGCAGACTTAAGTACAAGAAAACTGACTCTTCTTACTGTCTATGTTTTGAACCATTTCTGTGACACTAGATACAGATTCCGATGCTTCACTTCAGGTTTACTGTATCCATCTGACCTTCTTATTGACGATGAAACACAGAAATTGCATCGGAAATAAATCCAAAAGGCACAATGCCGACTCAAGTACAAGAAGGCTGGCTCTTTTTACTGTCTATCTTTCGAACCATTCCTGTGACGCTAGTTATAGATTCCGTTGCTTCACTTCAGGATTACTGTATCACTCTGACCTTCTTATTGACGATTAAACACAGAAATTGCATCGGAATTATATACAAAATGCACAATGCCGACTCAAGTACAAGAGGACTGGCTCATCTTACTGTCTATGTTTGGAACCATTCCTGTGACACTAGTTATAGATTCCGTTGCTACACTTCAGGTTTACTGTATCCCTCTGACCTTCTTATTGACGATGAATCACAGAAATTAACTCAGAATTAAATAGAAAAGGCACAAGGCCGACTTAAGTACAAGAAAACTTACTCTTCTTACTGTCTATGTTTTGAACCATTCCTGTGAAACTAGTTATAGATTCCGAAGCTTCAATTCATGTTTACTGTATCCCTCTGACCATCATATTGACGATGAAACACAGAAATTGCATCGGAATTATATACAAAACGCACAATGCCGACTCAAGTAAAGGAGGACTGGCTCATCTTACTGTCTATGCTTTAAACCTTTCCTATGAGACCGGTTTTAGATTCCGACGCTTCACTTCAGGTTTACTGTATCCCTTGGACCTCCTTATTGACGATGAAACACAGAAATTGCATCGGAATCAAATAGAAAAGTCACAAAGCTGATTTAAGTACAAAAAAACTGACTCTTCTTCCTGTCTATGTTTTGAACCATTCCTGTGACACTAGTTATAGATTCCGATGGTTCACTTCAGGTTTACTGTATTCCTCTGACATTCTTATTGACGATGAAACACAGACATTGCATCGGAATTAAATAGAAAAGGCAGAATGCCGATTCAAGTACAACAAAACAGACTCTTCTTATTGTCTATGTTTTGATCCATTCCTGTGACACTAGTTACAGATTCCGAAGCTTCATTTCTGGTTTACTGTATCCCTCTGACCTTCTTATTGACGATGAAACACAGAAATTGCTTCGGAATTAAATAGAAAAGGCACAATGCCGACTTAAGTACAAGAAAACTGACTCTTCTTACTGTCTATGTTTTGAACCATTCCTGTGACACTAGTTATAGATTCCGATGCTTCACTTCAGGTTTACTGTATCCCTCTGACCTCCTTATTGACGATGAAACACAGAAATTGCATCGGAATTAAATAGAAAAGGCACAATGTCGACTTAAGTACAAGACAACTGACTCTTCTTACTGTCTATGTTTTGAACCTTTCCTGTGAGAAGGGTTTTTTAATCCGACGCTTCACTTCAGGTTCACTGTATCCCTTGGACCCCATTGTTGACGATGAAACACAGAAATTGCATTGGAATTAAATACAAAAGGCACAATGCTGACTTAAGTACAAGAAAACTGACTCTTCTTACTGTCTATGTTTTAAACCATTCCTCTGACACTAGTTATAGATTCCGATGGTTCAATTCAGGTTTACTGTATCCCTCTGACATTCTTATTGACGATGAAACACAGACATTGCATCGGAATTAAATAGAAAAGACACAATGCCGATTCAAGTACAAGAAAACTGACTCTTCTTACTGTCTATGTTTTGAACCATTTCTGTGACACTAGTTATAGATTCCGATGCTTCACTTCAGGTTTAGTGTATCCCTCTGACCTCCATATTGACGATGAAACACAGAAATTGTATCGGAAAAAAATACAAAAGGCACAATGCCGACTCAAGTACAAGAAGGCTTGCTCTTCTTACTGTCTATGTTTTAAACCATTCCTCTGACACTACTTATAGATTCCGATGCTTCACTTCAGGTTTACTGTATCCCTCTGACATTCTTATTGACGATGAGACACAGAAATTGCAACGGAATTAAATAGAAAAAGCACAATGCCGACTCAAGTACAAGAAAACTGACTCTTCTTACTGTCTACGTTTTGAACCATTCATGTGACACTAGTTATAGATTCCGATGCTTCACTTCAGGTTTTCTGTATCCCTCTGACCTTCTTATTGACGATGAAACACAGAAATTGCATCGGAATTAAATACAAAAAGCACAATGCCGACTCAAGTACAAGAAGACTGGCTCTTCTTACTGTCTATGTTTTGAACCTTTCCTGTGAGACCGGTTTTAGATTGCGATGCTTCACTTCAGGTTTACTGTATCCCTTGGACCTTCTTATTGACGACGAAACACAAAAATTGCATCGGAATTAAATACAAAAGGCACAATACCGACTCAAGTACAAGACGACTGGCTTTTCTTTCTGTCTATGTTTTGAACTATTCCTGTGACACTAGTTATAGATTCCGATGATTCACTTCAGGTTCACTGTATCCCTCTGACCTCCTTATTGACGATGACACACAGAAATTGCATCGGAATTAAATGCAAAAGGCACAATGCCGACTCAAGTACAAGAAGGCTGGCTCATTTTACTGTCTATCTTTCGAACCATTCCTGTGACACTAGTTATAGATTCCGTTGCTTCACTTCAGGAATACTGTATCCCTCTGACCTTCTTATTGACGATGAAACACAGATATTGCATCAGAATTAAATAGAACAGGCACAATGCCGACTTAAGTACAAGAGGACTGGCCCTTCTTACTGTCTATGTTTTGAACCTTTCCTTTGAGACCGATTTTACATTCTGATGCTTCACTTCAAGTTTACTGTATCCCTTGGACCTTCTTATTGACGACGAAACACAGAAATTGCATTGGAATTAAATAGAGAAGGCACAATGCCGACTTAAAAACAAGAAGACTGACTCTTCTTACTGTCTATGTTTTGAACCATTCCTGTGACACTAGTTACAGATTCCGATGCTTCACTTTGGGTTTACTGTTTCCCTCTGACCTTCTTATTGACGATGAAACACAGAAATTGCATCGGAATTATATACAAAAGGCACAATGCCGACTCAAGTAAAAGAGGACTGGCTCTTCCTACTGTCTATGCTTTAAACCTTTCCTGTGAGACCGGTTTTAGATTCCGACGCTTCACTTCAGGTTTACTGTAACCTTTATCCCTTCTTATTGACGACGAAACACAGAAATTGCATCGGAATTAAATAGAAAAGTCACAAAGCTGATTTAAGTACAAAAAAACTGACTCTTCTTACTGTCTATGTTTTGAACCATTCCTGTGACACTAGTTATAGATTCCGATGGTTCACTTCAGGTTTACTGTATCCCTCTGACCTTCTTATTGACGATGAATCACAGAAATTAACTCGGAATTAAATAGAAAAGGCACAAGGCCGACTTAAGTACAAGAAAACTGACTCTTCCTACTGTCTATGTTTTGAACCATTTCTGTGACACTAGTTATAGATTCCGATGCTTCACTTCAGGTTTACTGTATCCCTCTGACCTCCTTATTGACGATGAAACACAGAAATTGCATCGGAATTAAATAGAAAAGGCACAATGCCGACTTAAGTACAAGAAAACTGACTCTTCTAACTGTCTATGTTTTGAACCATTTCTGTGACACTAGTTACAGATTCCGATGCTTCACTTCAGGTTTACTGTATCCATCTGACCTTCTTATTGACGATGAAACACAGAAATTGCATCGGAAATAAATCCAAAAGGCACAATGCCGACTCAAGTACAAGAGAGCTGGCTCTTTTGACTGTCTATGTTTTGAACCATTCCTGTGACACTAGTTATAGATTCCGATGCTTCACTTCAGGTTTACTGAATCCCTCTGACCACCTTATTGACGATGAAACACAGTAATTGCATTGGAATTCTATAGAAAAGGCACAATGCCGACTCAAGTGCAAGACGAATGGCTCTTCTTACTGTCTACGTTTTGAGCCTTTCCTGTGAGACCGGTTTTAGATTCCGATGCTTCACTTCAGGTTTACTGTTTCTCTTGGACTTTCTTATTGACGACGAAACACAGAAATTGCATCGGAATTAAATACAATAGGCACAATGCCGACCTAAGTAGAAGAAAACTGACTCTTCTTACTGTCTATGTTTTGAACCACTGCTGTGACACTAGTTATAGAATCCTATACTTCACTTCAAGTTTACTGTATCCCTCTGACCTTCTTATTGACGATGAAACACAGAAATTGCATCGGAATTAAATAGAAAAGGCACAATGCCGACTTAAGTACAAGAAAACTTACTCTTCTTACTGTCTATGTTTTGAACCATTTCTGTGACACTAGTTACAGATTCCGATGCTTCACTTCATGTTTACTGTATCCCTCTGACCTTCTTATTGACGATGAAACACAGAAATTGCATCGGAATTAAATACAAATGGCACAATGCCGACTTAAGTACAAGAAAACTGACTCTTCTTACTGTCTATGTTTTGAACCATTCCTGTGACACTAGTTATAGATTCCGATGGTTCACTTCAGGTTTACTGTATCCCTCTGACCTTCTTATTGACGATGAATCACAGAAATTAACTCGGAATTAAATAGAAAAGGCACAAGGCCGACTTAAGTACAAGAAAACTGACTCTTCCTACTGTCTATGTTTTGAACCATTTCTGTGACACTAGTTATAGATTCCGATGGTTCACTTCAGGTTTACTGTATCCCTCTGACCTTCTTATTGACGATGAATCACAGAAATTAACTCGGAATTAAATAGAAAAGGCACAAGGCCGACTTAAGTACAAGAAAACTGACTCTTCCTACTGTCTATGTTTTGAACCATTTCTGTGACACTAGTTATAGATTCCGATGCTTCACTTCAGGTTTACTGTATCCCTCTGACCTCCTTATTGACGATGAAACACAGAAATTGCATCGGAATTAAATAGAAAAGGCACAATGCCGACTTAAGTACAAGAAAACTGACTCTTCTAACTGTCTATGTTTTGAACCATTTCTGTGACACTAGTTACAGATTCCGATGCTTCACTTCAGGTTTACTGTATCCATCTGACCTTCTTATTGACGATGAAACACAGAAATTGCATCGGAAATAAATCCAAAAGGCACAATGCCGACTCAAGTACAAGAGAGCTGGCTCTTTTGACTGTCTATGTTTTGAACCATTCCTGTGACACTAGTTATAGATTCCGATGCTTCACTTCAGGTTTACTGTATCCCTCTGACCTTCGTATTGACGATGGAACACAGAAATTGCATCGTATTTAAATAGAAAAGGCACAATGCCGACTTAAGTACAAGAAAACTGACTCTTCTTACAGTCTATGATTTGAACCATTCCTGTGACACTAGTTATAGATTCCGATACTTCACTTCAGGTTTACTGTATCCCTTTGACCTTCTTATAGACGATGAAACACAGATATTGCATCGGAATTACATACAAAAGACACAATGCCGACTTAAGCACAAGAAAACTGACTCTTCTTACTGTCTATGATTTGAACCATTCCTGTGACACTAGTTATAGTTTCCGATGCTTCACTTCAGGTTTACTGAATCCCTCTGACCACCTTATTGACGATGAAACACAGTAATTGCATTGGAATTCTATAGAAAAGGCACAATGCCGACTCAAGTGCAAGACGAATGGCTCTTCTTACTGTCTACGTTTTGAGCCTTTCCTGTGAGACCGGTTTTAGATTCCGATGCTTCACTTCAGGTTTACTGTTTCTCTTGGACTTTCTTATTGACGACGAAACACAGAAATTGCATCGGAATTAAATACAATAGGCACAATGCCGACCTAAGTAGAAGAAAACTGACTCTTCTTACTGTCTATGTTTTGAACCACTGCTGTGACACTAGTTATAGAATCCTATACTTCACTTCAAGTTTACTGTATCCCTCTGACCTTCTTATTGACGATGAAACACAGAAATTGCATCGGAATTAAATAGAAAAGGCACAATGCCGACTTAAGTACAAGAAAACTTACTCTTCTTACTGTCTATGTTTTGAACCATTTCTGTGACACTAGTTACAGATTCCGATGCTTCACTTCATGTTTACTGTATCCCTCTGACCTTCTTATTGACGATGAAACACAGAAATTGCATCGGAATTAAATACAAATGGCACAATGCCGACTTAAGTACAAGAAAACTGACTCTTCTTACTGTCTATGTTTTGAACCATTCCTGTGACACTGGTTATAGATTCCGATGCTTCACTTCAGGTTTACTGTATCCCTCTGACCCTCATATTGACGATGGATCACAGAAATTGCATCGGAATTAAATACAAAAGGCACAATGCCGACTTAAGTAAAAGAAAACTGACTCTTCTTACTGTCTATGATTTGAACCATTCCTGTGCCACTAGTTATAGATTCCGATGCTTCACTTCAAGTTTACTGTATCCCTCCGACCTACTTATTGATGATGAAACACTGAAATTGCATCTGAATTAACTACAAAAGGCACAATGCCGACTTAAGTACAAGAAAACTGACTCATCTTACTGTCTATGATTTGAACCATTCTTGTGACATTAGTTATAGATTCCGATGCTTCTCTTCAGGATTACTGCATCCCTCTGACCTTCTTATTGACGATGAAACACAGAAATTGCATCGGAATTATATACAAAAGGCACAATGCCAACTTAAGTACAAGAAAATTGACTCTTCCTACTGCCTATGTTTTGAACCATTCCTGTGACACTAGTTATAGTTTCCGATGCTTCACTACAGGTTTACTGTATCCCTCTGACCTTCTTATTGACGATGAAACACAGAAATTGCATCGGAATTAAATACAAATGGCACAATGCCGACTTAAGTACAAGAAAACTGACTCTTCTTACTGTCTTTGTTTTGAACCATTCCTGTGACACTGGTTATAGATTCCGATGCTTCACTTCAAGTTTACTGTATCCCTCTGACCCTCGTATTGACGATGGATCACAGAAATTGCAACGGAATTAAATACAAAAGGCACAATGCCGACTTAAGAACAAGAATACTGACTCTTCTTACTGTGTATGTATTGAACCACTGCTGTGACACTAGTTATAGAATCCTATACTTCACTTCAGGTTTACTGTATCCCTCTGACCTTCTTATTGACGATGAAACACAGAAATTGCATCGGAATTAAATAGAAAAGGCACAATGCCGACTTAAGTACAAGAAAACTGACTCTTCTTACTGTCTATGTTTTGAACCATTTCTGTGGCACTAGTTATAGATTCCGATGCTTCACTTCAGGTTTACTATATCCCTCTGACCTCCTTATTGACGATGAAACACAGAAATTGCATCGCAATTAAATAGGAAAGACACAATGCCGACTTAAGTACAAGAAAACTGACTCTTCCTACTGTCTATGTTTTGAACCATTCCTGTGACACTAGTTATAGGTTCCGATGGTTCACTTCAGGTTTACTGTATCCCTCTGACATTCGTATTGGCGATGAAACACAGAATTTGAATCAAAAAAAAATAGAAAAGGCACAATGCCGAATCAAGTACAAGAAAACTGACTCTTCACACTGTCTATGTTTTAAACCATTCCTGTGACACTAGTTACAGATTCCGATGCTTCACTTCAGGTTGACTGTATCCCTCTGACCTCCTTATTGACGATGAAACACAGAAATTGCATCGGAATTTAATACAAAAGGCACAAAGCCGACTTAAGTACAAGAAAACTGACTCTTCTTACTGTCTATGTTTTGAACTATTTCTGTGACACTAGATACAGATTCCGATGCTTCACTTCAGGTTTACTGTATCCATCTGACCTTCTTATTGACGATGAAACACAGAAATTGCATCGGAAATAAATCCAAAAGGCACAATGCCGACTCAAGTACAAGAAGGCTGGCTCTTTTTACTGTCTATCTTTCGAACCATTCCTGTGGCACTAGTTATAGATTCCGTTGCTTCACTTCAGGATTACTGTATCCCTCTGACCTTCTTAATGACGATTAAACACAGAAATTGCATCGGAATTAAATACAAAAGGCACAATGCCGACTAAAGTACAAGAGGACTGGCTCATCTTACTGTCTATGTTTCGAACTTTTCCTGTGACACTAGTTATAGATTCCGTTGCTACACTTCAGGTTTACTGTATCCCTCTGACCTTCTTATTGACGATGAATCACAGAAATTAACTCGGAATTAAATAGAAAAGGCACAAGGCCGACTTAAGTACAGGAAAACTGACTCTTCCTACTGTCTATGTTTTGAACCATTTCTGTGACACTAGTTATAGATTCCGATGATTCATTTCAGGTTTACTGTATCCCTCTGACCTCCTTATTGACGATGAAACACAGAAATTGCATCGGAATTAAATAGAAAAGGCACAATGCCGACCTAACTACAAGAAAACTTACTCTTCTTACTGTCTATGTTTTGAACCATTCCTGTGGCACTAGTTATAGATTCCGAAGCTTCAATTCATGTTTACTGTATCCCTCTGACCATCATATTGACGATGAAACACAGAAATTGCATCGGAATTATATACAAAACGCACAATGCCGACTCAAGTAAAAGAGGACTGGCTCATCTTACTGTCTATGCTTTAAACCTTTCCTGTGAGACCGGTTTTAGATTCCGACGCTTCACTTCAGGTTTACTGTATCCCTTGGACCTCCTTATTGACGATGAAACACAGAAATTGCATCGGAATCAAATAGAAAAGTCACAAAGCTGATTTAAGTACAAAAAAACTGACTCTTCTTACTGTCTATGTTTTGAACCATTCCTGTGACACTAGTTATAGATTCCGATGGTTCACTTCAGGTTTACTGTATCCCTCTGACATTCTTATTGACGATGAAACACAGACATTGCATCGGAATTAAATAGAAAAGGCAGAATGCCGATTCAAGTACAACAAAACAGACTCTTCTTATTGTCTATGTTTTGATCCATTCCTGTGACACTAGTTACAGATTCCGAAGCTTCACTTCTGGTTTACTGTATCCCTCTGACCTTCTTGTTGACGATGAAACACAGAAATTGCTTCGGAATTAAATAGAAAAGGCACAATGCCGACTTAAGTACAAGAAAACTGACTCTTCTTACTGTCTATGTTTTGAACCATTCCTCTGACACTAGTTATAGATTCCGATGCTTCACTTCAGGTTTACTGTATCCCTCTGACCTCCTTATTGACGATGAAACACAGAAATTGCATCGGAATTAAATAGAAAAGGCACAATGTCGACTTAAGTACAAGACAACTGACTCTTCTTACTGTCTATGTTTTGAACCTTTCCTGTGAGACCGGTTTTTGATTCCGACGCTTCACTTCAGGTTCACTGTATCCCTTGGACCCCATTGTTGACGATGAAACACAGAAATTGCATTGGAATTAAATACAAAAGGCACAATGCTGACTTAAGTACAAGAAAACTGACTTTTCTTACTGTCTATGTTTTAAACCATTCCTCTGACACTAGTTATAGCTTCCGATGGTTCACTTCAGGTTTACTGTATCCCTCTAACATTCTTATTGACGATGAAACACAGACATTGCATCGGAATTAAATAGAAAAGACACAATGCCGATTCAAGTACAAGAAAACTGACTCTTCTTACTGTCTATGTTTTGAACCATTTCTGTGACACTAGTTATAGAATCCGATGCTTCACTTCAGGTTTAGTGTATCCCTCTGACCTCCTTATTGACGATGAAACACAGAAATTGTATCGGAAATAAATACAAAAGGCACAATGCAGACTCAAGTACAAGAAGGCTGGCTCTTCTTACTGTCTATGTTTTAAACCATTCCTCTGACACTACTTATAGATTCCGATGCTTCACTTCAGGTTTACTGTATCCCTCTGACATTCTTATTGACGATGAAACACAGAAATTGCAACGGAATTAAATAGAAAATGGACAATGCCGACTCAAGTACAAGAAAACTGACTCTTCTTACTGTCTACGATTTGAACCATTCATGTGACACTAGTTATAGATTCCGATGCTTCACTTCAGGTTTTCTGTATCCCTTGGACCTTCTTATTGACGACGAAACACAGAAATTGCATCGGAATTAAATACAAAAGGCACAATGCCGACTCAAGTACAAGACGACTGGCTTTTCTTTCTGTCTATGTTTTGAACCATTCCTGTGACACTAGTTATAGATTCCGATGATTCACTTCAGGTTCACTGTATCCCTCTGACCTCCTTATTGACGATGACACACAGAAATTGCATCGGAATTAAATGCAAAAGGCACAATGCCGACTCAAGTACAAGAAGGCTGGCTCATTTTACTGTCTATCTTTCGAACCATTCCTGTGACACTAGTTATAGATTCCGTTGCTTCACTTCAGGAATACTGTATCCCTCTGACGTTCTTATTGTCGATGAAACACAGAAATTGCATCAGAATTAAATAGAACAGGCACAATGCCGACTTAAGTACAAGAGGACTGGTCCTTCTCACTGTCTAAGTTTTGAACCTTTCCTTTGAGACCGATTTACCATTCCGATGCTTCACTTTGGGTTTACTGTATCCCTCTGACCTTCTTATTGACGATGAAACACAGAAATTGCATCGGAATTATATACAAAAGGCACAATGCCGACTCAACTAAAAGAGGACTGGCTCTTCCTACTGTCTATGCTTTAAACCTTTCCTGTGAGACCGGTTTCAGATTCCGACGCTTCACTTCAGGTTTACTGTATCCCTTATCCCTTCTTATTGACGACGAAACACAGAAATTGCATCGGAATCAAATAGAAAAGTCACAAAGATGATTTAAGTACAAAAAAACTAACTCTTCTTACTGTCTATGTTTTGAACCATTCCTGTGGCACTAGTTATAGATTCCGATGGTTCACTTCAGGTTTACTGTATCCCTCTGACCTTCTTATTGACGATGAATCACAAAAATTAACTCGGAATTAAATAGAAAAGGCACAAGGCCGACTTAAGTACAAGAAAACTGACTCTTCCTACTGTCTATGCTTTGAACCATTTCTGTGACACAAGTTATAGATTCCGATGCTTCACTTCAGGTTTACTGTATCCCTCTGACCTCCTTATTGACGATGAAACACAGAAATTGCATCGGAATTAAATAGAAAAGGCACAATCCGACTTAACTACAAGAAAACTTACTCTTCTTACTGTCTATGTTTTGAACCATTCCTGTGGCACAAGTTATAGATTCCGAAGCTTCAATTCATGTTTACTGTATCCCTCTGACCATCATATTGACGATGAAACACAGAAATTGCATCGGAATTATATACAAAACGCACAATGCCGACTCAAGTAAAAGAGGACTGGCTCATCTTACTGCCTATGCTTTAAACCTTTCCTGTGAGACCGGTTTTAGTTTCCGACGCTTCACTTCAGGTTTACTGTATCCCCCTGACCTCCTTATTATCGATGTAACACAGAATTTGCATCGGAATTAAATAGAAAAGGCACAATGCCGACTGAGGTACAAGACAACTGACTCTTCTTACTGTCTATGTTTTGGACCACTCCTGTGACACCAGGTATAGATTCCGTTGCTCCACTTAAGGTGTACTGTATCCCTCTGACCTTCTTGGTGACGATGAAACACAGAAATTGCATCGGAATTAAACAGAAAAGGCACAATGCCGACTTAAGTACAAGACAACTGACTCTTCTTATTGTCTATGTTTTGAACCACTCCTGTGACACTAGTTATAGATTCCGATGCTTCAGTTCATGTTTACTGTTTCCCTCTGACCTTCTTATTGACGATGAAACACAGAAATTGCATCGGAATTATATACAAAAGGCACAATCCCGACTCAAGTAAAAGAGGACTGTCTCTTCCTACTGTCTATATTTTGAACCTCTCCTGTGACACCGGTTTTAAATTCCGATGCTTAACTTCAGGTTTACTGTATCCCTTGGCCCTTCTTATTGACGACGAAACACAGAAATTGCATCGGAATTAAATAGAAAATTCACAATGCCGACTTACGTACAAGAAGACTGACTCTTCTTACTGTCTACGTTTTGAACCATTCCAGTGACAGTAGTTATAGATTCCGATAATTCACTTCAGGTTTACTGTATCCCTCTGACCTCCTTATTGATGATGAAACACAGAAATTGCATCGTAATTAAATAGAAAAGGCACAATGCCGACTTAAGTACAAGACAACTGACTCATCTTACTGTCTATGTTTTGAACCATTCCTGTGACACTAGTTATAGATTCCGATGCTTCACTTCAGGTTTACTGTATCCCTCTGACCTCCTTATTGACGATGAAACAGAGAAATTGCATCGGAATTAAATAGAAAAGGCACAATGCCGACTTAAGTCAAGACAACTGACCCTTCTTACTGTCTATGTTTTGAACCATCCTGTGACACTAGTTACAGATTCCGATGCTTCACTTCAGGTTTATTGTATCTCTCTGACCTTCTTATTGACGATGAAACACAGAAATTGCATCGGAATTAAATACAAAAGGCACAATGCCGACTTAAGTACAAGAAAACTGACTCTTCTTACTGTCTATGTTTTGAACAATTCCTGTGACAGTAGTTATAAATTCCGATGCTTCGATTCGGGTTTCCTGTATCCCTCTGACCTTCTTATTGACGATGAAACACAGAAATTGCATCGGAATGATATACAAAAAGCACAGTGCTGACTCAAGTACAAGAGGACTGGCTCTTCTTACTGTCTATGTTTTGAACCTTTCCTGTGAGACCGGTTTTTGATTCCGACGCTTCACTTCAGGTTCACTGTATCCCTTGGACCCCATTATTGTCCATGAAACACAGAAATTGCATTGGAATTAAATACAAAAGGCACAATACTGACTTAAGTACAAGAAAACTGACTCTTCTTACTGTCTATGTTTTGAACCATTCCTGTGACAGTAGTTATAAATTCCGATGCTTCGATTCGGGTTTCCTGTATCCCTCTGACATTCTTATTGATGATGAAACACAGACATTGCATCGGAATTAAATAGAAAAGACACAATGCCGATTCAAGTACAGGGAAACTGACTCTTCTAACTGTCTATGTTTTGAACCATTCCTGTGACACTAGTTACAGATTCCGATGCTTCACTTCAGGTTTACTGTATCAATCTGACCTTCTTATTGACGATGAAATACAGAAATTGCATCAGAATTAAATAGAAAAGCACAATGCCGACTTAAGTACTAGAAAACTGACTCTTCTTACTGTCTATGATTTGAACCATTTCTATGACACTAGTTATAGATTCCGATGCTTCACTTCAGGTTTACTGTATCCCTCTGACCTTCTTATTGACGATGAAACACAGAAATTGCATCGAAATTATATACAAAAGGCACAATGCCGACTCAAGTACAAGAGGACTGGCTCTTCTTACTGTCTATGTTTTGAACATTTCCTGTGAGACCGGTTTTAGATTGTGATGCTTCACTTCAGGTTTACTATATCCCTTGGACCTTCTTATTGACGACGTAACACGGAAATTGCATCGAAATTAAATACAAAAGGCACAATGCCGACTCAAGTACAAGAAGACTGGCTCTTCTTCCTGTCTATGATTTGAATCATTCCTGTGACACTAGTTATAGATTCCGATGCTTCACTTCAGGTTTACTGTATCCCCCTGACCTCCTTATTGACGACGTAACACGGAAATTGCATCGGAATTAAATAGAAAAGGCACATTGCGGACTGAAGTACAAGACAACTGACACTTCTTACTGTCTATGTTTTGGACCACTCCTGTGACACTAGTTATAGATTCCGTTTCTTCACTTCAGGTTTCCTGTATCCCTCTGACCTCCTTATTGACGATGAAACACAGAAATTGCATCGGAATTATATACAAAAGGCACAATGCCGACTCAAGTACAAGAGGACTGGCTCTTCTTACTGTCTATATTTTGAACCTTTCCTGTGAGACCGGTTTTAGATTGCGATGCTTCACTTCAGGTATACTGTATCCCTTGGACCTTCTTATTGACGACGAAACACAAAAATTGCATCGGAATTATATACAAAAGGCACAATGCCAAGTCAAGTACAAGAGGACCGGCCCTTCTTACTGTCTATGTTTTTAACCCTTCCTGTGAGACCGGTTTTAGATTCCGATGCTTCAGTTCAGGTTTACTGTATCCCTTGCACCTTCTTATTGACGACGAAACACAGAAATTGCATCGGAATTAAATAGAAAAAGCACAATGCCGACTTAAGTACAAGACAACTGACTCTTCTTACTGTCTATGTTTTGAACCATTCCTGTGACACTAGTTATAGATTCCGATGCTTCACTTCATGTTTACTGTATCCCTCTGACCTTCTTATTGACGATGAAACACAGAAATTGCATCGGAATGAAATACAAAAGGCACAATGCCGACTTAAGTACAAGAAAACTGACTCGTCTTACTGTCTATGTTTTGAACCATTCCTGTGACACTAGATATAAATTTCGATGCTTCGCTTCAGGTTTACTGTATCCCTCTGACCTTCTTATTGACGATGAAACACAGAAATTGCATCGGAATGATATACAAAAAGCACAATGCCGACTCAAGTACAAGAGGACTGGCTCTTCTTACTGTCTATGTTTTGAACCTTTCCTGTGAGACCGGTTTTTGATTCCGACGCTTCACTTTAAGTTTACTGTATCCCTTGGACCTCATTATTGACGATGAAACACAGAAATTGCATTGCCATTAAATACAAAAGGCACAATGCTGACTTAAGTACAAGAGAACTGACCCTTCTTACTGTCTATGTTTTGAACCATTCCTGTGACACAAGTTATAGATTCCGATGGTTCACTTCAGGTTTACTGTATCCCTCTGACATTCTTATTGACGATGAAACACAGACATTGCATCGGAATTAAATAGAAAAGACACAATGCCGATTCAAGTACAGGAAAACTGACTCTTCTTACTGTCTATGTTTTGAACCATTCCTGTGACACTAGTTACAGATTCCGATGCTTCACTTCAGGTTTACTGTATCCCTCTGACCTTCTTATTGACGATGAAATACAGAAATTGCATCAGAATTAAATAGAAAAGGCACAATGACGACTTAAGTACTAGAAAACTGACCCTTCTTACTGTCTATGATTTGAACCATTTCTATGACACTAGTTATAGATTCCGATGCTTCACTTCAGGTTTACTGTATCCCTCTGACCTTCTTATTGACGATGAAACACAGAAATTGCATCGAAATTAAATAGAAAACGCACAATGCCGACTTAAGTACAAGAAAACTGACTCTTCTTACTGTCTATGTTTTGAACCATTTCTGTGACACTAGTTATAGATTCCGATGCTACACTTCAGGTTTACTGTATCCCTCTGACCTCCTTATTGACGATGAAACACAGAAATTGCATCGGAATTATATACAAAAGGCACAATGCCGACTCAAGTACAAGAGGACTGGCTCTTCTTACTGTCTATGTTTTGAACCTTTCCTGTGAGACCGGTTTTAGATTGCGATGCTTCACTTCAGGTTTACTATATCCCTTGGACCTTCTTATTGACGACGTAACACAGAAATTGCATCGGAATTAAATACAAAAGGCACAATGCCGACTCAAGTACAAGAAGACTGACTCTTCTTACTGTCTACGTTTTGAACCATTCCTGTGACACTAGTTATAGATTCCGATGCTTCACTTCCGGTTTACTGTATCCCCCTGACCTATTTATTGACGATGTATCACAGAATTTGCATCGGAATTAAACAGAAAAGGCACAATGCCGACTGAAGTACAAGACAACTAACTCTTCTTACTGTCTATGTTTTGGACCACTCCTGTGACACCAGGTATAGATTCCGTTGCTCCACTTGAGGTGTACTGTATCCCTCTGACCTTCTTGGTGACGATGAAACACAGAAATTGCATCGGAATTAAACAGAAAAGGCACAATGCCGACTTAAGTACAAGACAGCTGACTCTTCTTACTGTCTATGTTTTGAACCATTCCTGTGATACTAGTTATAGATTCCGATGCTTCACTTCATGTTTACTGTATCCCTCTCACCTTCTTATTGACGATGAAACACAGAAATTGCATCGGAATTATATACAAAAGGCACAATGCCGACTCAAGTAAAAGAGGACTGGCTCTTCCTACTGTCTATGTTTTGAACCTCTCCTGTGAGACCCGTTTTAGATTCCGATGCTTCAGTTCAGGTTTACTGTATCCCTCTGACCTCCTTATTGAAGATGAAACACAAAAATTGCATCGTATTTAAATAGAAAAAGCACAATGCCGACTAAAGGACAAGACAACTGACTCATCTTACTGTCTATGTTTTGAACCATTCCTGTGACACTAGTTATAGATTCCGATGCTTCACTTCAGGTTTACTGTATCCCTCTGACCTCCTTATTGACGATGTAACACAGAAATTGCATCGGAGTTAAATAGAAAAGGACCAATGCCGACTTAAGTACAAGACAATTGACCCTTCTTACTGTCTATGTTTTGATCCATTCCTGTGACTCTAGTTACAGATTCCGATGCTTCACTACAGGTTTATTGTATCTCTCTGACCTTCTTATTGACGATGAAACACAGAAATTGCATTGGAATTAAATACAAAAGGCACAATGCCGACTTAAGTACAAGAAAACTGACTCTTCTTACTGTCTATGATTTGAACCATTTCTGTTACGCTAGTAATAGATTGCGATGCTTCACTTCAGGTTTACTGTATCCCTCTGACCTTCTTATTGACGATGAAACACAGAAATTGCATCGGAATTAAATAGAAAACGCACAATGCCGACTTAAGTACAAGAAAACTGACTCTTCTTACTGTCTATGTTTTGACCATTTCTGTGACACTAGTTATAGATCCCGATGCTTCACTTTAGGTTTACTGTATCCCTCTGACCTCCGTATTGACGATGAAACACAGAAATTGCATCGGAATTATATACAAAAGGCACAATGCCGACTCAAGTACAAGAAGACTGGCTCTTCTTACTGTCTATGTTTTGAACCTTTCCTGTGAGACCGGTTTTAGATTGTGATGCTTCACTTCAGGTTTACTATATCCCTTGGACCTTCTTATTGACGACGTAACACGGAAATTGCATCGGAATTAAATACAAAAGGCACAATGCCGACTCAAGTACAAGAAGACTGGCTCTTCTTCCTGTCTATGATTTGAACCATTCCTGTGACACTAGTTATAGATTCCGATGCTTCACTTCAGGTTTACTGTATCCCCCTGACCTGCTTATTGACGATGAAACACAGAATTTGCATCGGAATTAAATAGAAAAGGCACATTGCGGACTGAAGTACAAGACAACTGACTCTTCTTACTGTCTATGTTTTGGACCACTCCTGTGACACTAGTTATAGATTCCGTTTCTTCACTTCAGGTTTACTGTATCCCTCTGACCTCCTTATTGACGATGAAACACAGAAATTGCATCGGAATTATATACAAAAGGCACAATGCCGACTCAAGTACAAGAGGACTGGCTCTTCTTACTGTCTATATTTTGAACCTTTCCTGTGAGACCGGTTTTAGATTGCGATGCTTCACTTCAGGTTTACTGTATCCCTTGGACCTTCTTATTGACGACGAAACACAAAAATTGCATCGGAATTATATACTAAAGGCACAATGCCAAGTCAAGTACAAGAGGACCGGCCCTTCTTACTGTCTATGTTTTTAACCCTTCCTGTGAGACCGGTTTTAGATTCCGATGCTTCACTTCAGGTTTACTGTATCCCTTGCACCTTCTTATTGACGACGAAACACAGAAATTGCATCGGAATTAAATAGAAAAAGCACAATGCCGACTTAAGTACAAGACAACTGACTCTTCTTACTGTCTATGTTTTGAACCATTCATGTGACACTAGTTATAGATTCCGATGCTTCACTTCAGGTTCACTGTATCCCTCTGATCTCCTTATTGACGATGAAACACAGAAATTGCATCGGAATTAAATACAAAATGCACAATGCCGACTCGAGTACAAGAGGACTGGCTCTTCTTACTGGCTATGTTTTGAATCTTTCCTGTGAGACCGGTTCTAGATTGCGATGCTTCACTACAGTTTTACGGTATCCCTTGGACCTTCTTATTGACGACGAAACACAGAAATTGGATCGGAATCAAATACAAAAGGCACAATGCCGACTTAAAAACTAGAAGACTGACTCTTCTTACTGTCTATGTTTTGAAACATTCCTGTGACACTAGTTACAGATTCCGATGCTTCACTTCGGGTTTACTGTATCCCTCTGACCTTCTTATTGACGAAGAAACACAGAAATTGCATCGGAATTAAATAGAAAAGTCACAATGCCGACTTACGTACAAGAAGACTGACTCTTCTTACTGTCTACGTTTTGAACCATTCCTGTGACACTAGTTATAGATTCTGATGCTTCACTTTAGGTTTACTGTATCCCTCTGACCTCCTTATTGAAGATGAAACACAGAAATTGCATCGTAATTAAATAGAAAAGGCACAATGCCGACTTAAGTACAAGACAACTGACTCATCTAACTGTCTATGTTTTGAACCATTCCTGTGACACTAGTTATAGATTCCGATGCTTCACTACAGGTTTACTGTATCCCTCGGACCTCCTTATTGACGATGAAACACAGAAATTGCATCGGAATTATATACAAAAGGCACAATGCCGACTTAAGTACAAGAGGACTGGCTCTTCTTACTGTCTATGTTTTGAACCTTTCCTGTGAGACCGGTTTTAGATTGCGATGCTTCACTTCAGGTTTACTATATCCCTTGGACCTTCTAATTGACGACGTAACACAGAAATTGCATCGGAATTAAATACAAAAGGCACAATGCCGACTCAAGTACAAGAAGACTGGCTCTTCTTCCTGTCTATGATTTGAACCATTCCTGTGACACTAGTTATAGATTCCGATGCTTCACTTCAGGTTTACTGTATCCCCCTGACCTCCTTATTGACGATGAAACACATAATTTGCATCGGAATGAAATAGAAAAGGCACATTGCGGACTGAAGTTCAAGACAACTGACTCTTCTTACTGTCTATGTTTTGGACCACTCCTGTGACACTAGTTACAGATTCCGTTGCTTCACTTCAGGTTTACTGTATCCCTCTGACCTCCTTATTGACGATGAAACACAGAAATTGCATCGGAATTATATACAAATGGCACAATGCCGACTCAAGTACAAGAGGACTGGCTCTACTTACTGTCTATGTTTTGAATGTTTCCTGAGAGACCGGTTTTAGATTGCTATGCTTCAGTTTAGGTTTACTGTATCCCTTGGACCGTCTTATTGACGACGAAACACAGAAATTGCATCGGAATTATATACAAAAGGCACAATGCCATGTCAAGTACAAGAGGACCGGCTCTTCTTACTGTCTACGTTTTGAACCCTTCCTGTGGGACCGGTTTTAGATTCCGACGCTTCACTTCAGGTTTACTGTATCCCCCTGTCCTCCTTATTGACGATGAAACACAGAATTTGCATCGGAATTAAATAGAAAAGGCACATTGCGGACTGTAGTACAAGACAACTGACTCTTCTTACTGTCTTTGTTTTGGACCACTCCTGTGACACTAGGTATTGATTCCGTTTCTTCACTTCAGGTTTACTGTATCCCTCTGTCCTCCTTATTGACGATGAAACACAGAAATTGCATCGGAATTATATACAAAAGGCACAATGCCGACTCAAGTACAAGAGGACTGGCTCTTCTTACTGCCTATATTTTGAACCTTTCCTGTGAGACCGGTTTTAGATTGCGATGCTTCACTTCAGGTTTACTGTATCCCTTGGACCTTCTTATTGACGACGAAACACAAAAATTGCATCGGAATTATATACAAAAGGCACAATGCCAAGTCAAGTACAAGAGGACTGGCTCTTCTTACTGTCTATGTTTTGAACCCTTCCTGTGAGACCGGTTTTAGATTCCGATGCTTCACTTCAGGTTTACTGCATCCCTTGCACCTTCTTATTGACGACGAAACACAGAAATTGCATCGGAATTAAATAGAAAAGGCACAATGCCGACTTAAGTACAGGACAACTGACTCTTCTTACTGTCTATGTTTTGAACCATTCCTGTGACACTAGTTATGGATTCCGATGGTTCACTTCAGGTGTACTGTATCCCTCTGACATTCTTATTGACGATGAAACACAGACATTGCATCGGAATTAAATAGAAAAGACACAATGCCGATTCAAGTACAAGAAAACTGACTCTTCTTACTGTCTATGCTTTGAACCATTCCTGTGACACTAGTTACAGATTCCGATGCTTCACTTCAGGTTTACTGTATCCCTCTGACCTTCTTATTGACGATGAAACACAGAAATTGCATCAGAATTAAATAGAAAAGGCACAATGCCGACTCAAGTACAAGAGGACTGGCTCTTCTTATTGCCTATATTTTGAACCTTTCCTGTGAGACCGGTTTTAGATTGCGATGCTTCACTTCAGGTTTACTGTATCCCTTGGACCTTCTTATTGACGACGTAACACAGAAATTGCATCGGAATTAAATACAAAAGGCACAATGCCGACTCAAGTACAAGAAGACTAGCTCTTGTTTCTGTCTATGATTTGAACCATTCCTGTGACACTAGTTATAGATTCCGATGCTTCACTTCAGCTTCACTGTATCCCTCTGATCTCCTTATTGACGATGAAACACAGAAATTGCATCGGAATTAAATACAAAAGGCACAATGCCGACTCGAGTACAAGAGGACTGGCTCTTCTTACTGTCTATGTTTTGAACCTTTCCTGTGAGACCGGTTCTAGATTGCGATGCTTCACTTCAGGTTTACTGTATCCCTTGGACCTTCTTATTGACGACGAAACACAGAAATTGCATCGAAATTAAATACAAAAGGCAAAATGCCGACTTAAGTACAAGAAGACTGACTCTTCTTACTGTCTATGTTTTGAACCATTCCTGTGACACTAGTTACAGATTCCGATGCTTCACTTCGGGTTTACTTTATTCCTCTGACCTTCTTATTGACGAAGAAACACAGAAATTGCATCGGAATTAAATAGAAAAGGCACAATGCCGACTCAAGTACATGACAACTGACTCTTCTTACTGTCTATGTTTTGAACCATTCCTGTGACACTAGTTATAGATTCCGATGCTTCACTTCAGGTTTACTGTATCCCTCTGACCTTCTTATGGACGATGAAACACAGAAACAGCATCGGAATTATATACAAAAGGCACAATGCCATCTCAAGTACAAGAGGACCGGCTCTAGTTACTGTCTATGTTTTGAACCCTTCCTGTGAGACCGGTTTTAGATTCCGATGCTTCACTTCAAATTTACTGTATACCTTGCACCTTCTTATTGACGACGAAACACAGAAATTGCATTGGAATTAAATAGAAAAGGCAAAATGCCGACTTAAGTACAAGAAGACTGACTCTTCTTACTGTCTATGTTTTGAACCAATCCTGTGACACTAGTTACAGATTCCGATGCTTCACTTCAGGTTTACTGTATCTTTCTGACCTTCTTATTGACGATGAAACACAGAAATTGCATCGGAATTAAATACAAAAGGCACAATGCCGACTTAAGTACAAGAAAACTGACTCTTCTTACTGCCTACGTTTTGAACCATTCCTGTGACACTAGTTATAAATTCCGATGCTCCACTTCAGGTTTACTGTATCCCTCTGACCTTCCTATTGACGATGGAACACAGATATTGCATCGGAATGATATACAAAAGGCACAATGCCGACTCAAGTACAAGAGGACTGGCTCTTCTTACTGTCTATGTTTTGAACCTTTCCTGTGAGACCGGTTTTTGATTCCGACGCTTCACGTCAGGTTTACTGTATCCCTTGGACCACATTATTGACGATGAAACACAGAAATTGCATTGGAATTAAATAGAAAAGGCAGAATGCTGACTTAAGTACAAGAAAACTGACTCTTCTTACTGTCTATGTTTTGAACCATTCCTGTGACACTAGTTATAGATTCCGATGGTTCACTTCAGGTTTACTGTATACCTCTGACATTCTTATTGACGATGAAACACAGACAAAGCATCGGAATTAAATAGAAAAGGCACAATGCCGATTCAAGTACAAGAATACTGACTCTTCTTAATGTCTATGTTTTGAACCATTCCTGTGACACTAGTTACAGATTCCGATGCTTCACTTCAGGTTAACTGTATCCCTCTGACCTTCTTATTGACGATGAAACACAGAAATTGCATCAGAATTAAATAGAAAAGGCACAATGCCGACTTAAGTACAAGAAAACTGACTCTTCTTACTGCCTAAGTTTTGAACCACTCCTGTGACACTAGTTATAGATTCCGATGCTTCACTTCAGGTTCACTGTATCCCTCTGATTTCCTTATTGACGACGAAACACAGAAATTGCATCGGAATTATATACAAAAGGCACAATGCCATCTCAAGTACAAGAGGACCGGCTCTTCTTACTGTCTATGTTTTGAAACCTTCCTGTGAGACCGGTTTTAGATTCCGATGCTTCACTTCAGGTTTACTGTATCCCTTGCACCTTCTTATTGACGACGAAACACAGAAATTGCATTGGAATTAAATAGAAAAGGCACAATGCCGACTTAAGTACAAAAAACTGACTCTTCTTACTGTCTACGTTTTGAACCATTACTGTGACACTAGTTATAGATTCCGATGCATCACTTCAGGTTTACTGTATTCCCCTGACCTCCTTATTGACGATGTAACACAGAATTTGCATCGGAATTAAATAGAAAAGGCACAATGCCGACTGAAGTACAAGACAACTGATTCTTCTTACTATCTATGATTTGAACCACTCCTGTGACACTAGTTATAGATTCCGTTGCTTCACTTCAGGTTTACTGTATCCCTTGGACCTTCTTATTGACGACAAAACACAGAAATTGCATCGGAATTAAATAGAAAAGGCACAATGCCGACTTACGTACAAGAAGACTGTCTCTTCTTACTGTCTACGTTTTGAACCATTCCTTTGACACTAATTACAGATTCCGATGCTTCACTTCAGGTTTACTGTATCCCTCTGACCTTCTTATTGACGATGAAACACAGAAATTGCATCGGAATTAATTAGAAAAGGCACAATGCCGACTTAAGTACAAGAAAACTGACTCTTCTTACTGTCTATGTTTTGAACCATTTCTGTGACACTAGTTTTAGATTCCGATGCTTCACTTCAGGTTTACTGTATCCCTCTGACCTCCTTATTGACGATGAAACACAGATATTGCATCGGAATTAAATACAAAAGGCACAATGCCGACTCAAGTACAAGAAGACTGGCTCTTCTTTCTGTCTATGATTTTAACCATTCCTGTGACACTAGTTATAGATTCCGATGCTTCACTTCAGGTTCACTGTATCCCTCTGATTTTATTATTGATGACGAAACACAGAAATTGCATCGGAATTAAATACAAAAGGCACAATGCCGACTCAAGTACAAGAGGACTGGCTCTTCTTACTGACTATGCTTTGAACCTTTCCTGTGAGACAGGTTTTAGATTGCGATGCTTCACTTCAGGTTTACTGTATCCCTTGGACCTTCTTTTTGACGACGAAACACAGAAATTGCATCGGAATTAAATACAAAAGGCACAATGCCGACTCAAGTACAAGAAAACGGACATTTCTTACTGTCTATGTTTTGAACCATTCCTGTGACACTAGTTATAGATTCCGATGCTTCACTTCAGGGTTACTGTATCCCTCTGGCATTCTTATTGACGATGAAACACAGAAATTGCATCGGGATTGAATATAAAAGGCACAGTGCATACTTAAGTACAATAAGAGTGATACTTCTAAGAGTTAGTGATTTGAGCGGCTCCTTGGAGACCAGTATTAGATTCTGATGCACCAGTGCAGGTTTACTGTAAGCCTAGGACCTTCACATTGACCATAAAACACAGATATTGCATCGGGATTGAATGCAAAAGACACAATGCCAACTTAAGTACAAGTAGAGTGAGTCTTCTAAGAGTTTGTGCATTGAGCAACACCTGGCAAACCAGTATTAGATTCCGATGCATCAGTGCAGGTTTACTGTATCCCTTGGACCTTCACATTTATAATGAAACACAGAAATTGCATCGGGATTCAATACAAAATTCAGAATGAATACTTAAGTACAAGAAGAGTGAATCTTCTAAGAGTTAGTGCTTTGTGCGACTCCTGGAAGACCAGTTTTAGATTCCGATGGACCAGTGTAAGTATACTGTATCCCTTGGAGCTTCACATTGACTACGAGTTACAGGAATTGCATCGGGATTGAATACGTAAGGCTAAATGCCGTCTTAAGTACAAGAAGAGTGAATCTTCGAAGTGTCTGAGCTTTGAGGGTCTCCTGCGAGACCACTATTAGTATCCGATACAGCAGTGCATTTTTACTGTATCCTTTGGAACTTAACATTGACCATGAAACACAGACATTGCGTCGGGATTGGATACAAAATGCACAATGCCGACTTAAGTACAAGATGTGTGAATCTCCTAAGTGTTTGAACAATGAGCGTCTCCTGGGGGACCAGTATTAGACTCCGAAGCACCAGTGCAGGTTTACTGTATCCCTCGGACCTACGCATTGACCATGATACACATAATATGCATCGGGATCGAATAAAAACGGCACAATGCCGACTTAAGTATAGGAAGAGTGAATCTTCTGAAAAATAGTGCTTTGAGCGGCTCCTGGGAGACAAGTATTAGATTCCGATGCACCAGTGCAGGTTTACTGTAAAACTTGGACCTTCACATTGACCATAAATCACAGATTTTACATCGGGATTGAATACAAAAAGCACAATGCCGACTTAAGTACACGAAGTGTGAATATTGTAAGAGTTTGTGCTTTGAACGGCTCCTGGGAGACCAGTATTAGATTCCGATGCCCCAGTGCAGGCTTATTGTATCCCATGGCCCTTCACATTGATCATGAAATACAGAAATTCCATCGGCATTGAATACAAAAGGCACAATGCCGACTTAAGTAAAAGAAGACTGAATCTTCTAAGTGTTTGAGCTTTGAGCGACTCCTGGGAGACCGGTATTAGATTCCGATGCACCAGTGAAGGTTTATTGTATCACATGGACCTTCACATTGACCATGTAACACAGAAATTCCACCGGGATTGAATACAAAAGGCACAATGCAAACTTAAGTACAAGAACAGTTAATCTTCTAAGAGTTTGTGCATTGAGCGGCTCCTGGGAGACCAGTATTAGATTCCGATGCACCAGTGTAGGTATACTGTATCCCTTGGACATTCACATTGACCATGAATCACAGGAATTGCATCGGGATTGAATACATAAGGCTAAATGCCGTCTTAAGTACAAAAAGTGCGTATCTTCAAAGTTGTTGTGCTTGGAGCGGCTCCTGGGAGAATAGTAATAGATTCCGATGCACCGGTGTAGGTATACTGTATCCCTTGGACCTTCACATTGGCCATGAAACACAGAAATTGGATCGGGATTGATTACAAAAATCACAATGCCGACTAAAGTACAAGAAGTGTGAATCATCTAAGAATTTGTGCTTTGAGCGGCTCCTGGGAGCCCAGAAATAGATTCCGATGCACCAGTGCAGGTTTACTGTAACCCTCGGACCTTCACATTGACCATGAAACACAGAAATTGCATCGGGATTGAATTCAAAAACACAATGACGACATAAGTACAAGATGACTGAATCCTCTAAGACTGTGTGCTATGAGCGGCTCCTGGGGGTTCGGTATTAGATTCGGATGCATCAGTGCAGGTTAACTGCATCACTTGGACCTTCACATTGACCACGAATCACAGAAATTGCATCGGGATTGAATACAAAAGGCACAATGCCGACTTAAGTACGGGAACAGTGAATCCTTTAAGCGTTCGTGATTTGAACGGTATCTGGGAGACCAGTATTAGATTCCGATGCGTCAGTGCAGGTTTACTGTATCCCTTGGACCTTCACATTGACCATGAAACACAGGAATTGCATAGGGATTGAATACAAAAGGCACAATGCCGACTTAAGTAAAAGAAGACTGAATCTTTTAAGTGTTTGTGCTTTGAGCGGCTCCTGGGAGACCAGTATTAGATTCCGATGCCCCAGTGCAGGTTTATTGTATCGCATGGCCCTTCACATTGACCATGAAACACAGTAATTGCATCGGGATTGAATACAAAATGCACAATGCCGACTTAAGTAAAAGAAGACTGAATCTTCTAAGAGTTTGTGGTTTGAGCGGTCCTGGGAGACCAGTATTAGATTCCGATGCACCAGTGCAGGTTTACTATAAACCTTGGACCTCCACATTGACCATGAAACACAGAAATTGCATCGGGATTGAATACAAACGGAACAATGCCGACTTAGGTACAAGAAGAGTGAATCCTCTAAGCGTTCGTGATTTGAACGGTCTCTGGGAGACCAGTATTAGATTCCGATGCATCAGTGCAGGTTTACTGTATCCCTTAGACCTTCACATTGACCATGAAACAGAGGAATTGCATAGGGATTGAATACAAAAGCACAATGCCGACTTAAGTACAAGAAGAGTGAATCTTCTAAGAGTGTGTGATTTGAGCGCTCCAGGGAGACCAATATTCCGATGCACCAGTGCAGGTTTACTGCATCCCATGGACCTTCACATTGGCCATGAAACACAGAAATCGCATCGGGATTGAATACAATAGGTACAATGCCGACTTAAGTACAAGAAGAGTGAATGTTCTAAGAGTTTGATCTTTGAGCGGCTCCTGGGACACCAGTATTACAATCCGATGCACCAATGTAGGTATACTGTATCCCTTGGACCTTCACATTACCAATGAATCATAGGAATTGCTTCGGGATTGAATGCATAAGGCTCATTGCCGTTTTAAGTACAAGAAGAGTGGATCTTGTAAGAGTATGTGATTTGAGCGGCTCCTGGGAGACCAGTAATAGAATCCGATGCACCAGTACACGTTTACAGCATCCCATGGACCTTCACATTGACCATGAAACACAGAAATTGTATCGGGATTGAATACTAAAGGCACAATGACGGCTTAAGTACAAGTAGAGTGAATCTTCCAAGCCTTTGGGTTTTGAGCGGCTCCTGGGATTCCAGTATTAGATTCCGATGCACCAGTGCTGGCTTACTGCATTCCTTGGACCGTCACATTGACCATGAATCACAGGAATCGCATCGGGATTGAATACAAAAGGCAAAATGCCGTCTTAAGTACAAGAAGAGTGAATCTACCAAGAGTTTGTGATTTCAGCGGCTCCTGGGAGACCAGTACTAGATTCCGATGCAGCAGTGCAGGTTTACCGTATCCCTTGGGCATCCTAATTGACCAGAAAATACAGAAATTGCATCGGGATTGAATACAAAAGGCTCAATGCCGGCTTAAATACAAGAAGCGGAATCTTGTAAGAGTTTGTGCTTTGAGTGGATGCTTGGGACCAGAATTAGATTCCGATGCACCAGTGCAGGTTTACTGCAATCCTTGGCCCTTCGCATTAACCATGAAACACAGATATTGCATCGCGATTGAATACAAAATGCACAATGCCGATATAAGTACAAGAAGAGTGAATCTTCTAAGAGTGTGTGCTTTGAGCTACTCCTGGGAGACCGGTATTAGATTCCGATGCACCAGTGCAGGTATACCGCATCCCTTGGACCGTCACATTGTCTATGAATCACAGGAATTGCGTCGGGATTGTATACAAAAGGCTAAATGCTGTCTTAAGTAGTAGGAGAGTGAATCTTCTAAGAGTTTGTGCTTTGAGCGGCTCCTATGAGACCAGAATTAAATACCGATGCACCAGTCCACGTTTACTGCATCCCATGGTCAATCGCATTGACCATGAAACACAGAAATTGTATCGGGATTGAATACAAAGGGCACAATGCCGACTTAAGTACATGTAGAGTGAATCTTCTAAGAATTTGTGCTTTGAGCGTCTCCTGGGAGGCCTGTGTTAGTTTGCGACTCATCTGTGCAGGTTTACTGTATCCTTTGGACCGTCACATTGACCATGAAACACAGTAATTGCATTGGGATTGAATACTGAAAGCACAACACCGACTAAAGTACAAGAAGAGTGAATCTTCTATGAATTTTTTCTTTGAGCGGCTCCTGGAAGACCAGTATTAGATTCCGATGCACCAGTGCAGGTTTACTGTACCCCCTCAGACCTTACTAATGACCATGAAACACAGAAATTGCATCGGGATTGAATACAAATTTCACAATGTCGACTTAAGTACAAGAAGAGTTAATCATCTAAGAAAGTGTGTTTTGAGTGGCTTCTGGGAGACCATAATTAGATACCGATGCACCAGTCCACGTTTACTGCATCCCATGGACCTTCACATTGACCATGAAACACAGAAACTGCATCGGGATGGAATACAAAAGGCACAATGCCGACTTACGTACAAGAAGATTGAATCCTCTAAGAGTGTGTGCTTTGAGCGGCTCCTGGGAGACCAGTATTAGATTGCGATGCATCAGTGCAGGTTTACTGTATCCCTTGGACCTTCACATTGACCGTGAAATGCAGAAATTGCATCGGGATTGAACACGAAAGGCACAATGCCGACTTAAGTACAAGCAGAGTGAATCTTCTAAGAGTTTGTGATTTGAGTGGCTCCTGGGACACTAGATTAAGATTCCGATGCACCAGTGCTGGTTTACTGAAACCCTTGGACGTTCACATTGATCATGTAACACAGAAACTGCATCGGGACTGAATACATAAGGCACAATGCCGACTTAAGTACAAGAAGAGTGAATCTTCTAAGAGTGTGTGCTTTGAGCGGCTCCTGGGAGACCAGTATTAGATTCCGATGCACCAATGTAGGTATACTGTATCCCTTGGGCCTTCACATTGACCATGAATCATAGGAGTTGCATCGGGATTGAATGTATAAGGCTAATTGCCGTTTTAAGTACAAGAAGATTGGATCTTGTAAGAGTGTGTTATTTGAGCGGCTCCTGGTAGACCAGTATTAGATTCCGATGCACCAGTGCAAGATTACAGCATCCCATGGACCTTCACATTGACCATGAAACACAGAAATTGCATCGGGATAGAATACAAAAGGCACAATGCCGACTTAAGTACAAGAAGAGTGAACCATCCAAGAAAGTGTGCTTTGAGCGGCTCCTGGGAGCCCAGAATTACATACCGATGCACCAGTCCTCGTTTACTGCATCCCATGGACCTTCACATTCGCTGAGAAACTCAGATATCGCATCGGGAATGAATACAATATTCACAATGCCGAGTACTAGAAGAGTGATTCTTCTAAGAGTTTGTGGTTTGAGCAGCTCCTGGGACACCAGTATTAGATTCCGATGCACCAGTGTAGGTATACTGTATCCCTTGGACCTTTACATTGACCATAAAAACCCAGAAATTGCATCGGGATTGAATACAAAACACAATAACGACTTAAGTACAAGAAGAGTGAATCTTGTTAGGGTGTGTGCTTTGAGCGGCTCCTGGGAGACCAGTAATAGATTCCGATGCACCAGTGCTGGTTTACTGAAACACTTGGAGCTTCACATTGACCATGAAACACAGTAATTGTATCGGGATTGAATACTAGAGGCACAATGCCGACTTAAGTACAAGTAGAGTGAATCTTCCGAGAGTTTGTGATTTCAGCGGCTCCTGGGAGACAAGTATTAGATTCCGATGCAGCAGTGCTGGTTTACCGTATCCCTTGGGCCTTCACATTGACCATGGAATACAGAAATTGAATCGGGATTGAATATAAAAGGCACAATGCCGGCTTAAGTACAAGAAGAGGAATCTTGTAAGAGTTTGTGCTTTGAGCGGATGCTGGGATACCAGAATTAGATTCCGATGCATCAGTGCTGGTTCAATGCATCCAATGGACCTTCACATTGACCATGAAACACAGGAATTGTATCGGGATTGAATACTAAAGGCACAATGTTGACTTAAGGACAAGTAGAGTGAATCTTCCAAGAATTTGTGATTTCAGCAGCCCCTGGGAGACCAGTATCAGATTCCGATGCACCAGTGCAATTCTACTGTATCCCTTGGACCTTCACATTGACCATGAAACACAGTAATTGCATCGGTATTGAATACAAAAGGGACAATGCCAACTTAAGTTCAAGAAGAGTCAATCTTCTAAGAATCTTTGCTTTGAGCGGCTCCTGGCTGACCAGTTCTAGAATCCGATGCACCAGTGCAGGTTTACTGTATCCCTTGGACCTTCACATTGATCATGAAACACAGAAATTGCATCGGAATTGAATACAAACGGCACAATGCCAACGTAAGTACAAAAAGAGTGAATCTTCTAAGAGTTCGTGCTTTGAGCGTGACCTGGGAGACCAGTATTACATTTCGATGCACGAGTGCAGGTTTACTGTATCCCTTGGACCTTCACATTGACCATGAAACACAGAAATTGCATAAGGATTGAATACAAAAGTGACAATGCCGACTGAAGTACAAGAAGAGTGAATCTTCTAAGGGTTTATGATTTGAGCGGCTGCCGGGAGATCAGTACTGGATTACAATGCACCAGTGCAGCTTAACTGTATCCCTTGGACCATCACATTGACCATGAAACACAGAAAATGCATCGGGATTGAATACAAAATGGACAATGCCGACTTAAGTGCAAGAAGAGTGAATCTTCTAAGAGTTTGAGTTTTGAGCGGCTTCTGGGAGACAAGTATTAGATTCCGATGCACCAGTGCAAGTTTACCGTGTCCCTTGGACCTTCACATTGACCATGAAACACAGAAATTGCATCGTGATTCAATATTAAAGTCACAATACCGACTTAAGTACAAGAAGAGTGAAACTTCTTAGAGTTTGTGTTTAGAGCGGCTCCTGGGAAACCAGTATTAGACTCCGATGCGCCAGTGCAGGTTTACTGTATCCCTTGGACCTTCACATTGACCATGAGTCACAGACATTGCATCGGCATTGAAACAAAAGGGACAATGCCGACTTAAGTACAAGAAGTGTGTATCTTCTTAGAGTTTGTGGTTTGAGCGGCTCCTGGGAGACTAGTATTAGATTCCGATGCCCCAGTGCAGGATTACTGTTTCCCTTGGACCTTCACAATGACCATGAAACACAGATATGGCATTTGGATTGAATACATAAGGACCAATACGTTTTAAGTACAAGAGGAGAGAATCTTATAAGAGTTTGTGGTTTGAGCGGCTGCCGGGAGACCAGTAGTAGATTCCGATGCACCAGTGCAGGTTTACTGTATCCCTTGGTCCTTCACATTGACGATGAAACACAGAAATTGCATCGGGATTGAATACAAAAAGCACAATGCCGACTTAAGTACAAGAAGAAAGAATCTTCTAAGCGGTTATGCTCTGAGCAGCTCCTGGGTGACCAGTACTAGATTCCAATGCACCAGTGCAGGTTTAATTTATCCCTTGGACATTCACATTGACCATGGAACACAGAAATCGCATCGGGATTAAATACAAAAGGCACAGTGCCGACTTAAGTATAAGAAGAGTGAATCTACCAAGAGTTTGTGCTTTGAGCGAATCCTGGGAGACCAGTAATACATTCCGATGCACCAGTACAGGTTTACTGCATCCCTTGCACCATGAATGACAGAAATTGCATCGGGATTGAAATCAAAAGGGACAATGCCGACTTAAGTACAAGAAGAGTGAATTTTCTAAGAGTTTGTGGTTTGAGCGGCTCCTGGGAGACCAGTATTAGATTCCTATGCGCCAGTGAAAGCTTACCGTATCCCTTGGACCTTCACATTGACCATGTATCACAGAAACTGCATCGGGATTGAATCCAAAAGCACAATGCTGACTTAAGTACAAGAAGAGTGAATCTTCTAAGAGTTTGTGCTTTGAGTGGCTCGATGGGAGACCAGTATTAGATTCCGATGCACCAGTGCAGGTTTACTGTATCCCTCGGACGTGCACATTGACCATGAAACACACACACTGCATCGGAATTGAATACAAAAGGCACAATGCCGACTTAAGTACAAGAAGAGTGAATCTTCTAAGAGTTTGTATATTGAGCGGCTCCTGCGAGACCTGTATTAGAATCCGATGTACCAATGCCGGTTTATCGTATCCCTTGGACCTTTACATTGACCTTGAAACACAGAAATTGCCTCGGGATTAAATACAAAAGGCACAATGCCGACATAAGTACAAGAAGAGTGAATCTTCTAAGAGTTAGTGCTTTGTGCGGCTTCTGGGAGACCAGTTTCAGATTCCGATGCACCAGTACAGGTTTACTGTATCCCTTGTACCTTCTCATTGACCATGAAACACAGTAATTGCATCGGGTTTGAATACAAAGGAGACAATGCCGATTTAGGTACAACAAGACTGAATCTTCTAAGAATTTGTGTTTGAGCGGCTCCTGGGAGACCAGTATTAGAATCCGATGCACCAGTGCAGGTTTACTCTATCCCTCGGACCTTCACATTGACCATCAAACACAGAAATTGCATTGGGATTGAATACGAAATACACAATGCCGACTTAAGTACAAGAAGAGTGAATTTTCTAAGAGTTTGTGGTTTGAGCTGCGTCTGGGAGACAAGTATTAGATTCCGATGCACCAGTGAAAGTTTACTGTATCCCTTGGGCCTTCACATTGACCATGAAACACAGAAATCAGATCGTGATTGAATACAAAAGGCACTATACCGAATCCAGTAAAGAAGAGTGAATCTTCTAAGAGCTTGTGCTTTGAACGCCTCCTTGGAGACCAGTATCAGTTTGCGATGCACCAGTGCAGGTTTACTGTATCCCTTGGACCTTCACATTGACCAAGAAACACTGAAATTGCATTGGGATTGAATACAAAAGGGACAATGCCAACTTAAGTACAAGAAGAGTGAATCTTCTAAGAGTTTGTGCTTTGAGTGGCTCGATGGGAGACCAGTATTGGATTCCGATGCACCAGTGCAGGTTTACTGTATCCCTCGGACGTTCACATTGACCATGAAACACACACACTGCATCGGGATTGAATACAAAATGCACAATACCGATCAAGTACAAGAAGAGTGAGTCTTCTAACAGTTTGTGTTTGAGTGGCTCCTGGGAGACCAGTATTAGATTCCGATGCACCAGTGCTGTCTTACTGTATCCCTTGGACCTTTACATTCACCGTGTAACACAGAAATTGCATCGGGATTGAATACAAAAGGCACAATGCCGACTTAAGTACAAGAAGAGTGAGTCTTCTAAGAGTTTGTGCTTTGAGTCGCTCGATGGAAGACCAGTATTAGTCTCCGATGCACCAGTGCAGAATTATTGTATCCGTTGGGCGTTTGCATTGACCATGATGCACAGAATTTGCAACAGGATTGAATTCAAAATGTACAATGCCGACGTAGGTACAAGAAAAGTGATTCTCCTAAGAGTTTGTCCTTTTAGCGGCTCCTTACAGACCAGTGGTAGATTACGATGCACCAGTGCAGGTTTGCTGTATTCCTTGGACCTTCACATTGACCATGAGACACAGAATTTTCATCGGCAATGAACACGAAAGCAACAATGCCGACATAAGTACATAAAGAGTGACTCTTCTAAGAGTTTGTGTTTTTGGTGGCTCCTGGGAGACCAGTATTAGAATCCGAAGCACCAGTGCAGGTTTACTGTATCCCTTGGACTTTCGCATTGACCATGAAACACAGAAATTGCAACGGAATTGAATACAAAAGGCACAATGCCAACTTAAGTACAAGTAGAGTGTGTCATCTACGAATTTGAGGTTTGAGCGGCTCCTGGGAGACCTGTATTAGATTCCGATGCACCATTGCACGTTTACTGTATCCCTTTGATCTTCACATTGACCATGAAACACAGAAATTGCATCGGGATTGAATTCTAAAGGGACAATGCTGACTTAACTACAAAAAGAATGAATTTTCTAAGAAATTGTGGTTTGAGCGGCTCCTGGGAGACCAGTATTAGATTCCGATGCACCAGTGCAGGTTTACTGTATCCCTTGGACCTTCATATTGACCATGAAACACACAAATTGCATCGGGATTGAATACAAAAGGGACAATGCCAACTTAAGTACAAGAAGAGTGAATCTTCTAAGAGTTTGTGCTTTGAGAGGCTCCCGGCAGACCAGTGTTAGATTCCGATGCACCAGTGCTGTCCTACTGTATCCCTTGGACCTTTGCATTCACCGTGGAACACAGAAATTGCATCGGGATTGAATACAAAAGGCACAATGCCGACTTAAGTACAAGAAGAGTGTATCTTCTAAGAGTTTGACCTTTGAGCGGCCCCTGGGAGACCAGTATTAGATTCCGATGCACCGGTGCAGGTTAACTGGATCCCTTGGACCTTCACATTGACCATGAAACATCGAAATTGCATCGGCATTGAATACAAAAGGGACAGTGCCGACTTAGGTACAAGAAGAGTAAATCTTCTAAGAGGTTGTGCTTTGAATAGCTTCTCGGACACCAGTATTGGATTCCGATGCACCAGTTCCGGTTTACTGTATCTATTGGACCTTCACATTGACCTTGAAACACAGAATTAGCATCGGGATTGAATACAAAAGGGACAGTCCCGACTTAAGTACAAGAAGAGTGAATTTTCTAAGAGTTTGTGGTTTGAGCTGCCTCTGGGAGACAAGTATTAGATTCCGATGCACCAGTGCAGGTTTACTGTAGCCCTTGGACCTTCACATTGAGCATGAATCACAGAAATTGCATCGGGAACGTATACAAAATTCACAATGCTGAATTAAGTTCAAGAAAAGTGAATCTTCAAAGAGTTTGTGCTTTAAGCGGCCCCTGGGAGACCAGTATCAGATTCCGATGCACCAGGGCAGGTTTACTGTATTCTTTGGACCTTCACGTTGACCATGAAACACAGATATCGCATCGGGATTGAATACGAAAGGCACAATGCCGTCTTGAGTACAAGAAGAGTGAATCTTCTAAGAGTTTGTGCTTTGAGCGGCTCCTGGGAGACCAGTATTAAATTCCTATGCACCAGTGCAGGTTTACTGTATCCCTCGGACCTTCACGTGGACCATGAAACACAGAAATTGCATCGGGATTGAATACAAAATGCACAATGCCAACTTAAGTACAAGAAGAGTGAATCACCTAAGAGTTTGTGGTTTGAGCGGCTCCTGGGAGACCTGTATAGATTCCGATGCACCAGTTCACGTTCACTGTGTTCCTTGGACCTTCACATTGTCCATGAAGCACAGTAATTGCATCGGGATGGAATGCAAAAGGTACATTGTCGACTTAAGTACAAGAAGATTGAATCTTCTAAGAGTTTGTGATTTGTGCGTCTCCTGGGTGACCAGTATTAGAATCCGATGCACCAGTGCACGTTTACTGTATCCCTCTTACCTTCACATTGACCATCAAACACAGAAATTGCATCGGGGTTGGATACAAAAAGGACAATGCCGACTTAAGTACAAGTAGAGTAAATTTTCTAAGAGTTTGTGGTTTGAGCGGCTCTTGGGAGACCAGCATTCGATTCCGATGCACCAGTGAAGGTTTACTGCATAACTTGTACCTTCAAATTGACCATGAAACATAGAGATCGCATCGTGATTGAACACAAAAGCACAATGCCGGATAAAGTACAATAAGAGCGAATCTTCTAAGAGCTTGTGGTTTCAGCGGCTCATGGGAGACCAGTATTAGATTCCGATGCACCGCTGCAGGTTTACCGTATCTTTTGGACCTTCACATTGTCCATGTAACACAGAAATTGCATCGAGATTAATACAAAAGGTACAATGCCGACTTAGGTAAAAGAAGAGTGAATCTTCTAAAAATTTGTGCTTTGAGCGGCTCCTGGGAGACCAGTATTAGATTCCGATGCACCAGTGCAGGTTTACCATATCCATTGGACCATTACATTGACCATGAAACACAGAAATTGCATCGGGATTGAATACACAAGGCACAATGCCGACTAAAGTACAAGAAGAGAGAATCTTCAAAGAGTTTTTGCTTTGAGCATCTCCTGGGAGACCAGTATTATATTCCGTTGCACCAGGGCAGGTTTACTTTATCACTTGGACCTGCACATTGACCATGAAACACAGAAATTGCATTGGGACTGAATACAAAATGCACAATGCCGACTAAAGTACAAGAAGAGAGAATCTTCTAAGAGTTTTTGCTTTGAGCATCTCCTGGGAGACCAGTATTAGATTCCGATGCACCAGTGCAGGTTTACCATATCCATTGGACCATTACATTGACCATGAAACACAGAAATTGCATCGGGATTGAATACAAAAGGCACAATGCCGACTAAAGTGCAAGAAGAGAGAACCTTCTAAGAGTTTTTGCTTTGAGCATCTCCTGGGAGATTATATTCCGATGCACCAGTGCAGGATTACTTTATCACTTGGACCTGCACATTGGCCATGAAGTACAGAAATAGCATCGGGATTGAATACAAGAGTGACAATGCGGACTTATGTACAAGAAGAGTGAATCTTCTAAGAGTTTGTGGTTTGAGCGGCTCCTGGGAGACCAGTATTAGATTCCGATGCACCAGTGCAGGTTTACTGTCTACATCTACATCTACATCTATATTGATACTCCGCAAGCCACCCAACGGTGTGTGGCGGAGGGCACTTTACGTGCCACGGTCATTACCTCCCTTTCCTGTTCCAGTCGTTTATGGTTCGCGGGAAGAACGACTGTCTGAAAGCCTCCGTGGGCGCTCTAATCTCTCTAATTTTACATTCGTGATCTCCTCGGGAGGTATAAGTAGGGGGAAGCAATATACTCGATACCTCATCCAGAAACGCACCCTCTCGAAACCTGGCGAGCAAGCTACACCGCGATGCAGAGCGCCTCTCTTGCACATTCTGCCACTTGAGTTTATTAAACATCTCCGTAACGCTATCACGGTTACCAAATAACCCTGTGACGAAACGCGCCGCTCTTCTTTGGATCTTCTCTATCTCCTCCGTCAGACCGATCTGGTACGGATCCCACACTGATGAGCAATACTCAAGTATAGGTCGAACGAGTGTTTTGTAAGCCACCTCCTTTGTTGATGGACTACATTTTCTAAGCACTCTCCCAATGAATCTCAACCTGGTACCCGCCTTACCAACAATTAATTTTATATGATCATTCCACTTCAAATCGTTCTGCACGCATACTCCCAGATATTTTACAGAAGTAACTGCTACCAGTGTTTGTTCCGCTATCATATAATCATACGATAAAGGATCCTTCTTTCTATGTTTTCGCAATACACTACATTTGTCTATGTTAAGGGTCAGTTCCCACTCCCTGCACCAAGTGCCTATCCGCTGCAGATCTTCTTGCATTTCGCTACAATTTTCTAATGCTGCAACTTCTCTGTATACTACAGCATCATCCGCGAAAAGCCGCATGGAACTTCCGACAATATCTACTAGGTCATTTATATATATTGTGAAAAGCAATGGTCCCATAACACTCCCCTGTGGCACGCCAGAGGTTACTTTAACGTCTGTAGACGTCTCTCCATTGATAACAACATGCTGTGATCTGTTTGCTAAAAACTCTTCAATCCAGCCACACAGCTGGTCTGATATTCCGTAGGCTCTTACTTTGTTTATCAGGCGACAGTGCGGAACTGTATCGAACGCCTTCCGGAAGTCAAGAAAAATAGCATCTACCTGGGAGCCTGTATCTAATATTTTCTGGGTCTCATGAACAAATAAAGCGAGTTGGGTCTCACACGATCGCTGTTTCCGGAATCCATGTTGAGTCCTACATAGTAGATTCTGGGTTTCCAGAAATGACATGATACGCGAGCAAAAAACATGTTCTAAAATTCTACAAGAGATCGACGTCAGAGATATTGGTCTATAGTTTTGCGCATCTGCTCGATGACCCTTCTTGAAGACTGGGACTACCTGTGCTCTTTTCCAATCATTTGGAACGCTCCGTTCCTCTAGAGACTTGCGGTACACGGCTGTTAGAAGGGGGGCAAGTTCTTTCGCGTACTCTGTGTAGAATCGAATTGGTATCCCATCAGGTCCAGTGGGCTTTCCTCTATTGAGTGATTGCAGTTGCTTTTCTATTCCTTGGACACTTATTTCGATGTCAGCCATTTTTTCGTTTGTGCGAGGATTTAGAGTAGGAACTGCAGTGCGGTCTTCCTCTGTGAAACAGCTTTGGAAAAAGGTGTATAGTATTTCAGCTTTACGCGTGTCATCCTCTGTTTCAATGCCATCATGACCCCGTAGTGTCTGGATATGCTGTTTCGAGCCACTTACTGATTTAACGTAAGACCAGAACTTCCTAGGATTTTCTGTCAAGTCGGTACATAGAATTTTACTTTCGAATTCAATGAACGCTTCACGCATAGCCCTCCTTACGCTAACTTTGACATCGTTTAGCTTCTGTTTGTCTGAGAGGTTTTGGCTGCGTTTAAACTTGGAGTGGAGCTCTCTTTGCTTTCACAGTAGTTTCCTAACTTTGATGTTGTACCACGGTGGGTTTTTCCCGTCCCTCACAGTTTTACTCGGCACATACCTGTCTAAAACGCATTTTACGATTGCCTTGAACTTTTTCCATAAACACTCAACATTGTAAGTTTCGGAACAGAAATTTTCGTTTTGATCTGTTAGGTAGTCTGAAATCTGGTTTCTATTACTCTTGCTAAACAGATAAACCTTCCTCCCTTTTTTTATATTCCTATTAACTTCCATATTCAGGGATCCTGCAACGGCCTTATGATCACTGATTCCCTGTTCTGTACATGCAGAGTCGAAAAGTTCGGGTGTGTTTGTTATCAGTAGGTCCGAGATGTTATCTCCACGAGTCGGTTCTCTGTTTAATTGCTCGAGGTAATTTTCGGATAGTGCACTCAGTATAATGTCACTCGATGCTCTGTCCCTACCACCCGTCCTAAACATCTGAGTGTCCCAGTCTATATCTGGTAAATTGAAATCTCCACCTAAGACTATAACATGCGGAGAAAATTTATGTGAAATGTATTCCAAATTTTCTCTCAGGTGTTCTGCCACTAATGCTGCTGAGTCGGGAGGTCGGTAAAAGGAGCCAATTATCAACCTAGTTCAGTTGTTTAGTGCAACCTCCACCCATAATAATTCACAGGAACTATCCACTTCTACTTCACTACAGGATAAAGAACTACTAACAGCGACGACCACTCCATCACCGGTTGCATGCAATCTATCCTTTCTAAACACCGTCTGTACCTTTGTAAAAATTTCGGCAAAATTTATCTCTGGCTTAAGCCAGCTTTCTGTACCTATAACGATTTCAGCTTGGACCTTCACATTGAACATGAGACACAGAAATATCATCGGGATTGAATACAAAAGGCACAATACTGATTTAAGTACGAGAAGAGTGAATCTTCTAAGAGTTTGTGCTTTGAGCGGCTCCTGGGAGACCAGTATTAGATTCTGATGCACCAGTGCAGGTTTACCGTATCCCTTGGAGCTTCACATTGACCATGAAACACAGAAATTGTATCGGGATTGAATCCAAAAGGCACAATGAAAACTTAAATACAAGATGAGAGAATCTTCTAAGAGTTTGTGGTTTGAGCGGCTCCTGGGAGACCAGTATTAGATTCCGATGCACCAGTGCAGGTTTACTGTATCCCTTGGACCTTCATATTGACCATGAGACACAGAAATATCATCGGGATTGAATACAAAAGGCACAATGCTGATTTAAGTACAAGAAGAGTGAATCTTCTAAGAGTTTGTGCTTTGAGCGGCTCCTGGGAGACCAGTATTAGATTCTGATGCACCAGTGCAGGTTAACTGTATCCCTTGGAGCTTCACATTGACCATGAAACACAGAAATTGTATCAGGATTGAATCCAAATGGCACAATGCCGACTTAAATACAAGATGAGAGAATCTTCTAAGAGTTTGTGATTTGAGCGGCTCCTGAGAGACCAGTACTAGTTTCCGACGCACCAGTGCAGGTTTACCGTATCCCATGGACCTTTCCTTTGACCATGAAACACAGAAATTGCATCGGGATTGAATACAAAAGGCACAATGCCAACTTAAGTACAAGAAGTGTGGATCTTCTAAGAGTTTGTGCTTTGAGAGGCTCCTGGCAGACCAGTATTAGATTCCGATGCATCAGTGCTGGTTTACTGTATCCCTTGGACCTTTACATTCACCATGGAACACAGAAATTGCATCGGGATTGAATACAAAAGGCACAATGCCGACTTAAGTACAAAAAGAGTGAATCTTCTAAGAGTTAAAGTTTTAAGCGGCTCCTGGCAGACCATTATTAGATTCCGATGCACCAGTGCAGGTTTACTGTATCACTTGCACCTTCACATTGTCCATTTAACACAGAAATTGCATCGGGATTGAATACAAGATGCACAATACCGTCTTAAGTACAAGAAGAGTGAATCTTCTAAAAGTATGTGCTTTGAGCGGCTCATGGGAGCCCAGTATTAGATTCCGATGCACAAGTGCAGGTCTACTGTATCCCTTGGAGCTTCACATTGACCATGAAACACAGATTTTGCATTGGGATTCAACACAAAAGGCACAATGCCGACTTAAGTACAAGAAGAGTGAGTCTTCTAAGAGTTTGTGCATTGAGCGGCTCCTGGGAGACCAGTATTAGATTCCGATGCACCAGTGCAGGTTTACTGTATCCCTTGGACCTTCACATTGACCATCAAACACAGAAATTGCATCGGGATTGAATTCAAAAGACACAATGCCGACTTAAGTACAAGAAGAGTGAATCTTCTAAGAGTTTGTGCTTTGAGCGGCTCCTGGGAGACCAGTATTGGATTCCGATGCCCCAGTGCAGGTTTACTGTATCCCTTGGACCTTCACATTGAGCATGAATCACAGAAATTGCATCGGGAATGTATACAAAATTCACAATGCTGAATTAAGTTCAAGAAAAGTGAACCTTCAAAGAGTTTGTGCTTTGAGCGGCCCCTGAGAGACCAGTATTAGATTCCGATGCACCAGGGCAGGTTTACTGTATTCTTTGGACCTTCACGTTGACCATGAAACACAGACATTGCATCGGGATTGAATACGAAAGGCACAATGCCGTCTTGAGTACAAGAAGAGTGAATCTTCTAAGGGTTTGTGCTTTGAGCGGCTCCTGGGAGACCAGTATTAAATTCCTATGCACCAGTGCAGGTTTACTGTATCCCTCGGACCTTCACGTGGACCATGAAGCACAGAAATTGCATCGGGATTGATACAAAATGCACAATGCCAACTGAAGTACAAGAAGAGTGAATCACCTAAGAGTTTGTGGTTTGAGCGGCTCCTGGGAGACTAGTATTAGATTCCGATGCCCCAGTGCAGGATTACTGTATCCCTCTTACCTTGACATTGACCATCAAACACAGAAATTGCATCGGGGTTGGATACAAAAAATACAATGCCAACTTAAGTACAAGTAGAGTAAATTTTCTAAGAGTTTGTGGTTTGAGCGGCTCTTGGGAGACCAGCATTCGATTCCGATGCACCAGTGAAGGTTTACTGCATAACTTGTACCTTCAAATTGACTATGAAACATAGAAATCGCATCGTGATTGAATACAAAAGGCACAATGCCGGATAAAGTACAATAAGAGCGAATCTTCTAAGAGCTTGTGGTTTCAGCGGCTCATGGGAGACCAGTATTAGATTCCGATGCACCGCTGCAGGTTTACCGTATCCTTTGGACCTTCACATTGTCCATGTAACACAGAAATTGCATCGAGATTAATACAAAAGGTACAATGCCGACTTAAGTAAAAGAAGAGTGAATCTTCTAAAAATTTGTGCTTTGAGCGGCTCCTGGGAGACCAGTATTAGATTCCGATGCACCAGTGCAGGTTTACCATATCCATTGGACCATTACATTGACCATGAAACACAGAAATTGCATCGGGATTGAATACACAAGGCACAATGCCGACTAAAGTACAAGAAGAGAGAATCTTCAAAGAGTTTTTGCTTTGAGCATCTCCTGGGAGACCAGTATTATATTCCGTTGCACCAGGGCAGGTTTACATTATCACTTGGACCTGCACATTGACCATGAAACACAGAAATTGCATCGGGACTGAATACAAAATGCACAATGCCGACTAAAGTACAAGAAGAGAGAATCTTCTAAGAGTTTTTGCTTTGAGCATCTCCTGGGAGACCAGTATTAGCTTCCGATGCACCAGTGCAGGTTTACCATATCCATTGGACCATTACATTGACCATGAAACACAGAAATTGCATCGGGATTGAATACAAAAGGCACAATGCCGACTAAAGTGCAAGAAGAGAGAATCTTCTAAGAGTTTTTGCTTTGAGCATCTCCTGGGAGATTATATTCCGATGCACCAGTGCAGGACTACTTTATCACTTGGACCTGCACATTGGCCATGAAACACAGAAATATCATCGTTATTGAGTACAAGAGTGACAATGCGGACTTATGTACAAGAAGAGTGAATCTTCTAAGAGTTTGTGGTTTGAGCGGCTCCTGGGAGACCAGTATTAGATTCCGATGCACCAGTGCAGGTTTACTGTCTACATCTACATCTACATCTATATTGATACTCCGCAAGCCACCCAACGGTGTGTGGCGGAGGGCACTTTACGTGCCACTGTCATTACCTCCCTTTCCTGTTCCAGTCGTGTATGGTTCGCGGGAAGAACGACTGTCTGAAAGCCTCCGTGCTCGCTCTAATCTCTCTAATTTTACATTCTTGATCTCCTAGGGAGGTATAAGTAGGGGGAAGCAATATACTCGATACCTCATCCAGAAACGCACCCTCTCGAAACCTGGCGAGCAAGCTACACCGCGATGCAGAGCGCCTCTCTTGCAGAGTCTTCCACTTGAGTTTATTAAACATCTCCGTAACGCTATCACGGTTACCAAATAACCCTGTGACGAAACGCGCCGCTCTTCTTTGGATCTTCTCTATCTCCTCCGTCAGACCGATCTGGTACGGATCCCACACTGATGAGCAATACTCAAGTATAGGTCGAACGAGTGTTTTGTAAGCCACCTCCTTTGTTGATGGACTACATTTTCTAAGCACTCTCCCAATGAATCTCAACCTGGTACCCGCCTTACCAACAATTAATTTTATGTGCTCATTCCACTTCAAATCGTTCTGCACGCATACTCCCAGATATTTTACAGAAGTAACTGCTACCAGTGTTTGTTCCGCTATCATATAATCATACGATAAAGGATCCTTCTTTCTATGTTTTCGCAATACACTACATTTGTCTATGTTAAGGGTCAGTTCCCACTCCCTGCACCAAGTGCCTATCCGCTGCAGATCTTCTTGCATTTCGCTACAATTTTCTAATGCTGCAACTTCTCTGTATACTACAGCATCATCCGCGAAAAGCCGCATGGAACTTCCGACAATATCTACTAGGTCATTTATATATATTGTGAAAAGCAATGGTCCCATAACACTCCCCTGTGGCACGCCAGAGGTTACTTTAACGTCTGTAGACGTCTCTCCATTGATAACAACATGCTGTGTTCTGTTTGCTAAAAACTCTTCAATCCAGCCACACAGCTGGTCTGATATTCCGTAGGCTCTTACTTTGTTTATCAGGCGACAGTGCGGAACTGTATCCAACGCCTTCCGGAAGTCAAGAAAAATAGCATCTACCTGGGAGCCTGTATCTAATATTTTCTGGGGCTCATGAACAAATAAAGCGAGTTGGGTCTCACACGATCGCTGTTTCCGGAATAAATGTTGATTCCTACATAGTAGATTCTGGGTTTCCAGAAATGACATGATACGCGAGCAAAAAACATGTTCTAAAATTCTACAAGAGATCGACGTCAGAGATATTGGTCTATAGTTTTGCGCATCTGCTCGACGACCCTTCTTGAAGACTGGGACTACCTGTGCTCTTTTCCAATCATTTGGAACGCTCCGTTCCTCTAGAGACTTGCGGTACACGGCTGTTAGAAGGGGGGCAAGTTCTTTCGCGTACTCTGTGTAGAATCGAATTGGTATCCCATCAGGTCCAGTGGGCTTTCCTCTATTGAGTGATTGCAGTTGCTTTTCTATTCCTTGGACACTTATTTCAATGTCAGCCATTTTTTCGTTTGTGCGAGGATTTAGAGTAGGAACTGCAGTGCTGCCTTCCTCTGTGAAACAGCTTTGGAAAAAGGTGTATAGTATTTCAGCTTTACGCGTGTCATCCTCTGTTTCAATGCCATCATGACCCCGTAGTGTCTGGATATGCTGTTTCGAGCCACTTACTGATTTAACGTAAGACCAGAACTTCCTAGGATTTTCTGTCAAGTCGGTACATAGAATTTCACTTTCGTATTCAATGAACGCTTCACGCATAGCCCTCCTTACGCTAACTTTGACATCGTTTAGCTTCTGTTTGTCTGAGAGGTTTTGGCTGCGTTTAAACTTGGAGTGGAGCTCTCTTTGCTTTCACAGTAGTTTCCTAACTTTGATGTTGTACCACGGTGGGTTTTTCCCGTCCCTCACAGTTTTACTCGGCACGTACCTGTCTAAAACGCATTTTACGATTGCCTTGAACTTTTTCCATAAACACTCAACATTGTCAGTTTCGGAACAGAAATTTTCGTTTTGATCTGTTAGGTAGTCTGAAATCTGCCTTCTAATACTCTTGCTAAACAGATAAACCTTCTTCCCTTTTTTTATATTCCTATTAACTTCCATATTCAGGGATCCTGCAACGGCCTTATGATCACTGATTCCCTGTTCTGTACATACAGAGTCGAAAAGTTCGGGTGTGTTTGTTATCAGTAGGTCCGAGACGTTATCTCCACGAGTCGGTTCTCTGTTTAATTGCTCGAGGTAATTTTCGGATAGTGCACTCAGTATAATGTCACTCGATGCTCTGTCCCTACCACCCGTCCTAAACATCTGAGTGTCCCAGTCTATATCTGGTAAATTGAAATCTCCACCTAAGACTATAACATGCTGAGAAAATTTATGTGAAATGTATTCCAAATTTTCTCTCAGGTGTTCTGCCACTAATGCTGCTGAGTCGGGAGGTCGGTAAAAGGAGCCAATTATTAACCTAGTTCGGTTGTTTAGTGCAACCTCCACCCATAATAATTCACAGGAACTATCCACTTCTACTTCACTACAGGATAAAGAACTACAAACAGCGACGAACACTCCATCACCGGTTGCATGCAATCTATCCTTTCTAAACACCGTCTGTACCTTTGTAAAAATTTCGGCAGAATTTATCTCTGGCTTAAGCCAGCTTTCTGTACCTATAACGATTTCAGATTGGACCTTCACATTGACCATGAGACACAGAAATATCATCGGGATTGAATACAAAAGGCACAATACTGATTTAAGTACGAGAAGAGTGAATCTTCTAAGAGTTTGTGCTTTGAGCGGCTCCTGGGAGACCAGTATTAGATTCTGATGCACCAGTGCAGGTTTACCGTATCCCTTGGAGCTTCACATTGACCATGAAACACAGAAATTGTATCGGGATTGAATCCAAAAGGCACAATGAAAACTTAAATACAAGATGAGAGAATCTTCTAAGAGTTTGTGGTTTGAGCGGCTCCTGGGAGACCAGTATTAGATTCCGATGCACCAGTGCAGGTTTACTGTATCCCTTGGACCTTCATATTGACCATGAGACACAGAAATATCATCGGGATTGAATACAAAAGGCACAATGCTGATTTAAGTACAAGAAGAGTGAATCTTCTAAGAGTTTGTGCTTTGAGCGGCTCCTGGGAGACCAGTATTAGATTCTGATGCACCAGTGCAGGTTAACTGTATCCCTTGGAGCTTCACATTGACCATGAAACACAGAAATTGTATCGGGATTGAATCCAAAAGGCACAATGCCGACTTAAATACAAGATGAGAGAATCTTCTAAGAGTTTGTGATTTGAGCGGCTCCTGAGAGACCAGTACTAGTTTCCGACGCACCAGTGCAGGTTTACCGTATCCCATGGACCTTACCTTTGACCATGAAACACAGAAATTGCATCGGGATTGAATACAAAAGGCACAATGCCAACTTAAGTACAAGAAGTGTGGATCACCTAAGAGTTTGTGCTTTGAGAGGCTCCTGGCAGGCCAGTATTAGATTCCGATGCATCAGTGCTGGTTTACTGTATCCCTTGGACCTTTACATTCACCATGGAACACAGAAATTGCATCGGGCTTGAATACAAAAGGCACAATGCCGACTTAAGTACAAAAAGAGTGAATCTTCTAAGAGTTAAAGATTTAAGCGGCTCCTGGCAGACCATTATTAGATTCCGATGCACCAGTGCAGGTTTACTGTATCACTTGCACCTTCACATTGCCCATTTAACACAGAAATTGCATCGGGATTGAACACAAGATGCACAATACCGTCTTAAGTACAAGAAGAGTGAATCTTCTAAAAGTATGTGCTTTGAGCGGCTCATGGGAGCCCAGTATTAGATTCCGATGCACAAGTGCAGGTCTACTGTATCCCTTGGAGCTTCACATTGACCATGAAACACAGATTTTGCGTTGGGATTGAACACAAAAGGCACAATGCCGACTGAAGTACAAGAAGAGTGAGTCTTCTAAGAGTTTGTGCATTGAGCGGCTCCTGGGAGACCAGTATTAGATTCCGATGCACCAGTGCAGGTTTACTGTATCCCTTGGACCTTCACATTGACCATCAAACACAGAAATTGCATCGGGATTGAATTCAAAAGACACAATGCCGACTTAAGTACAAGAAGAGTGAATCTTCTAAGAGTTTGTGCTTTGAGCGGCTCCTGGAAGACCAGTATTGGATTCCGATGCCCCAGTGCAGGTTTACTGTATCCCTTGGACCTTCACATTGAGCATGAATCACAGAATTCCCATCGGGAATGTATACAAAAGGGACAATGCTGAATTAAGTACAAGAAAAGTGAATCTTCAAAGTGTTTGTGCTTTGAGCGGCCCCTGGGAGACCAGTATAAGATTACGATGCACCAGTGCAGGTTTACTGTATCCCTTGGACCTTCACATTGACCATCAAACACAGAAATTGCATCGGGATTGAATTCAAAAGACACAATGCCGACTTAAGTACAAGAAGAGTGAATCTTCTAAGAGTTTGTGCTTTGAGCGGCTCCTGGGAGACCAGTACTAGATTCCGATGCACCAGTGCAGGTTTACTGTATCCCTTGGACCTTCACATTCTCCATGAAACACAAAAATTGCTTCGGGATTGAATACAAAAGGGACAATGCCAACTTAAGTACAACAAGAATGAATGTTCTAAGAGTTTGTGCTTTGAGCGGCTCATGGGAGACCAGTATTAGTTTGCGATGCCCCAGTGCAGGTTTACTGTATCCCTTTGACCTTCACATTGAGCATGAATCACAGAAATTGCATCGGGAACGTATACAAAATTCACAATGCTGAATTAAGTACAAGAAAAGTGAATCTTCAAAGAGTTTGTGCTATGAGCGGTCCCTGGGAGATCAATATTAGATTCCGATGCACCAGGGCAGGTTTACTGTATTCTTTGGACCTTCACGTTGACCATGATATTGCATCGGGATAGAATACGAAAGGCACAATGCCGTCTTGAGTACAAGAAGGGTGAATCTTCTAAGAGTTTGTGCTTTGAGCGGCTCCTGGGAGACCAGTATTAAATTCCTATGCACCAGTGCAGGTTTACTGTATCCCTCGGACCTTCACGTGGACCATGAAACACAGAAATTGCATCGGAATTGAATACAAAATGCACAATGCCAACTTAAGTACAAGAAGAGTGAATCACCTAAGAGTTTGTGGTTTGAGCGGCTCCTGGGAGACCTGTAATAGATTCCGATGCACCACTTCACGTTCACTGTATTCCTTGGACCTTCACATTGACCATGAAGCACAGTAATTGCATCGGGATGGAATGCAAAAGGCACAATGTCGACTTAAGTACAAGAAGAGTGAATCTTCTAAGAGTTTGTGATTTGTGCGTCTCCTGGGTGACCAGTATTAGAATCCGATGCACCAGTGCACGTTTACTGTATCCCTCTTACCTTCACATTGACCATCAAACACAGAAATTGCATCGGGGTTGGATACAAAAAGGACAATGCCAACTTAAGTACAAGTAGAGTAAATTTTCTAAGAGTTTGTGGTTTGAGCGGCTCCTGGGAGACCAGCATTCGATTCCGATGCACCAGTGAAGGTTTACTGCATAACTTGTACCTTCAAATTGACCATGAAACATAGAAATCGCATCGTGATTGAATACAAAAGGCACAATGCCGGATAAAGTACAATAAGAGCGAATCTTCTAAGAGCTTGTGGTTTCAGCGGCTCATGGGAGACCAGTATTAGATTCCGATGCACCGCTGCAGGTTTACCGTATCCTTTGGACCTTCACATTGTCCATGTAACACAGAAATTGCATCGAGATTAATACAAAAGGTACAATGCCGACTTAAGTAAAAGAAGAGTGAATCTTCTAAAAATTTGTGCTTTGAGCGGCTCCTGGGAGACCAGTATTAGATTCCGATGCAATAGTGCAGGTTTACCGTATCCATTGGACCATTACATTGACCATGAAACACAGAAATTGCATCGGGATTGAATACACAAGGCACAATGCCGACTAAAGTACAAGAAGAGAGAATCTTCTAAGAGTTTTTGCTTTGAGCATCTCCTGGGAGACCAGTATTATATTCCTTTGCACCAGGGCAGGTTTACTTTATCACTTGGACCTGCACATTGACCATGAAACACAGAAATTGCATCGGGACTGAATACAAAATGCACAATGCCGACTAAAGTACAAGAAGAGAGAATCTTCTAAGAGTTTTTGCTTTGGGCATCTCCTGGGAGGCCAGTATTAGATTCCGATGCACCAGTGCAGGTTTACTGTATCCCTTGGAGCTTCACATTGACCATGAAACACAGAAATTGCATCGGGATTGAATACAAGAGTGACAATGCGGACTTATGTACAAGAAGAGTGAATCTTCTAAGAGTTTGTGGTTTGAGCGGCTCCTGGGAGACCAGTATTAGATTCCGATGCATCAGTGCAGGTTTACTGTCTACATCTACATATACATCTATATTGATACTCCGCAAGCCACCCAACGGTGTGTGGCGGAGGGCACTTTACGTGCCACTGTCATTACCTCCCTTTCCTGTTCCAGTCGCGTATGGTTCGCGGGAAGAACGACTGTCTGAAAGCCTCCGTGCGCGCTCTAATCTCTCTAATTTTACATTCGTGATCTCCTAGGGAGGTATAAGTATGGGGAAGCAATATACTCGATACCTCATCCAGAAACGCACCCTCTCGAAACCTGGTGAGCAAGCTACACCGCGATGCAGAGCGCCTCTTTTGCAGAGTCTGCCACTTGAGTTTATTAAACATCTCCGTAACGCTATCACGGTTACTAAATAACCCTGTGACGAAACGCGCCGCTCTTCTTTGGATCTTCTCTATCTCCTCCGTCAGACTGATCTGGTACGGATCCCACACTGATGAGCAATACTCAAGTATAGGTCGAACGAGTGTTTTGTAAGCCACCTCTTTTGTTGATGGACTACATTTTCTAAGCACTCTCCCAATGAATCTCAACCTGGTACCCGCCTTACCAACAATTAATTTTATGTGATCATTCCACTTCAAATCGTTCTGCACGCATACTCCCAGATATTTTACAGAAGTAACTGCTACCAGTGTTTGTTCCACTATCATATAATCATACAATAAAGGATCCTTCTTTCTATGTTTTCGCAATACACTACATTTGTCTATGTTAAGGGTCAGTTCCCACTCCCTGCACCAAGTGCCTATCCGCTGCAGATCTTCTTGCATTTCGCTACAATTTTCTAATGCTGCAACTTCTCTGTATACTACAGCATCATCCGCGAAAAGCCGCATGGAACTTCCGACAATATCTACTAGGTCATTTATATATATTGTGAAAAGCAATGGTCCCATAACACTCCCCTGTGGCACGCCAGAGGTTACTTTAACGTCTGTAGACGTCTCTCCATTGATAACAACATGCTGTGTTCTGTTTGCTAAAAACTCTTCAATCCAGCCACACAGCTGGTCTGATATTCCGTAGGCTCTTACTTTGTTTATCAGGCGACAGTGCGGAACTGTATCGAACGTCTTCCGGAAGTCAAGAAAAATAGCATCTACCTGGGAGCCTGTATCTAATATTTTCTGGGTCTCATGAACAAATAAAGCGAGTTGGGTCTCACACGATCGCTGTTTCCGGAATCCATGTTGAGTCCTACATAGTAGATTCTGGGTTTCCAGAAATGACATGATACGCGAGCAAAAAACATGTTCTAAAATTCTACAAGAGATCGACGTCAGAGATATTGGTCTATAGTTTTGCGCATCTGCTCGGCGACCCTTCTTGAAGACTGGGACTACCTATGCTCTTTTCCAATCATTTGGAACGCTCGGTTCCTCTAGAGACTTGCGGTACACGGCTGTTAGAAGGGGGGCAAGTTCTTTCGCGTATTCTGTGTAGAATCGAATTGGTATCCCATCAGGTCCAGTGGACTTTCCTCTATTGAGTGATTCCAGTTCCTTTTCTATTCCTTCGACACTTATTTCAATGTCAGCCATTTTTTCGTTTGTGCGAGGATTTAGAGTAGGAACTGCAGTGCGGTCTTCCTCTGTGAAACAGCTTTGGAAAAAGGTGTATAGTATTTCAGCTTTACGCGTGTCATCCTCTGTTTCATTGCCATCATGACCCCGTAGTGTCTGGATATGCTGTTTCGAGCCACTTACTGATTTAACGTAAGACCAGAACTTCCTAGGATTTTCTGTCAAGTCGGTACATAGAATTTTACTTTCGAATTCAATGAACGCTTCACGCATAGCCCTCCTTACGCTAACTTTGACATCGTTTAGCTTCTGTTTGTCTGAGAGGTTTTGGCTGCGTTTAAACTTGGAGTGGAGCTCTCTTTGCTTTCACAGTAGTTTCCTAACTTTGATGTTGTACCACGGTGGGTTTTTCCCGTCCCTCACAGTTTTACTCGGCACGTACCTGTCTAAAACGCATTTTACGATTGCCTTGAACTGTTTCCATTAACACTCAACATTGTCAGTTTCGGAACAGAAATTTTCGTTTTGATCTGTTAGGTAGTCTGAAATCTGCCTTCTATTACTCTTGGTAAACAGATAAACCTTCCTCCCTTTTTTTATATTCCTATTAACTTCCATATTCAGGGATCCTGCAACGGCCTTATGATCACTGATTCCCTGTTCTGTACATGCAGAGTCGCAAAGTTCGGGTGTGTTTGTTATCAGTAGGTCCGAGATGTTATCTCCACGAGTCGGTTCTCTGTTTAATTGCTCGAGGTAATTTTCGGATAGTGCACTCAGTATAATGTCACTCGATGCTCTGTCCCTACCACCCGTCCTAAACATCTGAGTGTCCCAGTCTATATCTGGTAAATTGAAATCTCCACCTAAGACTATAACATGCTGAGAAAATTTATGTGAAATGTATTCCAAATTTTCTCTCAGGTGTTCTGCCACTAATGCTGCTGAGTCGGGAGGTCGGTAAAAGGAGCCAATTATTAACCTAGTTCGGTTGTTTAGTGTAACCTCCACCCATAATAATTCACAGGAACTATCCACTTCTACTTCACTACAGGATAAAGAACTACTAACAGCGACGAACACTCCATCACCAGTTGCATGCAATCTATCCTTTCTAAACACCGTCTGTACCTTTGTAAAAATTTCGGCAGAATTTATCTCTGGCTTAAGCCAGCTTTCTGTAACTATAACGATTTCAGCTTGGACCTTCACATTGACCATGAGACACAGAAATATCATCGGGATTGAATACAAAAGGCACAATGCTGATTTAAGTACAAGAAGAGTGAATCTTCTAAGAGTTTGTGCTTTGAGCGGCTCCTGGGAGACCAGTATTAGATTCTGATGCACCAGTGCAGGTTTACCGTATCCCTTGGTGCTTCACATTGACCATGAAACACAGAAATTGTATCGGGATTGAATCCAAAAGGCACAATGAAAACTTAAATACAAGATGAGAGAATCTTCTAAGAGTTTGTGGTTTGAGCGGCTCCTGGGAGACCAGTATTAGATTCCGATGCATCAGTGCAGGTTTACTGTATCCCTTGGACCTTCATATTGACCATGAGACACAGAAATATCATCGGGATTGAATACAAAAGGCACAATGCTGATTTAAGTACAAGAAGAGTGAATCTTCTAAGAGTTTGTGCTTTGAGCGGCTCCTGGGAGACCAGTATTAGATTCTGATGCACCAGTGCAGGTTAACTGTATCCCTTGGAGCTTCACATTGACCATGAAACACAGAAATTGTATCGGGATTGAATCCAAAAGGCACAATGCCGACTTAAATACAAGATGAGAGAATCTTCTAAGAGTTTGTGATTTGAGCGGCTCCTGAGAGACCAGTACTAGTTTCCGACGCACCAGTGCAGGTTTACTGTATCCCATGGACCTTACCTTTGACCATGAAACACAGAAATTGCATCGGGATTGAATACAAAAGGCACAATGCCAACTTAAGTACAAGAAGTGTGGATCTTCTAAGAGTTTGTGATTTGAGAGGCTCCTGGCAGACCAGTATTAGATTCCGATGCATCAGTGCTGGTTTACTGTATCCCTTGGACCTTTACATTCACCGTGGAACACAGAAATTGCATTGGGATTGAATACAAAAGGCACAATGCCGACTTAAGTACAAAAAGAGTGAATCTTCTAAGAGTTTAAGATTTAAGCGGCTCCTGGCAGACCATTATTAGATTCCGATGCACCAGTGCAGGTTTACTGTATCACTTGCACCTTCACATTGTCCATTTAACACAGAAATTGCATCGGGATTGAATACAAGATGCACAATACCGTCTTAAGTACAGGAAGAGTGAATCTTCTAAATGTATGTGCTTTGAGCGGCTCATGGGAGCCCAGTATTAAATTCCGATGCACAAGTGCAGGTCTACTGTATCCCTTGGAGCTTCACATTGACCATGAAACACAGATTTTGCATTGGGATTCAACACAAAAGGCACAATGCCGACTTAAGTACAAGAAGAGTGAGTCTTCTAAGAGTTTGTGCATTGAGCGGCTCCTGGGAGACCAGTATTAGATTCCGATGCACCAGTGCAAGTTTACTGTATCCCTTGGACCTTCACATTGACCATCAAACACAGAAATTGCATCGGGATTGAATTCAAAAGACACAATGCCGACTTAAGTACAATAAGAGTGAATCTTCTAATAGTTTGTGCTTTGAGCGGCTCCTGGAAGACCAGTATTGGATTCCGATGCCCCAGTGCAGGTTAACTGTATCCCTTGGAGCTTCACATTGAGCATGAATCACAGAATTTGCATCGGGAATGTATACAAAAGGGACAATGCTGAATTAAGTACAAGAAAAGTGAATCTTCAAAGAGTTTGTGCTTTGAGCGGCCCCTGGGAGACCAGTATTAGATTCCGATGCCCCAGTGCAGGTTTACTGTATCCCTTGGACCTTCACATTGACCATGAAACACAGATATTGCATCGGGATTGAATACGAAAGGCACAATGCCGTCTTGAGTACAAGAAGAGTGAATCTTCTAAAAGTTTGTGCTTTGAGCGGCTCCTGGGAGACCAGTATTAGTTTGCGATGCACAAGTGCTGGTTTACTGAATCCCTTGGAGCTTCACATTGACCATGAAACACAGATATTGCATTGGGATTCAACACAAAAGGCACAATGCCGACTTAAGTAAAAGAAGAGTGAGTCTTCTAAGAGTTTGTGCATTGAGCGGCTCCTGGGAGACCAGTATTAGATTACGATGCACCAGTGCAGGTTTACTGTATCCCTTGGACCTTCACATTGACCATCAAACACAGAAATTGCATCGGGATTGAATTCAAAAGACACAATGCCGACTTAAGTACAAGAAGAGTGAATCTTCTAAGAGTTTGTGGTTTGAGCGGCTCCTGGGAGACCCGTATTAGATTCCGATGCATCAGTGCAGGTTTACTGTCTACATCTACATATACATCTATATTGATACTCCGCAAGCCACCCAACGGTGTGTGGCGGAGGGCACTTTACGTGCCACTGTCATTACCTCCCTTTCCTGTTCCAGTCGCGTATGGTTCGCGGGAAGAACGACGGTCTGAAAGCCTCCGTGCGCGCTCTAATCTCTCTAATTTTACATTCGTGATCTCCTCGGGAGGTATAAGTAGGGGGAAGCAATATACTCGATACCTCATCCAGAAACGCACCCTCTCGAAACCTGGCGAGCAAGCTACACCGCGATGCAGAGCGCCTCGTTTGCAGAGTCTGCCACTTGAGTTTATTAAACATCTCCGTAACGCTATCACGGTTACTAAATAACCCTGTGACGAAACGTGCCGCTCTTCTTTGGATCTTCTCTATCTCCTCCGTCAGACCGATCTGGTACGGATCCCACACTGATGAGCAATACTCAAGTATAGGTCGAACGAGTGTTTTGTAAGCCACCTCTTTTGTTGATGGACTACATTTTCTAAGCACTCTCCCAATGAATCTCAACCTGGTACCCGCCTTACCAACAATTAATTTTATGTGATCATTCCACTTCAAATCGTTCTGCACGCATACTCCCAGATATTTTACAGAAGTAACTGCTACCAGTGTTTGTTCCGCTATCATATAATCATACAATAAAGGATCCTTCTTTCTATGTTTTCGCAATACACTACATTTGTCTATGTCAAGGGTCAGTTCCCACTCCCTGCACCAAGTGCCTATCCGCTGCAGATCTTCTTGCATTTCGCTACAATTTTCTAATGCTGTAACTTCTCTGTATACTACAGCATCATCCGCGAAAAGCCGCATGGAACTTCCGACAATATCTACTAGGTCATTTATATATATTGTGAAAAGCAATGGTCCCATAACACTCCCCTGTGGCACGCCAGAGGTTACTTTAACGTCTGTAGACGTCTCTCCATTGATAACAACATGCTGTGTTCTGTTTGCTAAAAACTCTTCAATCCAGCCACACAGCTGGTCTGATATTCCGTAGGCTCTTACTTTGTTTATCAGGCGACAGTGCGGAACTGTATCGAACGCCTTCCGGAAGTCAAGAAAAATAGCATCTACCTGGGAGCCTGTATCTAATATTTTCTGGGTCTCATGAACAAATAAAGCGAGTTGGGTCTCACACGATCGCTGTTTCCGGAATCCATGTTGAGTCCTACATAGTAGATTCTGGGTTTCCAGAAATGACATGATACGTGAGCAAAAAACATGTTCTAAAATTCTACAAGAGATCGACGTCAGAGATATTGGTCTATAGTTTTGCGCATCTGCTCGACGACCCTTCTTGAAGACTGGGACTACCTGTGCTCTTTTCCAATCATTTGGAACGCTCGGTTCCTCTAGAGACTTGCGGTACACGGCTGTTAGAAGGGGGGCAAGTTCTTTCGCGTATTCTGTGTAGAATCGAATTGGTATCCCATCAGGTCCAGTGGACTTTCCTCTATTGAGTGATTCCAGTTGCTTTTCTATTCCTTCGACACTTATTTCAATGTCAGCCATTTTTTCGTTTGTGCGAGGATTTAGAGTAGGAACTGCAGTGCGGTCTTCCTCTGTGAAACAGCTTTGGAAAAAGGTGTATAGTATTTCAGCTTTACGCGTGTCATCCTCTGTTTCAATGCCATCATGACCCCGTAGTGTCTGGATATGCTGTTTCGAGCCACTTACTGATTTAACGTAAGACCAGAACTTCCTAGGATTTTCTGTCAAGTCGGTACATAGAATTTTACTTTCGAATTCAATGAACGCTTCACGCATAGCCCTCCTTACGCTAACTTTGACATCGTTTAGCTTCTGTTTGTCTGAGAGGTTTTGGCTGCGTTTAAACTTGGAGTGGAGCTCTCTTTGCTTTCACAGTAGTTTCCTAACTTTGATGTTGTACCACGGTGGGTTTTTCCCGTCCCTCACAGTTTTACTCGGCACGTACCTGTCTAAAACGCATTTTACGATTGCCTTGAACTTTTTCCATAAACACTCAACATTGTCAGTTTCGGAACAGAAATTTTCGTTTTGATCTGTTAGGTAGTCTGAAATCTGCCTTCTATTACTCTTGGTAAACAGATAAACCTTCCTCCCTTTTTTTATATTCCTATTAACTTCCATATTCAGGGATCCTGCAACGGCCTTATGATCACTGATTCCCTGTTCTGTACATACAGAGTCGAAAAGTTCGGGTGTGTTTGTTATCAGTAGGCCCAAGATGTTATCTCCACGAGTCGGTTCTCTGTTTAATTGCTCGAGGTAATTTTCGGATAGTGCACTCAGTATAATGTCACTCGATGCTCTGTCCCTACCACCCATCCTAAACATCTGAGTGTCCCAGTCTATATCTGGAAAATTGAAATCTCCACCTAAGACTATAACATGCGGAGAAAATTTATGTGAAATGTATTCCAAATTTTCTCTCAGGTGTTCTGCCACTAATGCTGCTGAGTCGGGAGGTCGGTAAAATGAGCCAATTATTAACCTAGTTCGGTTGTTTAGTGTAACCTCCACCCATAATAATTCAGAGGAACTATCCACTTCTACTTCACTACAGGATAAAGAACTACTAACAGCGACGAACACTCCATCACCGGTTGCATGCAATCTATCCTTTCTAAACACCGCCTGTACCTTTGTAAAAATTTCGGCAGAATTTATCTCTGGCTTAAGCCAGCTTTCTGTACCTATAACGATTTCAGCTTGGACCTTCACATTGACCATGAGACACAGAAATATCATCGGGATTGAATACAAAAGGCACAATGCTGATTTAAGTACAAGAAGAGTGAATCTTCTAAGAGTTTGTGCTTTGAGCGGCTCCTGGGAGACCAGTATTAGATTCTGATGCACCAGTGCAGGTTTACCGTATCCCTTGGAGCTTCACATTGACCATGAAACACAGAAATTGTATCGGGATTGAATCCAAAAGGCACAATGAAAACTTAAATACAAGATGAGAGAATCTTCTAAGAGTTTGTGGTTTGAGCGGCTCCTGGGAGACCAGTATTAGATTCCGATGCACCAGTGCAGGTTTACTGTATCCCTTGGACCTTCATATTGACCATGAGACACTGAAATATCATCGGGATTGAATACAAAAGGCACAATGCTGATTTAAGTACAAGAAGAGTGAATCTTCTAAGAGTTTGTGCTTTGAGCGGCTCCTGGGAGACCAGTATTAGATTCTGATGCACCAGTGCAGGTCAACTGTATCCCTTGGAGCTTCACATTGACCATGAAACCCAGTAATTGTATCGGGATTGAATCCAAAAGGCACAATGCCGACTTAAATACAAGATGAGAGAATCTTCTAAGAGTTTGGGATTTGAGCGGCTCCTGAGAGACCAGTACTAGTTTCCAACGCACCAGTGCAGGTTTACCGTATCCCATGGACCTTACCTTTGACCATGAAACACAGAAATTGCATCGGGATTGAATACAAAAGGCACAATGCCAACTTAAGTACAAGAAGTGTGGATCTTCTAAGAGTTTGTGATTTGAGAGGCTCCTGGCAGACCAGTATTAGATTCCGATGCATCAGTGCTGGTTTACTGTATCCCTTGGACCTTTACATTCACCATGGAACACAGAAATTGCATTGGGATTGAATACAAAAGGCACAATGCCGACTTAAGTACAAAAAGAGTGAATCTTCTAAGAGTTTAAAATTTAAGCGGCTCCTGGCAGACCATTATTACATTCCGATGCACCAGTGCAGGTTTACTGTATCACTTGCACCTTCACATTGTCCATTTAACACAGAAATTGCATCGGGATTGAATACAAGATGCACAATACCGTCTTAAGTACAGGAAGAGTGAATCTTCTAAAAGTATGTGCTTTGAGCGGCTCATGAGAGCCCAGTATTAGATTCTGATGCACAAGTGCAGGTCTACTGTATCCCTTGGAGCTTCACATTGACCATGAAACACAGATTTTGCATTGGGATTCAACACAAAAGGCACAATGCCGACTTAAGTACAAGAAGAGTGAATCTTCTAAGAGTTTGTGCTTTGAGCGGCTCCTGGGAGACCAGTACTAGATTCCAATGCACCAGTGCAGGTTTACTGTATCCTTTGGACCTTCACATTCTCCATGAAACACAAAAATTGCTTCAGGATTGAATACAAAAGGGACAATGCCGACTTAAGTACAACAAGAATGAATGTTCTAAGAGTTTGTGCTTTGAGCGGCTCATGGGAGACCAGTATTAGTTTGCGATGCCCCAGTGCTGGTTTACTGTATCCCTTAGGCCTTCACATTGAGCATGAATCACAGAAATTGCATCAGGAATGTATACAAAATTCACAATGCTGAATTAAGTTCAAGAAAAGTGAATCTTCAAAGAGTTTGTGCTTTGAGCGGCCCCTGGGAGACCAGTTTTAGATTCCGATGCACCAGGGCAGGTTTACTGTATTCTTTGGACCTTCACGTTGACCATGAAACACAGATATTGCATCGGGATTGAATACGAAAGGCACAATGCCGACTTAAGTACAACAAGAATGAATGTTCTAAGAGTTTGTGCTTTGAGCGGCTCCTGGGAGACCAGTACTAGATTCCAATGCACCAGTGCAGGTTTACTGTATCCTTTGGACCTTCACATTCTCCATGAAACACAAAAATTGCTTCAGGATTGAATACAAAAGGCACAATGCCGTCTTGAGTACAAGAAGAGTGAATCTTCTAAGAGTTTGTGCTTTGAGCGGCTCCTGGGAGACCAGTACTAGATTCCAATGCACCAGTGCAGGTTTACTGTATCCTTTGGACCTTCACATTCTCCATGAAACACAAAAATTGCTTCAGGATTGAATACAAAAGGGACAATGCCGACTTAAGTACAACAAGAATGAATGTTCTAAGAGTTTGTGCTTTGAGCGGCTCCTGGGAGACCAGTACTAGATTCCAATGCACCAGTGCAGGTTTACTGTATCCTTTGGACCTTCACATTCTCCATGAAACACAAAAATTGCTTCAGGATTGAATACAAAAGGCACAATGCCGTCTTGAGTACAAGAAGAGTGAATCTTCTAAGAGTTTGTGCTTTGAGCGGCTCCTGGGAGACCAATATTAAATTCCTATGCACCAGTGCAGGTTTACTGTATCCCTCGGACCTTCACGTGCACCATAAAACACAGAAATTACATCGGGATTGAATACAAAATGCACAATGCCAACTTAAGTACAACAAGAGTGAATCACCTACGAGTGTGTGGTTTGAGCGGCTCCTGGGAGACCTGTAATAGATTCCGATGCACCAGTTCACGTTCACTGTATTCCTTGGACCTTCACATTGACCATGAAGCACAGTAATTGCATCGGGATGGAATGCAAAAGGCACAATGTCGACTTAAGTACAAGAAGAGTGAATCTTCTAAGATTTTGTGATTTGTGCGTCTCCTGGGTGACCAGTATTAGAATCCGATGCACCAGTGCACGTTTACTGTATCCCTCTTACCTTCACATTGACCATCAAACACAGAAACTGCATCGGGGTTGGATACAAAAAGGACAATGCCGACTTAAGTAAAGGTAGAGTAAATTTTCTAAGAGTTTGTGGTTTGAGCGGCTCTTGGGAGACCAGTATTCGATTCCGATGCACCAGTGAAGGTTTACTGCATAACTTGTACCTTCAAATTGACCATGAAACATAGAAATCGCATCGTGATTGAATACAAAGGGCACAATGCCGGATAAAGTACAATAAGAGCGAATCTTCTAAGAGCTTGTGGTTTCAGCGGCTCATGGGAGACCAGTATTAGATTCCGATGCACCACTGCAGGTTTACCGTATCCTTTGGACCTTCACATTGTCCATGTAACACAGAAATTGCATCGAGATTAATACAAAAGGTACAATGCCGACTTAAGTAAAAGAAGAGTGAATCTTCTAAAAATTTGTGCTTTGAGCGGCTCCTGGGAGACCAGTATTATATTCCGATGCACCAGTGCAGGTTTACCATATCCATTGGACCATTACATTGACCATGAAACACAGAAATTGCATCGGGATTGAATACACAAGGCACAATGCCGACTAAAGTACAAGAAGAGAGAATCTTCTAAGAGTTTTTGCTTTAAGCATCTCCTGGGAGACCAGTATTATATTCCGTTGCACCAGGGCAGGTTTATTTTATCACTTGAACCTGCACATTGACCATGAAACACAGAAATTGCATCGGGACTGAATACAAAATGCACAATGCCGACTAAAGTACAAGAAGAGAATATCTTCTAAGAGTTTTTGCTTTGAGCATCTCCTGGGAGACCAGTATTAGATTCCGATGCACCAGTGCAGGTTTACCATATCCATTGGTCCATTACATTGACCATGAAACACAGAAATTGCATCGGGATTGAATACAAAAGGCACAATGCCGACTAAAGTGCAAGAAGAGAGAATCTTCTAAGAGTTTTTGCTTTGAGCATCTCCTGGGAGATTATACTCCGATGCACCAGTGCAGGAAGACTTTATCACTTGGACCTGCACATTGGCCATGAAACACAGAAATAGCATCGGGAATGAATACAAAAGGACAATGCCGACTAAAGTACAAGGAGAGTGAGTTTTCTAAGAGTTTGTGGTTTTAGCGGCTCCTGGGAGACCAGTATTAAATTCCGATGCACCAATGTAGGTTTACTGTATCCCTTGGACCTTCACATTGACCATGAAACACAGAAATCGCATCGTGACTGAATAAAAAATTCACAATGCCGAATTAAGTACAAGAAAAGTGAATCTTATAAGGGTTTGTGGTTTGAGCGGCTCACGGGAGACCAGTATTAGATTCCGATGCACCAGTGCAGGTTTACTCTATCCCTTGGACATTCACATTGATAATGAAACACAGATATTGCAACGGGATTGAACACAAAAGCTACAATGCCGACTTAAGTACAAGATGAGTGAATCTTCTACGAGTTTGTGCTTCCAGCGGCTACTGGGAGACCAGTATTAAATTCCGATGCACCGCTGCAGGTTTACCGTATCCCTTGGATCTTCGCATTGACAACGAAACACAGATATTCCATCGGGATTCAATACAAAAGTACAATGCCGACTTAAGTACAAGATGAGTGAATCTTCTAAGAGTTTGTGCTTTGGGCGGCTCCTGGGAGACCAGTATTAGATTGCGATGCACCAGTGCAGGTTTACCGTATCCATTGGACATTCACATTGACCATGATACACAGAAAATGCATTAGGATTGAATACAAAAGGGACAATGCCGAATTATGTACAAGAAGAGTGAATCTTCTAAGAGTTTGTGTTTTGAACGGCTCCTGGGAGACCAGTATTAGATTCCGATGCACCAGTGCCGGTTTACCATACCCCTTGGACCTTCACATTGACCATGAAACACAGAAATTGCATCGGGATTGAATACAGAAGGGACCATGCCGACATAAGTAGAAGAAGAGTGAATCTTCTAAGAGTTCGTGCTGTGAGCAACTCCTGGGAGACCAGTACTAGATTCCGATGCACCAGTGGAGGATTACATTATCCCTTCGACTTTCAAATTGACCATGAAACACAGAAATTGCATCGGGATTGAATACAAAAGGCACAATGCCGACTAAAGTACAAGAAGAGTGTATCTTCTAAGAGTTTATGCTTTGAGCGTCTCCTGGGAGACCAGTATTACATTCCGATGGACCAGTGCAGGTTCAGTTTATCACTTGGACCTGCACATAGGCAAGAAACACAGAAATTGCATCGGGATTGAATACAAAAGGGACAATGCCATCTTAAGAACAGGAAGAGTGAAACTTCTAAGAGTTTGTGCTTTGAGCGGCTCTTCGGAGACCAGTAGTAGATTCCGATGCACCAGAGCAGGTTACTGTATCCCTTGCCTCTTAACATTGACCATGAAACACAGAAATCGCATCGTGATTGAATACAAAAGGCACAATGCCAAATTTAGTACAAGAAGAGTGAATCTTCTAAGGGTTTGTGGTTTGAGCGGCTCATGGGAGACCAGTATTTGATTCCGATGCACCAGTGCAGATTTACTGTATCCCTTAGACCTTCTCATTGACCAAGAAACACAGATATTGCATCGGGATTCAATACAAAAGGCACAATGCCGACTTAAGTACAAGAAGAGTGAATCTTTTAAGAGTTTGTGGTTTGAGCGGCTCTTGGGAGACCAGCATTCGATTCCGATGCACCAGTGAAGGTTTACCGTATAACTTGGACCTTCAAATTTACCATGAAACACAGAAATCGCATCGTGATTGAATACAAAAGGCACAATGCCGGATTAAGTACAATAAGAGCGAATCTTCTAAGAGTTTGTGGTTTGAGCGGCTCATGGGAGACCAGTATTTGATTCCAATGCACCAGTGCAGATTAACTGTATCCCTTAGACCTTCACCTTGACCATGAATAACAGATATTGCATCGGGATTGAATACAAAATAGAAAATGCCGACTTAAGTACAAGAAGAGAGAGTTTTCTAAGAGTTTGTGGTTTGAGCGGCTCCTGGGAGACTAGTAATAGATTACGATGCACCAGTGAAGGTTTACTGTATCCCTTGGACCTTCACATTGACCATGAAACAAAGTAATCGCATCGTGATTAAGTAAAAAACACAATGACGAATTAAGTACAAGAAGAGTGAATCTTCTAAGGGTTTGTGGTTTGAGCGGCTCATGGGAGACCAGTATCAGATTCCGATGCACCAGTGCAGGTTTACCATATCCTTTGGTCCTTCACATTGACCATGACACACAGAAATTTCACCGGGATTGAATACAAATGGCACAATGACGACTTAAGTACAAGAAGAGTGAATCCTTTAAGAGTATGTGCTTTGAGCGCCTCCTGGGAGACCAGTATTATATTCCGATGCACCAGTGCATGTTTATTTTATCACTTGGACCTGCACATTGACCATGAAACACAGAAATTGCATCGGGATTGAATACCAAAGGGACAATGCCGACATAAATACAAGAAGAGTTAATCTCCTACGTGTTTGTACGTTGAGCGCCTCCTTGGAGACCAGTATTAGATTACAATGCACCAGTGCAGATTTACTGTATCCCTTGGACCTTCACATTGACCATGAACACAGAATATGCATCGGCATTGAATACGAAAGGGACAATGACGACTTAAGTACCTTAAGAGTGAATCTTCTAAGAGTTTGTGTTTTTGGTGGCTCCTGGGAAACCAGTATTAGAATCCGATGCACCAGTGCAGAATTACTGTATACCTTGGATTTTCACATTGACCATGAAACACAGAAATTGCAATGGCATTGAATACAAAAGGGACAATGCCGACTTAGGTACAAGGAGAGTGAATCTTGTAAGAGTCTGTGCTTTGAGAGGCTCCTGATAGACTAGTATTAGATTCCGATGCACCAGTGCTGGTTTACTGTATACCTTGGACCTTCACATTGACCATGAAACACAGAAATTGCATCGGGATTGAATACAAAAAGCACAATGACGACTTAAGTACAAGAAGATAGAATCTTCTAAGAGTTTGTGATTTCTGCGGCTGCTGGGAGACCAGTATTCGATTCCGATGGAGCAGTGCAGTTTTAGTGTATCCCTTGGACCTTCACATTGACCATGAAACACAGATGTTGCATTGGCATTGAGTACAAAAGGGACAATGCCGACTTAAGAACAAGGAGAGTGAATCTTCTGAGCGTTTGTGCTTTGAGCGGCTCCTGGGAGACCTATATTAGAATCCGATGCACCAGTGCACGTTTACTGTATCCCTTTGACCTTCACCTTGGCCATGAAACACACATATTGCATCGGGATCGAATGCAAAATGGGAAATGCCGACTTAAGTACAAGAAGAGTGAGCTTTCTAAGAGTTTGTGATTTGAGCGGCTCCTGGTAGACTAGTAATAGATTACGATGCACCAGTGAAGGTCTACTGTAACCCTTGGACCTTCACATTGACCATGAAACAAAGAAATCGCATCGTGATTAAGTAAAGAAGCGCAATGACGAATTAAGTACAAGCAGAGTGAATCTTCTAAGGGTTTGTGATTTCTGCGGCTCATGGGAGACCAGTATAAGATTCCGATGCAGCAGTGCAGTTTTACTGTATCCCTTGGACCTTCACATTGACCATGAAACATAGATGTTGCATTGGCATTGAGTACAAAAGGGACAATGCCGACTTAAGAACAAGGAGAGTGAATCTTCTAAGAGTTTGTGCTTTGAGCGGCTCCTGGGAGACCTATATTAGAATCCGATGCACCAGTGCACGTTTACTGTATCCGTTTGACCTTCACCTTGACCATGAAACACACATATTGCATCGGGATTGAATACAAAATGGGAAATGCCGACTTAAGTACAAGAAGAGTGAGCTTTCTAAGAGTTTGTGGTTTGAGCGGCTCCTGGTAGACTAGTAATAGATTACGATGCACCAGTGAAGGTCTACTGTAACCCTTGGACCTTCACATTGACCATGAAACAAAGAAATCGCATCGTGATTAAGTAAAGAAGCGCAATGACGAATTAAGTACAAGCAGAGTGAATCTTCTAAGGGTTTGTGATTTCTGCGGCTCATGGGAGACCAGTATAAGATTCCGATGCACCAGTGCAGGTTTACTGTATCCCTTGGACCTTCACATTGACCATGACACACAGAAATTGCACCGGGATCAATACAAATGGCACAATGACGACTTAAGTACAAGAAGAGTGAATCCTCTAAGAGTATGTGCTTTGAGCGGCTCCTGGGGGACCACTATTAGATTCCGATGCACCAGTTCAGGTTGACTGTATCATTTGGACCTTCACATTGACCGTGAAACACAGAATACCCATCGTGATTGAATACAAAAGCACAATGCCGAATTAAGTACAAGAAGAGTGAATCTTCTAAGGGTTTGCGGTTTGAGCGGCTCATGGGAGACCAGTATTTGATTCCATTGCACCAGTGCAGATTTACTGTATCCCTTAGACCTTCTCATTGACCATGAAACACAGAAATTGCATCGGGATTGAATACAAAAGGCACAATGCTGACTTAAGTACATGAAGAGTGAATGTTCTAAGAGTTCATGTTTTGAGCGGCTGCTGGGAGTCCTGTATTACATTCCGATGCACCAGTAGAGATTTACTATATCCCTTGGACCTTCGCATTGACCATGAAACACTGAAATTGCATCGGGATTGAATACAAAAGGCACAATACCGACTAAAGTACAAGAAAAGTGAATCTTCTAAGAGTTTTTGCTTTGAGCGTCTCCTGGGAGACCAGTATTGTATTCCGATGCACCAGTGCAGGTTTACTTTATCACTTGGACCTGCACTTTGACCATGAAACACAGAATTTGCATCGGGATTGAATCCAAAAGGCACAATGCCGACTTAAGGACAAGAAGAGTGAAACTTTTAAGAGTATGTGCTTTGAACGACTCCTCGGAGACCAGTATTAGATTCCGATGCACCAGAGCAGGTTTACTGTATACCTTGGACCTTTACATTGACAGTGAGACACAGAAGTTGCTTCGGCATTGGTTACGAAAAGGACTTAAGTACATAAAGATGGAATCTTCTAAGAGTTTGTGATTTTAGTGGCTAGTGGGAGACCAGTTAATACTCTAAGAGTTTGTGTATTGAGCGGCTCCTGGGAGACCAGTATAAGATTCCGATGCACCAGTGCAGATTTACTTTATCCCTTGCACCTTTACATTGACCATGAAGCACAGAAATCTCATCGCGGTTGAGAACAAAAGGGACAATGCCGACATAAGTAAAAGAAGAGTGAATCTTCTTAGGGTTTGTGCTTTGAGCGGCTCCTGGGACACCAGTATTAGATTGCGATGCACAGGTGCAGGTTTACTGTATCCCTTGGACCTTCACATTGACCATGAAACACAGATATATCATCGGGATTGAATACAAGATGCCAATGCCGACTTAAGTACAAGAAGAGTGAATCTTCTAAGGGTTTGTGGTTTGAGCGGCTCATGGGAGACTAGTATTAGATTCCGATGCACCAGTGCTGGTTTACTGTATCGGTTGGTCCTTCACATTAACCATGAAACACAGAAATTGCATCGGGATTGAATAGAAAAGGGACAGCCTACTTATGTACAAGAAGAGTTAATCATCTAAGAGTTTGTGTTTTGAACAGCTCCTGGGAGACCAGTATTAGTTTCCGATGCACCAGTGCAGGTTTACTGTATCCCTTGGAACTTCACATTGACCATGAAACACAGAAATTGCATCGGGATTGAATACAAAAGGACAATGGCGACTTAAGAACAAGAAGAGTGAATATTCTATGGGATTGTGCTTTGAGCGTCTCCTGGGAGACCAGTATTAGATTCCGATGCACCAGTGCAGGTTTACTGTATCCATTGGACGTTCACATTGACCATGAAACACAGAAACAGCATCAGGATTGAATACAAGATACACAATATTAAACTATAGTACTAGAAGAGTGAATTTTCTAAGAGTTAGTGCTTTGAGCGCCTCCTCGGAGACCAGTGTTCTAATCCAATGCACCAGTGCAGGTTTACTGAATCCCTTGGACCTTCACATTGACCATGAAACACAGAAATAGCATCGGGATGGAATACATAAGGGACAATGCCGACTGAAGTACAAGAAAAGTGAATCTTCTAAGAGTTTGAGCTTTGAGCGGCTCCTGTGTGTCCAGTATAAGATTCCGATGGACCTGTGCAGGTTTACTGTATCCCTTGGCCCTTCGCATTGACCATGAAACACAGACATTGCTCGGGATTGAAAACAAGAGGGACAATGCCGACTTAAGTACAAGAAGAGTGAATCCTCGAACGGTTTGTGCTTGGAACGGTTCCTGGGAGACCAGTATTATATTCCGATGCACCTGTGCTGATTTACTGTATACCTTGGACCTTCACATTGACCATGAAACACAGAAATTGAATCGGGATTGAATACAAAAGGATTAATAACGACATAAGTACAAGAAGAGTGAATCCTCTAAGAGTTAGGGATTTGAGCGGTTCCTGAGTGTCCAGTATTAGATTACGATTCACCTGTGCAGTTTAACTGTATCCCTTGGACCTTCACATTGACCATGAAACAAAGAAATCGCATTGGGGATGAATACAATATGCACAATGCCGATTTAAGTACAAGGAGAGTGAATCTTCTAAGGGTTTGTGGTTTGAGCGGATTATAGGAGACCAGTAATAGATTCCGATGCATCAGTGCGGGTTTACTGTATCCCATGGACCTTCACATTGAACATGAAACAGAGAAATTGCATCGGGATTGAATACAAAAGGGTCAAGCTGACGAAAGTAGAAGAAGAGTGTATCTTCTAATAGTTTGAGCTTTGAGCGGCTCTTGGTTGTCCAGTATTACATTCCGATGCACCTGTGCAGGTTTACTGTATCCCTTAGACCTTCCCATTGACCACGAAACACATAAATTGCATCGCAATTCAATAAAAAATGCACAATGCCAACTTAATTACAAGAAGAGTGAATTTTCTAAGTGTTTGTGCTTTGAGCGGCTCCTCGGAGACCAGAATTACATTCCGATGCACCAGTGCAGGTTTACTGTATCCTTTGGACTGTCACATTGACCATGAAACACAGAAATAGCATCGGGATTGAATACAAAAGAGACAATGCCGTCTTAAGTACAAGAGGAGTGAATCTTCTAAGAGTTTGTGTTTTGAGCGGCTCTTGGGAGACCATTATTTGGTTCCGATGCACCAGTGCAGGTTTACTGTATCCCTTGGTCCATCACACTGATCATGAAGCACAGATATTGCATCGGGATTCTATACAAAAGGGGCAATGCCGACTTAAGTACAAGAAGAATGAATCTCTTCAGAGTTTGTGCTTTGAGCGGCTCCTGGGATACCAGTATTAGATTCCGATGCACCAGTTCAGATTTAATCTCTCCCTTGGACCTTCTCATTGACCAAGAAACACAGAAATTGCATCGGGATTGAATACAAAATGCACAATGCCGCCTTAAGTACGAGAAGAGTTAATACTCTAAGAGTTTGTGTATTGAGCGGCTCCTGGGAGACCAGTGTAAGATTCCGATGCACCAGTGCAGGTTTACTGTATCCCTTGCACCTTCACATTGACCATGAAGCACAGAAATCTCATCGGGATTGAGAACAAAAGGGACAATGCCGACATAAGTAAAAGAAGAGTGAATCTTCTTAGGGTTTGTGCTTTGAGCGGCTCCTGGGACACCAGTATTAGATTGCGATGCACAGGTGCAGTTTTACTGTATCCCTTGGACCTTCACATTGACCATGAAACAGAGATATATCATCGGGATTGAATACAAAATGCCAATGCCGTCTTAAGTACAAGATGAGTTAATATTCTATGAGTTTGTGCTTTGAGCGGCTCATGGGAGACCAGTATTAGATTCCGATGCGCCAGTGCAGGTTTACTATATCCCTTGGACCTTCACATTTACCATGATACACAGAAATTGCATCGGGATTGAATAGAAAAGGGACAGCCTACTTATGTACAAGAAGAGTTAATCATCTAAGAGTTTGTGTTTTGAACAGCTCCTGGGAGACTAGTATTAGATTCCGATGCACCAGTGCAGGTTTACTGTATCCCTTGGACCTTCACATTGACCATGAAACACAGAAATTGCATCGGGATTGAATACAAAAGGACAATGGCGACTTAAGAACACGAAGAGTGAATCTTCTAAGGGATTGTGCTTTGAGCGTCTCCTGGGAGACCAGTATTAGCTTCCGATGCACCAGTGCAGGTTTACTGTATCCATTGGACGTCACATTGACCATAAAACACAGAAACTGCACCAGGATTGAATACAAGATACACAATATTAAACCATAGTACAAGAAGAGTGAATTTTCTAAGAGTTAGTGCTTTGAGCGCCTCCTCGGAGACCAGTGTTCTAATCCGATGCACCTGTGCAGGTTTACTGTATCCCTTGGACCTTCACATTGACCATGAAACACAGAAATTGCTCGGAATTGAATACAAGTGGGACAATGCCGACTTAAGTACAAGAAGAGTGAATCTTCGAACGGTTTGTCCTTTGAGCTGTTCCTGGGAGACCAGTATTAGATTCTGATGCACCAGTGCAGGTTTACTGTATCCCTAGGACCTTCACATTGACCATGAAACACAGAAATTGTATCGGGATTAAATACAAATGGGACTGCCGACTTAAGTACAAGAAGAGTTCATCATCTAAGAGTTTGTGCTTTGAGCGGCTCCTGGAAGACCAATATTAGATTCCGATGCACCAGTGCACGTTTACTGTATCCCTTCGACCTTCACATTGACCATGAAACACAGAAAATGCATCGGGATTGAATACAAAAAGGACAATGAGAACTTAAGTGCTAGAAGAGTTAATCTTTTAAGGGTTTGTGCTTTGAGCGGCTCCTGGGAGACCAGTATTAGATTCCGATGCACCAGTGCAGATTTTCTGTAGCCATTGGACCTTCACATTGAGCATGAAACACAGAAATTGCTCGGGATTGAATACAAGAGGGACAATGCCAACTTAATTACAAGAAGAGTGAATCTTCGAAGGGTTTGTGCTTTGAGCGAGTCCTGGGAGGCCACTATTAGATTCCGATGCACCAGTGCAGGTTTACTGTATACTTTGGACCTTTTTATTGACCAGCAAACACAGATATTGCATCGAAATTGTATACAAAAGGGACAATTCCGACTAAAGTACAAGGAGAGAGAATTTTCTAAGATTTTGTGGGTTGAGCAGCTCCTGGGAGACCAGTATTAGATTCCGATGCCCCAGTGCAGGTTTACTGTATCCCTTGGACCTTCACATTGACCATGAAACATAGAAATGCATCGGGATTGAATACAAAACGGACTGCCGACTTCAGTACAAGAAGAGTTAATCATCTAAGAGTTTGTGCTTTGAGTGGCTCCTGGGAGACCAGTATTAGATTCCGATGCACCAGTGCAGGTTTGCTGTATCCCTCCGATATTCACATTGACCATTGTAATATTAGTAATTTTCGCCTCACAAACATTAATATACGCTTAATAGTAAACGCCTGTTGGCCTAAAGTTATCGAACAATTGTAAAGTAAACGAAATGAACCATCGCATAGCTGCGACAGAATTTATTACTCTTTATCTTTGTCATTCTTGCGCGGTGCCAGTAAATCTCTATGTACATGTATCGATTAATGGTATAAAAAAGAATTCTGTTATTTCAAGACAAATGAGGCTTTTGGCGCCTCACCTTTTACTGTTTGTATTCCATGAGAGGCGGACGTGGACTTGCTGCGTTCTACAACTGTATTTTACATTTGATGTGAAAATATTGAGTGAATATGCTAATTGTTATTTTTTACAATTAGAAAAGATGTAGTTTCTAGTAACTGATATCGAACAGACAGCATCAAGAGGACATTTTGACTGTTATGTATAAAGTATTTAACCACAATGGTCATCTATTGTAATTTAATATGAAAAGGTATGTAGCATTAAAAAAAAACGTGTGTTAAAGATAAGTGTGTTTATTTTCGTAAATTAACCTTGATGAGTCCATCTCCTCATTTACTTAACTTAATTATTTTGTGTTACTTCATCATCAGAAATTACGATCACCCTGATGGGCCGAACGCAGCATGAGGCAGAAGGAACATTATCGTTTTCCTATTATTTCTGAACCAATTTTTTTTAATTGTGTAGTGCTGCATTTCTTTTAAAGTCTATAAATCTTTTGGTCCCTTAGTGTTGTTCCGGGTATGACTGTATCGCGACTATAAAAATGCACAGAAATGATAATGTTTCTTCTGAGCGATCTCAAATATATATATATATCAATATGCTGCTCTTATTCAGGTATTTAATGGTCAACGTATGTTATTATAATAGCGTAATAAATCTCTGATTCTGTTGCCAAGTGGCCCACCAAAATATTCACTTTTTCGACATTAAAAAAAAAAGTAACAATTCTTTTTGTTGTTTGTCCCCCAAGAGCAACCCTACACTTGGCGCCCGAACAGGGACATGATCAAAAATCATTTCATGTATGTGTTTATTAATTTTTCAGTGCTTGTTCTAATAACTGTTTCATTTTTTCATGTGGATGCAATTCAACCGAGAAAGACAAGTGGGAAAACCTTTTAATTTATTCAGAAGAACGATTGATGAAATTATCAAGACAGCCATAGTAAGTCAAATTTTTATACGCAGTAGCCAAGCTTTCGTAGTGACGTAGCATCTTTCGAGTTGATCAGAACGTAAACCTGTCTTTCCTTGCCTTGAAACAGCTTTATTTCAATTTGTCCATAGTCCATTCTTATGTAGTTAAATTCAGTGAAAGTGTACCATTGTTGTCAGTGCATAAAAAAAATTACGATATGGCGGATAACTACGCTCAAAACGGGTAAAACGTGTGATATTTCATTTGTTTGTAATTAGTAGGAACCATCTTGTCTTCTTGGCGTAAATGAACGTCAGTTACCCAGAGTTAAAATTTTATCTTAGGTCCCAGTAAGCCATAGCACTACGTCACAGACAAACGACTGACGGCAGTGACAAACAGTATCTGTAGCATTTTGACATTTGACAAATAATTCACGACCATGGCTGACGGTAAACAGCGCACACAAACAAAACCAGACGACAGCGGTGATGCGAATGGACCTCACCATCCATTACGATCACGCGCGATAGGTACACGAGCGGAAGCAGAAGCAGCCTCGACCTAAGTTTTAGAAGCTGGTCCTAGTGTGCAAACTATTCCCGCATTTGAAAAAAATGACTTGGCTGCAATGATCGAAGCCATAATGGAACGCAAGTTCGAAAGCTAAAAACAGGAAAGATTAGATGAAAAGGCCCGCGAAGAAAAAGAGAAGGCCGAAAGACGGCATAATAAAAATCAGGTCCTTACAAATCTGTGCAACTCAGTAAAAGAAGACATAAATTCAGTAAAAACAGAAATAAATTCGTTAAAAATAGACATAAATTCAGTAAAAACAGATCTGCAAACGGAGATAAATGACCTAAATACACAGTTAAATTCGGTAAAGGCCGAACTAAAGGCAGACATAACAGCTGATTTAAATACCCTGTTGGGTAATGTCCAAAGCCAAATCAGTAGTCAGATCACGATCATGAGCCTAGAAATTGACACACAAGTAGAGTCAAAAATAGAGGATATTTCAAAACGGTTAGATGAAAAAATCGAAGCAGCCCAGGGAGAGATAAATTCAAAAGTGATAGAATATCAAAAACAAGCTGCGACCTTAAAACAAGATTATACTGCAATCTCTGATGAGGTCAAAGGAGTTAAAACCGCAGTAGACACGATCGAGAATGTTGTTGATGATCTTTCCAAACAGATTGAGACTCTTAATGTAGAGGATCAAATAAAGAATACTGTTAAGGCACATGCTGAAGCATTGTCCGACCACTACCAAGAGTGGATTAAAAACAAAAACGGATTCATAGAAAACAAGGTCAAGAACGAACTCAGGGGAACGGTCAAAAACGTGGCCTTTGAAATATTGGCAGCCCCTGGAAAAACAGGAGACACAGTGATGTCAGAATTTGGCCAGATAAGACGAACGTTAGCTCAAGATTTACCTGAATGGCGTCAACATATAGTTGATGAAGTTCGTACACTAAAATGTCAAATTGAAAATTCCCCACCTTCCGTGTCAGGAGAGTGGAATAATTCACCACGAAGTAATGAACAACAGCAGGTACACTACCGTTCACCATTTGATAACGCTCAAACTCATAGTTCTATAGAAGCACAAGTTAACCAGACTACCAGCCCACCCACTTTTGTCAGTTTGATGCAGGAGGAAAGCGTGATCAAACATCGTATTTTTCCGACCTTTCACCCACAGAAAAGAGAAATTCATCCTATAGTGTTCCTCCGAAATTTTTCAGGAATTTTCCCGAATAGCTGGAGTGACCGATAGCGAATTCAATTCGTTAGTGGATTTATCGTAGGCGATGCTGCCTTATGGGGAACCGAAATAGTCGACTCTTGTAAAAGTTACAAAGAGTTTTAACAGATGTTTTTAGCTAAATTCTGGAGTTATGGTGTGCAGCAGCGCCTGAGAAAAGAGGTTTACAACGCCGAAGTGTTTAACAGCAAGCGCGGTGGTTTGAGAAGATATTTTGAAAAGTATTTAGCGAAAATCAAGTTCTGGGATTCGCCGATCACCGCCAAAGACGTTATTATGATTCTAAAAACTAAGCTACCGATTGGGATCAGAGAAAAGTTAGTAAACGTGTCTGAGGACGATACGGACACTTTCCTATCTGTGTTAGACTCGTTAGATCTGATTTACGAGGACGCTAGAGTTGATGTTGGCAACGCTCACTTCAGTGCAGGCGGCCAGCACAATACAGAATACGTAGGCAACACTGGTGGCCGAGCGAAAGCGCGTCACAGCGACAACCAGTACCAACCCCACAACGGTTTCAAAAATAAGAACACTACGTACTCCAACAGCAAATACAAAAATAAGTACAATAACGGCCAGAGATACAGTCCAATATATAATTCGTCACCACCTCAGTACGAAAATGCACATTATAACAAACAGCCCCAGCAATATGGAAACGCGCAACCGATCAACGGGAATTATCAAAACGATCAGTCTTACGATTCAAATCGACAGTGGAAAAGAAATAAATGCCATAATCAAGGTGGACACCAATGTACACCTTTCACTAACGGTTACAATCAACACAAGCCACAGCAAAACACTTTTCAGCCACAAGCGAACGGACCTTCGGGAACTCTGAAGCCTAAACGCCCGCATAATACGCAAATTTATTATGCGCAAGCGAATACGCCAGGACAACAAGAATCGTTTCCAACCGAGTTCGTACCACAAAACCAACAACAGTTCCAGACGGAAGAAACATTAAGAAATATAAATCAGCAGGAAAGTAAGCGTCGAGCGGAAAATTAAAAGCAGCACCTTTGAGCCTCCTAGATGATGCTGCAGGTTTGAATGGGGGCACCCTGTCCCTTAGTCCACACGAAATTAAAAAAATTAGGTATGACAAAGAGACAAACTTACGGGATGATCTAGTAGCAGACACTGAGACGAAAGACAATGATGACGTATGGGACGAACAAGTTCAAGCTTCCATAAGAGTATCAATTGCCAACATACCAGTAACAGCCATTGTAGATACAGGAGCTAATATAAATGTCTTATCTTTATGTTTATTTAAGCCAATATCCTCTGTATGCAAAGTTTTATCACTTCCAATTCAAGGTTGCACCGTATCGGGAGCAATTGGTCCACTAACAGAACGTGTAAATCTTCAGACTCAGCTTCAAATCCAGATAGAGTCTATTTCAGTAACGTGCATTTTTCTTATTGTTAAAAACCTATCAGTGCCATGTATCCTGAGTATGGAATTCTTGAGGCAGACGAAAGCTAAAATTGACATCGAGTGTGGAATCTGTACTCTAGTAGCGAGTCAGCAACAAGTAACTGTAAATTTGTTAAGAAGTAAGGTGAAGACAAACTTTGGGGTGCTTCAAATAGCAGTACGGCCATGGACTAAAAGACAACAGTACAGTCAGACAGAAGACATGACAGATCTTGAAAGTGTTAATGACGATGAGTATGAAGACCTAATTCCCGGTCAGAATGAATTATACGGTAAAGCTAGTGAGTCCATTGAATTATCCAAACAACAGAAGAATGAGCTTTACAATTTGTTAACAGATTACGTTCAAGTATTTTCTAAGAAACCTGGACTAATAAAAGGCTTTGAATATCGAATGGATGTCCTGCCCCATTCAACCTACTGTAGAACAAGCTATTACATTCCATATGCGAGACGAGAAGCTGTCAAATGCGAGATCAAGAAAATGTTACGCTGGAATGTGATAGAAGTATCTCATTCACCTTATTCGAGTCCTTTATTGTCTGCGCTAAAATCAGATGGTAGCGTAAGGCTAGTCCTAGATGCAAGATTAATCAATAAAATTATAGTACCCATAAGAACGAGACCAGAGGCTCTTGAAGAGCATCTGCAGAAGTTTCATGGAGTTAAGTATTTGAGTACCCTTGATTTGAAAAGCAGTTACTGGCAAGTAAAACTTGCGCAGGAGTCAAGGAAGTACACTGCCTTTATATTTGCAGGTAGATCTTACCATTTCAAAGTTGTACCATTTGGACTAAATGTGAGTTCCGGAATTTTTATTTCTGCCCTTGACTATGTACTAGGTCCTGAACTTTTAGATGAGGTAACAGTCTATGTGGGTGACGTTCTTGTAGCATCGAAAAATTGGGAAGATCATGTGGCCCTTCTGCAAAAGATATTTCAACGATTCAGAGAGTATGGTGTTACAGCAAATCTTAAGAAATCCAAGTTTGGAAAAAGTGAAATTAAATTTTTAGGACACATCATCACCCCTGAAGGAATTAAACCCGACCCGGAAAAATTGTCTGCTATAAAATACTTTCCAACCCCTGTTACAAAAAGGCAACTGAGAGGATTTATCGGTCTTACGTCATTTTTCAGACGTTTTGTTCCTAATCAGGTATTGAACAATCCCGCTCTTCACAACCTTTTAAAAAAGAATTCACATTGGAATTGGACGCCGGAATGCCAAGACGGATTTAAGAAAATTAAAGACAGTCTGGTTAACAGTAACATTCTCCATCATCCTCAGATGGATAAGGAATTTTGTATTACTGCAGACGCTTCCTTTGTGGGTATCGGCGCTTGTCTTTTCCAGATTCAATTAGTAAATGGACACGAGCAAATCCAAGTGATTAGCTTTGCGAGTCGAGTGTTATCAGAGTGTGAGAAGTCTTATTCGGTTACGGAGTTGGAGGCACTTGCCGTAATATGGGCTTTTAGGCGATTTAACTATTATATCTATGGAAGAAAAATTAAAGTCTATTCAGACCATCAAGCTTTATTATTCCTCCTTACATGCAAGTTGCAACACCCTCGTCTTACTCGATGGTGCTTATTCCTGCAGGAATATGACTTTGACATTGTATATATAAAAGGTAAAGATAATGGTATAGCAGACGCACTTTCTCGCTCACCTGAGGGCTTACTAGAAACCAGCGAACTGGTGGAACAAATGTCTAATTATAAAGTTTTGTTAATGAAAGATCCAATTCACAGAAAGTATTTTCTTCAGTTATGTAGGCAGATTCAGATTCTTCAAAATACAGATCCAAAATGGAAAAAGGTTAGACAAATTCTTCACGAAAATCCAGCCCACAAGTTGTCCAAGTTTTATAAAGTTCATAACCAAGTGCTATTTCATAAGACGTCTGAGTCATCTGAGGGGTGGTGTGTTTGCATCCCTCGAAATTTCATTGAACATCTCTGTGGTACACTCACATTTCATGGGGTCACTACGGACCAGAAAAATGTAAAAGGAAAATCTCGACTTACTGTTATGTTCCGAATCTACACCAGAGAATTCATAAATTATTGAGAAACTGTGTCATCTGTCAAAAGGCAAAATCCTTAAACATTTCCACTTCAATTCCACTAAATCCAATAGTTGCTGAAAGGCCAAACCAGCTTCTTAGTATTGATTTAGCAGGTCCACTACCCACCGGTAGGGGAGGCGCTAAATACTTAGTAGCAATCATGGACAATTTTTCTAAGCACATAAGACTGTACGCAGTAAAATCTTCTTGTGCAAATCCAATAATTCGTCGCATTGAAAATGATTATTTCCCACGATTCGGGGTTCCAGAATCAATCTTGTCTGATAATGCTTCAAATTTCACATCACGCCCGTGGCGTGCATTTCTTGCTCGCCATGGAATCAAACAAATTTTGATATCCCTGTTTCGACCGCAATCGAATCCGACAGAAAGAATCTTCAAAGAACTTAACAGATTTATAAGGACGTACATTCCGAATAAGCAATCTAAGTGGGTAGACTTCGTAACACCATTCGAACAGATTGTAAACCACCTTCCTCATCTGTCGACCGGATTCACGCCACATGAGTTAATGTCAAGATCAAAAGAGAGGAATGAGTGGATAGACCCCCTTCCAAAGTTACAAGACAACGAATTGGACCTAGACGCAAAAATCAGGCAAGCTCTCATATCATTGACAACGTATGCTAACCTCCGAAAAAAGGCATTTGATAAGAAGGTAAACAGAGTTATAGATTTCAAAGAAGGAGAAAAGGTTTTAGTCAGGACTCACTTTAAACCATCCCTGTTGTTAAAGAAGAATCGTAAGTGGCAACACATTTATGAAGGTCCCTTTGTGATAATGAGGAAACCACACATTGGTAGCTATTTGTTATCTGACCCTGCCACGAATAAAATCAAAGGTTTGTTCCACCATCAAGATTTAAGAAAATTTTATAACGCCAGGAATTAAGTTAATTTAAGCTGTAAGAAAATTCTAAGGTATTGGAGATCAGGATTAACCAATGAGTAACAAGAACGGAACTGAACTGACTACGGACGTTAACCGGTGCTGAAAGGAAACCTTATGTATTAAAACAACGCGTCTGGAAAATAAAATACAGAATAAGTTGTAGACGAGTATTTACATGAATAATCTTTATGCAAACAGGAGGACATGTCCTAGAGGCGATTTTCAATTTTAGTTATAAGTTAGTATGTAAGGAAAATGATGTACTCGAGAGGTATTAATTAGCCCCAAAGTACTAAAATGAGGAAAGAGGAAGGAGCGAATAATGCACTTCTCTCGCTAAATAGTAATTTGAGAATGAGCAGGAAGGAGCGAATAATGCACTTCTCTCACTAAATAGTAATATGAAAATGATGATTATATGTGCTTAGTATTAGTAAGTGAAATTTAATCGAGGACAAATTAATGACCTGTTTTAAAAGGAAATACTTAAACGTCCAGACAAAAGAGGAAAGTTGTGAGAAAGATTCGATTCCATGAGGTTATTCCCTATTTTCAAAGGTGACGTAAATAAGGCACCACCTGTTAGCGTAAAACAGTCGGTAGATTTAACTTGTAAATTCCAGCACAGTGCTGTGCCAGCGATAAAATAACATCTCTTTGAAGTGAACAGATACATAGGATTAAGCATGAACAGATTGATAACGCAGTGCAACTGTTCTAAAAAGGCCTGACGTTAACCTTAAGTAAAAGCGTGATGGAATAAAAAGGAAGTTTATTATATAACGCAAGGTAAGATGAGTCCACACTATAAACAAGCTGAGTAAAAGAACATATGAGTAACATGGTTTATTATGTCAACTTCACGGTACTATTGAGCATTAGCGATACTGCAAATTCACAAGCTAGCAGCACATAGAATAAAGATCTCGCCCAAGCTTCACAGGTAGCGACAGCAGCAAACAACACTCTAGTGAGAGGCTTATATATACAAATGATAATTAATACCCAAATGCGTAATCCATAACTTGACTTAGTCTAAGAAATGAGCAAAGAGTAGTAAGCAAGCTGCAGCAAGATACATATTAGATATACATGCTTGAAGTGATAGATTTTATTTTAAGTGTGCACTGCAATATTTATTGTTTTCTCTGTGATTATGTGATTATTGAATCCCTTTCCTAAGTGCAAATCCTTTAAGATCCTTGATCCTATCCACTCCTCAGGATCAACTTGTAAAGATGCACGTGTGCTTAGGAAGTGAGGCACTACATTTAAAAATGAGTAGGTTCGCGACGCGCATATTGCTTTTGTAATGCGCAAGGTAAATTAAAGTTTCGACCTGGTTGAGGAGTAATTTAAATTCTGTCGACGATCAGCGAGTAGACCCGCTTTTCCCACCTTTCTTTTTTCGACTGTTTGTATTTCTACACGAAACTCAGAGGCGGAATTGCTATTTTCAAATCTGTCCTCGAACTTTCTTTAAAGACAAGCACATACGAGAAAAACTTTTGACATAAATGAAGCTCCCCTCACAAGTCACTAAATAAGACGAGCACTAAAAGAAAAAGTATTGGTCCTACAAAATGAATAAGCAAGCGTGATAAAGATTACTATGAATGAAATTAATTTGTAAAGGAGATTGGAATGGATTTGGTCAAAGAAAAAGGACTTATAATAGCCTACCTGTGACCGTAGGCTTAAATAAACAAAAAGACTAATTAAGAAACAATTGTTTTGATTCAAAGTGGTCAATTAGATTATTTATCGATTTATATGAACTCTTGTAAATATTAGTATGTAAATCAACTTGTAAACACCGTGTGATGTTATGACGCGAGAATTTCTTTTAATACACCGTTCATGCAGACGCTCGACACAGTGCAAGTGAAGTTTTAAAGTTCGACGGTTTTCAGTGGCAGTATTCTACTGCACCATATGTGTGAAAAATTCGTTGATGTGTGCAGTGTGTAATAATCAGTGTCATTCCACACATGCAGTTGCAGTGGTAGCTACCACTTACCTGTGAATCCGTAACTGGATAGTGGACAGGAAGTGATGTGAGGCAGTTTCGGTGGCAGAAGCTCCCTCCAGCAATCTAAAAAGCACAAAGCCACGATCCGCCGAACAAAAGCGACGCACGGCACCTCAAGCGCGAAATTAACGCTCTGCAAGAAAGCTCCGGTCACGTGCGCGCGCACAGACTGAATTTCAAGATTGCTCGCAACAGTGGAGGCGGACAGCCACCACGTGACGAAATAATGTAAACGTTCAACCGCCAACGCAGTTGCTGTGCGCTACATTCTGTAGCAAAAACATTCACACCCAGTACTGAAAACATTTTATATGTATCATAAACCTTCCGAGAGACTCTAAGATAGAGAAGTTAACGTAATTATTGTAATGACTGATTGTACACAGAGACAAGTCACAAGGTCACCTCTGAACACTGTTGAAATGTAAACTTTGACGAGAGGTCACGATACGAATGAAAATAAGCACACGAAAATACGTCAAAGGATCCGATCCTTCCTATATCCCATCCCACATGTATATAAAATTAGTTTTGTAAGCTATTCTAATATAAGATATTTTATCTGTTTCATATGTGAAATAATTCGGAGAGCCACACACGAGCCCTGAAAGTGAAAGATATGGACTTCCTTGTCGAAGCCATCACCAGTGGCCGCTCTACAATCCACGTCTATCATAAATAGTGTATGTGCGACGAAAATAAATGTATAATTAAGTGCGACGACGGACAAGGCAATCAATCGACAAGACGATGACAATATAATGAATACTGTCAAAACAGAAAGTTGTGTACCAGTTGTGATAGTCAAATTACTTTTGCAACGATGAAAAATGAAGTGTGACTCTATTTCCTTATAAATTTTGTAAATATGTGTACTTATAGCCTTAATTTTAAGAATCATCAAGATAGACTGAATCCATACAAACACTGATAGAAACACAGAACAAATTCACAATGATCCACCGTCAGTAATTACAAATTGAAACGTTAATTCTTTTTTTATGGAATGAATATGAAATGAAACTTTTAATAACCTGTGTGTTACACCCGAAAATTACAAATATTCCAATGGGCATGAGGATGAAAGTAATACCTTCGGTATTCCTTCCCTCCTCATGGGAGGCAGTGTAATATTAGTAATTTTCGCCTCACAAACATTAATATACGCTCAATAGTAAACGCCTGTTGGCCTAAAGTTATCGAACAATTGTAAAGTAAACGAAATGAACCATCGCATAGCAGCGACAGAATCAATTATTCTTTATCTTTGCCGTTCTTGCGCGGTGCCAGTAAATCTCTATGTACATGTATCGATTAATGGTATAAAAAAGAATTCTGTTATTTCAAGACAAATGAGGCTTTTGGCGCCTCACCTTTTACTGTTTGTATTCCATGAGAGGCGGACGCGGACTTGCTGCGTTCCACAACTGTATTTTATATTTGATGTGAAAATATTGAGTGAATATGCTAATTGTTATTTTTTACAATCAGAAAAGATGTAGTTTCTAGTAACTGATATTGAACAGACAGCATCAAGAGGACATTTTGACTGTTATGTATAAAGTATTTAACCACAATGGTCATCTATTGTAATTTAATATGAAAAGGTATGTAGCATTAAAAAACAACGTGTGTTAAAGATAACTGTGCTTATTTTCGTAAATTAACCTTGATGAGTCCATCTCCTTATTTACTTAACTTAATTATTTTGTGTTACTTCATCATCAGAAATTACGATCACGCTGATGGGCCGAACGCAGCATGAGGCAGAAGGAACATTATCGTTTTCCTATTATTTCTGAACCAATTTTTTTTTAATTGTGTTATGTTGCTTTTCCTTTAAAGTCTATAAATCTTCTGGTCCCTTAGTGTTGTTCCGGGTATGACTGTATCGCGACTATAAAAATGCACAGAAATGATAATGTTTCTTCCGAGTGATCTCAAATATATATATATATCAATATGCTGCTCTTATTCATGTATTTAATGGTCAACATATGTTATTATAATAGCGTAATAAATCCCTGATTCTGTTGCCAAGTGGCCCACCAAAATATTCAATTTTTCGACATTAAAAAAAAAAGTAACAATTCATTTTATTTTTTGTCCCCCAAGAGCAACGCTACACCTTGAAACACAGAAATTGCATCGGGATTGAATACATAAGGGACAATGCCGACTGAAGTACAAAATGAGTTAATCTTCTAAGGGCTTGTGCTTTGAGCGGCTCCTGGGAGACCAGTATTAGATTATGATGCACCAGTGCAAGTTTACTGTAGCCATTGGACCTTCACATTGATCATGAAACACAGAAATTGCATTGGGATTGAATACAAAAAGCACAGTGCCGACGTAAGTACGAGAAGAGTGAATCTTCTAAGAATTGGTGCATTGAGCGGCTCCTGGGAGACCAGTATTAGATTCCGTTGCACCAGTGCAGGTTTACTGTATCCCTTGGACCTTCGCATTGACCATGAAACACAGAAATTGCATCAGGATTAAATACAAAATGCACAATGCCAACTTAAGTGCAAGAAGAGTGAGGATTCTAAGAATTTGTGCTTTGAGCGGCTCCTCGGAGACCAGTATTACATTCCGATGCACCAGTGAAGGTTTACCGTATCCCTTGGACCTTCACATTGACCATGAAACACAGAAATTGCATCAGGATGGAATACATAAGGGACAATTCCGACTCAAGTACAAGAAGAGTGAATTTTGGAAGAGTTTGTGCTTTGAGCGGCTCCTGGGAGACCAGTATTATATTCCGATGCACCAGTTTAGGTTTGCTGTATCTCTTGCACCTTCGCATTAACCAAGAAACATAGAAATCGCATCGGGATTGAATACAAAAGGGACAATGCCGACTTAAGAACAAGAAGAGTGAGTCTTCTAAGAGTTTCTGCTCTGAGCGGCTCCTGGGAGACCAATATTAGATTCCGTTGCACCAGTGCAGGTTTATTGAATTCCTTGGACCTTCACATTGACCATGAAACACAGAAATCGCATCGGGATCGAATACAAAAGCACAATGCCGACTTGAGTACACGAAGACTGATCTTCTAAGAGTTTGTGCTTTGAGAGGCTCCTGGGTGACCAGTATTGGATTCCGATGCACCAGCACAGGTTTACTGTATCCCTTAGAGCTTGACATTGACCATCAAACACAGAAATTGCACGCGGACCAATACAAAAGATACAATGTCGACTTAAGTACAGGAAGAGAGAATCTTCTAATAATTTGTGATTTGAGGGGCTCCTGGGAGACCAGAATTACATTCCGATGCACCAGTGCAGGTTTACTGTATCCCTTGCACCTTCACTTTGACCATGAGGTAAAGAAATTACATTGGGATTGAATACAAAATGCACAATGCCGACTTACGTACAAGAAGAGTGAATCTTCTAAGAGTTTGTGCTTTGAGCGGCTCATGGGAGACCAGTATTTGATTTCGATGCACAAGTGCAGGTTTACTGTATCCCTTGGACCTTCACATTGACCATGAAACACAGAAATTGCTTCGGGATTGAATACAAAAGAGACAATCCCAACCTACGTACAAGAAGAGTGAATCTTCTAAGAGTTTGTGCTTTGAGCGGCTCCTCGGCGACCAGTGTTCGTTTCCGATGCACCAGTGCAGGTTTACTGTATCCCTTGGACCTTCACATTGACCATGGAACACAGAAATTGCATCGGGATGGAATACATAAGGGACAATGCCGACTGAAGTACAAGGAGAGTGAATCCTCGAACGGTTTGTGCTTTGAGCGGTTCCTGGGAGACCAGTATTAGATTCCGATGCACCAGTGCTGGTTTACTGTATCCCTTGGAAGTTCACATGGCCCATGAACACAATAAATGCATCAGGATTGAATACAAAAGGGACTGCAAACTTAACTACAAGAAGAGTTAATCATCTAAGTGTTTGTGCTTTGAGCGGCTCCTGGGAGACCAGTGTTAGATTCCGATGCACCAGTGAAGGTTTACTGTATCCCTTCGAATTTCACATTGACCACGAAACACAGAAATTGCATCGGGATTGAATACAAAAGACAATGCCAACTTAAGTACATGAAGAGGTAATCTTTTAAGGGTTTGTGCTTTAAACGGCTCCTGGGAGACCAGTATTAGATTCCGATGCACCAGTGCAGGTTTACTGTAGCCATTGGACCTTCACATTGACCATGAAACACAGATATTGCACAGGGATTAAATACAAAATGCACAATGCCAACTTTAGTACAAGAGGAGTGAATCTTCTAAGAGTTTGTGCTTTGAGCGGCTCATGGGAGATCAGTATTAGGTTCCGATGCACCAGTGCAGGTTAACTGTATCCCTTGGCCCTTCACATTGACCATGAAACACAGAAATTGCATCGGGATTGAATACATAAGGCACAATGCCGACTTAAGTACAAGAAGAGTGAATCTTCTAAGAGTTTGAGCTTTGAGCGACTCCTGGTTGTCCAGTATTAGATTCCGATGCTCCTCTGCAGGTTTACTGTATCCCTTGGACCTTCGCATTGACCATGAAACACAGAAATTGCTCGGGATTGAATACAAGAGGGACAATGCCGACTTAAGTACAAGAAGAGTGAATCCTCGAACGGTTTGTGCTTTGAGCGGTTCCTGGGAGACCAGTATTAGATTACGATGCACCTGTGCTGGTTTACTGTATCCCTTGGACCTTCACATTGACCATGAAACACAGAAATTGCATCTGGATTGAATACAAAATGGACTGCCGACTTAATTACACGAAGAGTTAATCATCTAAGAGTTTGTGCTTTGAGCGGCTCCTGAGAGACCAGTTTTAGATTCCGATACACCAGTGCCGGTTTACTGTATCCCTTCAACCTTCACATTGACCACGAAACACAGAAATTGCATCGGTATTGAATACAAAAGGGACAATGCCGACTTAAGTACAAGAAGAGTTAATCTTT